>NW_026000082.1:10952446-11131911 GCF_001458135.2 Marmota marmota marmota | reverse complement strand
CGGCGGGCGAGAGCCCGGGACCCGACGGGGAGAGGGACCGCGGGGCGCTCCAGCTGTCCTGCCTTCACTCTGCCACCATGCCTTCAGGCCCGCCGGGCTCCCCGCGGGCAGACCGCGCCTGACGCCTGTCGCCAGATGGCCGCGTCCCAGGTGGGTGCGATCCCTTCCGTCCCTGCTTGGCGACCACTCCGGCTCGGGTTAAGACGGACCCCTCCAGGACCCCTCCCTCTAACCTTGATCGCGCGTGGCTGGACGCCCCAGAGCACCCATGTGTTCTAACTTCCAGGGTGGCCTTAGGTGGTGGCACTCAGGGCCTCAGTTTCCCCAGCAGTTAACATGGGGATGGATTCGGCCACTTGTTCAGATGGTTTCTTCTTTACAGAAACTGGAACCTATCGTGCCCTTATTGGTGACGTCGGGTGGCAGAGGTGGCACAGCGCATCCCTCGGTGCCGCCAGCCCCAGGGCGGGTACAGCATTTCCTCCCGGTTCTCCCGGCAGGAACAGGGCTGTCTACCAGGGGACTCATGGTCCCACTGCCGCCTTGCCAGGGCCAGAACCTAGACTCAGGCTGCCCTGCTCCTGGTGGGTCTGGAGGGAGAGCCTTCAGGTTCTAAGTGCTGCTGTGGAGATAAAAACCCTAACAGTAGGAGAAGGAGTGATTTTTGTGTATTTTAATTCTCTCGGTGCTCTCCTGTTTTGGTGCCCATTTTATAGAGTAGGGCACCATGGCATGAAGAAGCTTGCCCACTGTCAGAGCAGGGTCCATCCTCTGTCCTGCTCTGCCTCGCCAGCTTCAGATGTGGCCTGCATTCTCCTTGGCATAACGGGCTCCCCCACGACCCCCAGAGGCCTGCTCAAGGTCCAGAGCTAGCAGAGCCACCACAGTGAGGGGGAGCCATCGGTGGGGAGGAGGCTCAGATCTCTGATCCCTCTGGCTGCAGGGAGGTGGGCAGAACTTCAGGGAGGGGGTGATGTTGGGGCACCATAGCCAGTGACATGGGGACAGAGGTGGGAGCAGAGGACTCCCCAGGCAGAGGGAGGAGCAGGTCCAGCAGAGACCCCCAGGTGGCCAGAGTTTGAGAGAAGGTGGGGAAAGGGCAAGAGGAAGATGGGGGGCCGGCAGTAGTAGAAGCAGGTCAGGCTGGGAGGCCCCACTGAGTGGGGATTGGGGTGGGACTTCTTTGGGACTGGAGGAGCTTCCTGCCTGCCCCCTAGCGTTTGGGGTTACACCCTCTGGGGCAGGGAGCCCTGCCCCTGCCCCCACAGGGTACAGGTTCTGGAGGTGCACCAGTGTGAGGGGTGGGTAAACTGCCTGAGGACCACCTCTCTGAGATGGATGTCTTGGGACAGGACACCTTGATGAGAATCAGAGCCCCGATTTATAATAATAGAAGAACCTTAGCCCTGCTGAGCAAGCTGTCCTTCATCCAGCGGACACTGACACCCTCCAGCTTCCTAGATGGCAGGTTAGCAAGTGCCCTGCCTGCCATGGTGATCCACTGGGAGGGAGGGAGACCCACACAAGCGGATTACCACACGCTATGTGAGAGCACACTCAGGGTGATTGCAGGCCTTTGAGGAGGTGAGCAGGAAGGAGGGCAGGGTGTCACCCATGTCCGAGGCTTACAAATACTTATGGCATGGTTTCACCTGCCGCCGTTTAGCAAATACATGGACATAGTTGTGTACCCACAAAGGGATTTGAATCAGATACTGGGCCCCAGTGTCCCTGGGACATAACATTGTTGAAGTCATTAAATGAGGGGACACCCATAAAGTGCTTGGTATGGTGCCCAGCTCACCTCTGCTGCCCCTGTCATTATGTACACAGGCTAGGAAACTGCAGGATAGAAAACCTCTGTACAAGACCATGCTCCTCTTGAGGGCAGAATTCATGCTAGTTTGCATTTTGCTTCCCTTCACATTGAGCAAGTATTGTTTTCCTAGAAAGTAAAAAAGCATCAAAGGTGACCTCTTGCAGGTGTGCCCAGGTGTGAGAACCAGGCTGTATCTGGCTGTATCAAGAAGGTCCTTCACCTTCTTGAGCTGAATCCGTTAATTTGTAAAGTGGGAATGTTTGCCTGTCCTGCCCACCTGCCTCGGTTGAGGGGAGTCATGTCACCAGACAGGGATTCTGGGGAGGACCCTCCAAACCGGAGAATGGAATCTCCACTCAGCCTGGACAGGTTCTTGACTTTAACCACAGAGAATTCAGACTCATCAAAAGCAAGGCACAAGCAAAGATTTATTTAAAGACAGCAAAAGTGTCTATACCCAAAGACGGTGTGGGCGCCTTTGCCTCTCAGAGCAGAGGAGACAGGCGATGTGCCCAGGGCTGAGCTCTGTGATTATGAATGTGATTTTCCTGGGAAGAAATATGCAGGTTCTCAGGCAAGCTTCTTTGAAAATCAAGACCCATGATAATCATTCTATATTTGGGGTTCAGAGTGTTTCTCTTTGGTCAAGCAGTTTAACCATAAATCACCTGTGGGCACGTTGTGTAAGTCTTTGAATCTGGTGACACTTAAATTAATTATGTTTTTGTTCTAGTTGATCCATTACAGGCACACACTGGAGGTGTTTTCCATCTAAGGGGAGGGACAAGCATGACTGGCCACGGACCCGGGTCTCCGTCTACTCAGGGTCTCTGTCCCTGTCTCCCTGAGTCCGTCTCTCTCAGGCAGATGAGGTGCTGGGGGAGAAGGGAACTGTCAATCACCATGACATGCAGGGAAGGAGTTCTGCTTTGCTTGTGGGGTTCTTCATGCTTTGTTTTTCAGTGACATTGGAGAAGTAGGTGTTGTGAGTAGGTCCCTTCTGCTCACATTTGGCCAAGCTTGGCTTTTTAATAGGTTATTATTAATTATTGCATCTGGAGATTATACCATAGTTCACTGACCATATTGTTATAGTGGACATTTTAGGCTCTTTATGACCAGCATAAACAAGCCATGGTGAGTGTCCTTTTGTACAAAGTCTTGCTCCATGGAGTGATTTTCAAACTTTTTATGCTTGTTCTGGGTCTTCGTGTCATCCCCTGTCAAGTGGAGATAACAGCAGGACCTCACAGCCTTGTAACCAGATGAGATAAGGCAGAGCCTAACCAGCAAGTCCTGGTCCTGGCAGGTCAGGGGACCCAATAGGTGCACACTCTCCACCCTCCCAGTTGTCCACAAAGTCGTCATGTTGGGGAGCCTTATGCCCACCAGGCCATGAAGCCCTTGAGAGGCATAGAGTGCGTGTGGCTCTCTTACTGGGCTCCTACTGTGTCCCAGGCACAGCTCTAGGAACCTGATAAACATTATCTGTGACCCTCAAAGTAGCCCTGCAAAGTCAGGGCAGTGTCCCCATTTCACAGGCAAGGACACTGAGACCTGGAGGAGCCTGATGAGCTCTCCAAGGCTGCACAGTGACCTTAGGCAGAGGAGGACTAAAACCCAGGTCCCTGGTTACCTCTCACATGCCCATTTCCCTTTCTGTCTTTCTGTCCAGACATGTGACAGGGGCCGAGTGGCCTCCACCCTTCGCTATTGCATGATGATCGGCGGCATGGTGTTTCTGGTAGCCGGGACGCTCTGCTTCGCTTGGTGGAGTGAAGGGGATGCAGGTGCCCAGCCTGACCAGCGGGTCCCACCTGCTGAGCACGCCGTGTCCCAGGCCTCTAGACCCCTGCTCAGGTCTGTCAGCTTCTTCTGCTGTGGAGCAGGTGGCCTGCTTCTGCTCTGCGGCCTACTGTGGTCCCTCAAGGTCAGCAGGCGGGGGCCACCCCGGTGGGACCCATACCACCTCTCCAGAGACCTGTACTACCTCACTGTGGAGACCTCGGAGGAGGAGAACTGCAGGTCAGTGGGGTGGGATGGGGACCTTAAGTGACTGATCATAGTCACACTATTCAGCATTTTCTCAGTAAATTCTCCTGAGGCTCTTTCTCTGGACCAGGTCCTTCCCTGTATCCCAGGTTGATCAGTGGGTCTGTACTGACCTGAAGGAGTTTAAAGCCTCTTCAGCAGATGACAAGCCAGAGTAGTTAGAGCTGTGTGAGAGAGACAGACACGTCCCCTGGGGACGTGGAGAAATCCAGGCAGGCTTCCAGGAAGAGGTGAGCTCAGTGGCATAGCAGAGGAGTTTAGAGCTCAGGCACAAGAAGGATTCAGGTCCACTGGGATCCTGACCCAGTTCTTTCACTAACTAGCTGAGGGACTTCAAGTCAGTCACACCCTTGCTCCATAAGCCTCAGCTTCTTCATCTGAATTTAAACCATAGTAACGGCAATGACAATAATAGCACGTGCCTGCGTGGTACCTGCCATATACCGCTATTCATGGTGACACCGTCAGTCCTCATGGTGGCCCTCTGAAGCAGCTACTGCTATTTTTATTTTTTGGTAGCAGGGAATTGAACCCAGGGGCACTTAACTACTGAGCCACATTCCTATCTCATTTTAATTTTTTTTTTTTTTTTTTTTGAGACAGGGTTGGTTAGGGCCTTGCTAAGTTGCTGAGACTAGCCTTGATCCTCTGCCTCAGCCTCCCAAGCTGCTAGGATTACAGGAATGCACTTCTGCACCCAGTCAGCTTTTTTGTTTTTTTTAGATGTGTAGACCTTTATTTTATTATTTACTTATACATGTTGCTGAGAATCAAACCCAGTGCCTCACACATGCTAGGCAAGCGCTCTACCACTGAGCCACGGCCTCAGCCTCCAGCTACTGTTTTTAACTGCGTTCCATAGAAGAGGAAACCCAGGCACCAAGTCATTAAGTAACTTGCTTGGGAACATCCAGCTAGTGTGTCTCAGAACTGGGACTTGAACACTGGCCTCCCCACACTCCTTGTGAAATGAAATGATGTCATGTCTACGTAGAGTGTAGCCCAGTGCCCAGCACACAGTAGGTGCACAGGAAACGTCAACTTTCCCTCAAGGGGACAGGTATGTGCAAGGGCACAGGGCAGGGTGGAGACAGATGCCGCATGAATTTCTCCTCCGGTTGTGCCATGATTGCTGTCATCCCGGCCTTTTGGGACATTTTTTTCTTACTTCTCCATGAAATTTGACTCCCATAGACGTGAGGCCTCTCTGTGTGTATTCTGTGTCTACGTCTGTGCTCTCTTCCTAAAAGGAACATCACCCAGCCCCAGAACCAGTTTTGCCCTGGTGAGCATGCCTGAGGGACGCATGCCCTTATGTCCTTATTTATTCAACAAACGACCTGGTGTGCCACACCTCAGGGGCCTGCCTGCATCATCTGTCTTTTGGTCCTTCTGTCCATCTAGGGCGCCCAGCATAAGAATTACTGTTGCCATTTGCAAGGCACAACTTAAAAGTGGTGGGAGCCTGCTGGCTGCAAAGCTTGTCCCCCCTCCCATGCCATCCAGCAGCGCTGAACTTGGGCGCAGCAGGGGCTCACCCAGATTCCTGTGAGCCGCCCCTCTTCCCTTTGTTAGAGGGCAGATGAATGTGCTTGTTCCTGCTCTGGCCAGACAGCACTCAGCACAGCCACTGAGCCCAGGAGTCAGCCCCCTGGGGCCGACTGTTAGAGGGAGGGCTAGGGTCTTGGGGACCACCCAACCAAACCCTGTATTTCTCAGACGAGACTCAGAGGGACCTAATGGTGGTGGGACGAGGAGCCAGGCCAGGCGTTGGCACTCTGGACAGGCACAGGCAGGGAGGGGGTGTTTTCTGTACACACAGCTGTGTTGAGGCAACAGGGTCCAGGCCACGGCTGCACCTTTCAGGTGGGGCCACTCTGCCTTCATTCTGAGCAGACTGGACACCCACCAGGAGGCTGCGGAAGGCTCCTGGCCAGCAGGCTCTGACATCCAAGTGTCAGATTCTGAGGCTGGGCTGGCTGCGTGTCGAGGAGGCTCTCCTGCTAGTGTGTACCTTTCCCCTGTGGCGGCCAGCCCAGCTCTGCAGCCTGGGGAGCCAGCAGCTGGCTATCGGGTTGTGCCTGTCTCCAGGGACCTCGCTCTCTGCCGGTGCCTGGCTGTGGGTACCTTTGGGTCAGAGACACAGGCCTCCTTGGTCTGGGCAGGTTCATTCCCCTGTGGTGCCTCAGTTTCCCCACTTATCACCCACTTATTCTTTCCTGCATTTAACTAATGTGTATGGAGCACCTACTGTGTGCTGGGTCCTATTCTGAGGGCTGATGATGCAGCAGTGGACAAGATAGACAAAACCCCTGTCTTTAGGGGCTCACGGAGAACATATAAGCCCCCTTCACAAGGTGGTACATGGGGCCTCCCAGGGGTCCCATCTGCAGTGGGCACAGCACAAGGCCCAGGGCTACTCGGAAGTCAAGTGTTTTAGTCCCTGCTCCTTCTTTTATAAACTGCATGTCTATGAACATTAATAGATTTTCTGGGTTCCATCTGATTCCTCATCTGTCAGCTAGGGGTGACAGACCTGGTCCCTAGACTGCCGTGAGACTCAGATGCGCTGAGTGATGGGGAGGTGTACGCTGTAAGGCTCGGGTACACTCTGACTTTCCTTGCTGTGACCGTGTTTACAGCTGGCAATGACCTCTCGTGCCCACTCACTGACTGGAGCCTCAGCTACCTCTGAGGTGTGTGTAGGGATTAGGCCCATTTTACAGAAGAGAGGGCTGAGGTGTGGAGAGATGGGTTGACTTGGGAGAGAAGGGTGACACTATGGGGTTAGCTCCAGCTTTGTAGTCAGGCAAGGTGGGGACTTTGCCACCTAGTTGATTTGCCACCTAGTTGATGTGTGAGCATGACTCACTTATGAAGGGGTGGATGCTGTCCTTCCCTCCAGTGGTCATGAATGTGAAATGAGATTGCAGAGCTCAAGTGTTAGGCAAATGGTATCCCACTTGGTGCTAAGCCCCAGGTCTCCTGCCCTGACCAGGCTCCAGAGAGCGAGGCAAGTCCCGGCCTCCATGGAGCCTTCTGCGCATGGGGATTATTGTGGCAGGGCTGTCCCAGCGAGTGCTGGGTCACTGGATCCAGAATACACACACCATGAATGGAGCCTGCCCCAGGGTGTGTGACTTGGCTGCCCTGTGCAGGGCCTGTGTTCCCCGAGTTCCTGGCAATTATGGACCATGACCTTGGAGATTAAGTGCTGGTGGGTCCAGCTGGCCACCGAGGTGACAGGAGGTGGTGTTTAGGGCCACTCCACATCTGCCCTGTAAGCAAACTTCCTGCTGTATGCTGAGCTCACAGGGCCCCTGGGCCCTGCCCTGCCAGCTGTCCCCCTCAGAGCTTAACTAACTGGGAGAGGGCAGGCAATGACCAGAAGGTGAACAGGCCAGGAGATGTGGGGGCTCTGGAAACCCCACTACTTACATTTTTCTGAGGGCTGACAAAGCTTCTCCGCATTTTTCCTTCCCTGCATCTGTGCAATGGGAATTATTATCCCATTTTATATGGAGGAGAAAAGGGTTCAGAGACTGTGTGTGCGGGGAGCAGGTCACATAGCAAGAGAACTCAGCTTGCCTGACACCAGGAGCACTATTCTTTGTCTTGCCCTCTCCTGCAAATGCCTCTGGGTGCTCAGAGAGGGCGAGGGCCCTGCTGGCTTCCTCAGCAGGGCTCCTGGCTGATGTCCTGTGTTCTACTGCTACCCAGGCTGGGTTCAAATCCAGGTTTCCATCAACCTGCTCTGTCACCCTGGTCTGTGATGCTGAGCAGTGAGCCTGCTTCCCTGGTGGCTTGGGCCAAGAAGACATAGTACCTGAGAAGGCTGTGTCCCCCGCAGGTGCTGGATGCTTCCTGGAGGAGGCAGCAGCCAGTTCCCAGCACAGGTCCCTGGTGTGTAATCCCATCCCCCACCTCTTCTGTCCCCTTTGCTGGCTTCCTGCTACTGGCCCCTCCTTGGTCTCCACAGCAAGACCACTGGTGTGTGCAATGGGAATTATTGATTCCCCAGCCAGCTCCATGCTGACCGAGGACAAGCTACTCGGACTTTCTGAGCCTGTGCAGGCTTACCTTACAGGACACCTGTGACAAGAGGTCCTGGCCCCACCCCTCCTTGAAGCCCTTCGACATATGAATGGCCCCTTTTGGTGCAGCATGTGCTACAAGACTTCTTGCATCATCTGACTTCATTTTCACACTATCTGATGAGATAGATGCCATTATTGTCCCCATTTGACAGATGGGGAAAATGAGGTCCTGAGTATTGGAGTTACTGAGCCAGGATCTCCCACCCAAACCATGGCAGAGCCATGGCTGAACCAGCTGGTGCTCAGAATCAGGACCAGCTGAGGGACTCAGTGTCAGGAGTGACCTTCAAGATCACCTAGTCAGTCCCGTATCTGTCAGTGTCCCCCAAAGCTGTAGCAGCCTGGCCACAGGCCAGTGACCCTCCCACCCCCCAGGCCTGGGCAGGGAGGCACTTGACCCTTGAAGATGAGCTACCCACCAGGGAGCTGAGAGGCAAGATCCAGTCTCACTCCTGCCAGTGTTGGTGTGGCTTGTTCTTGGAACCTGGCCTGCAGAGCTTCAGAGGACCTGGTCTTTGTCTCAAGTCCCTGAGGGTGGTTCAGTGGCTCAGGGTGGGGGCGGGGAACAGGCTCACAAAAGCTAAGCCTTACAGGGTAAAGGTGGTGGGCTCGGGACATGGCAGACTCCCACTCCTGGAGGTGGGCACATAGAAGTAATGTCCGGGCAGGCCTGCCATAGCTAGGCCCCAAGCACCCAGAAGTCCCACTCTGCCCTGAGCCTCGCAACTCTGATCTTGCAAAGGATTTTTCGGTCAGCTGTCCGCGTCTTCCTGTTCATGGAGCATGGCTCAGTGATCCAATGACATCCCTGAACTCATGCCCTCTGCCCCCTCTGCCCTGGGACAACTGGGCAGTGTCTGTGCAGTGACAGAGAAGAGCCCCATAAGGACAGAGCCAGGAGTGGGAGCTTGACCTGGGGAGGGACACATCAGAACACATCATGAGGACCCTCAAAGGACAAGTGGGGACTGCGCAGCAGAGGAGCGTGCTGGGGAGAGCCTTTCCCGGCAGAAGGAACTGAGGCGGCAGGAGGGCAGGCTGCGCATGCCCAGTGTCAGCTGTGTTCACGGGGCATGCAGGGGCTGCTCGGATCTGGACCGTGAGCTTGGTGCGATGGCGCACGCCTGTCATCCCAGTAGCTCGGGAGGCTGGGGCAGGAGGACTACAAGTTCAAAGCCAGCCTCAGCAATTAAGTGAGGCCATGTCTCAAAACATAAAAGAGGGGGAAAAAAACCCCAAAACAAAACAACAGGCAGGGGTTCAACCCCTGGTTTTAAAAAAAGAACCTGGACTGTGGCATGAAGCCTTCCCCACCTCTCGCCCCCGGCACACAGCAGGGTCTTGTCCTGGCCTGGGCTAACAGCCTTTCTTCTTTCTGTAGGACCCCAAAGGTGGTTGCCATCCCTACTTACGAGGAGGTCACGCACTGCCCACTGGCTGAGGGGCCCCCAGCACCAACTGTGTGCCCCAAGGAGGAAGGCCGGAAGTGTGGCGACGCGGGGGATGCCCTGCTGGGGACTCCGCCCCCCTTGGCTCCGCCCAGCTACGAGAGCGTTTTCCTTGCTCTTGATGCCTGTTCTGGAGACACAACACCTGCTCCAGGTGCTGCATGCTCCTTCCCAGGCCTGGCTCAGACTGCAGGGCGGGATGGGGTGAGTTACAGGCTCCTCGCAGGCCCTGAAACTTGCATCAAAAATGATGTGTCATTTCCAGGGTCTCCTCCGGTGCCTGGTATGCAGTAAGCACCCAACCATATGTCTGTTGCTAAATGCTGTTTTAAGAGTCTATTATTGTATAACAAACCACCCCAAAATTTAGTGAGTTAAAATAAATCCTATTTTATTATGTCTCACAATTCTGTGCCTGGCTGGTTTCCGTGGTTCTTCTGCTCCATGTAGTATCTTAGAGGGTGCAGTCATCAGGGGCCCAACTGGAACAGAACATCCAAGTTGGCATGTTCACAGTGCTGGCGCCTGGTGCTGGCCGGCATCTAGAAGAAAACACAGGGCCCCAGAGGCAGAGGTGGAACTGGCCCAAGATCACACACCAAGTTTATGACCAAAAGAACATGGACTTTGAATCCAGACCACCTGTGTAGGGATCCTAGCACATTCCAACCTTGGTGATGTTGAACAGTAGCCTTCCCTGCCTTGGTTTCCTTGTCTGTAAAGCAGAGTTGAGAATCACAGTGGCACAAGCCCCACCTGGGACTGCTGAGTTGGGGATGGCAACAGTGGATACAGAGAGCTTGCATGGAGCCTCAAGCTCAGCGCCAATGTGGTGCATAATAAATGCAGGTTTTCTAGGTATGCAAGCTTTATTAATAGAGGTAATATCCCTTTACCAACTGCAGATGCCCCTGCTGCACACCTCCTGCTTTCCAGATGTGCCAGAGGTATCTACTTCCTGTCCACTACACTCTGCAACTCGAAGGCTCCACCCCACCCCACTTCCCATGAGAAATCCAACTCGATGAGATTACCTGACCTTCCCAGCAAGCAGGGGTTCCAAGGCTGTGGGAGGCCATCCTTGTACTTGATTTGAGTTACCTCCCTGGCTGGGTGAGAGGTGCTTAGACACAGCTGTGTTATAGCTATTCCCCACCCTTCTCCAGGTCTGAGAGGCGTGTCTGGCCACTGCCCCGAAGACCCAAATCGTCACCCCTGACCTTGGGATGCTGCCCCCCTTAACCTTCATTGGATGGGATTTTTTCTGGAATTTTTTGTTCCCCAATAAAAGCCCACTCCCTGGCATGTTTTCTCTCTCTCTCTCTCTCTCTCTCTCTCTCTCTCTCTCTCTAGTCTCTTCTATAAACCTCGCCACCGCCTCGGAGCTGGTATTAAAGGTAATTAGAGTCTTGTCTCTTTAATTTAGAACTCCCTAGCGTTTACTCATGAATCGAACCTTCTTTCATGAAGCCAGCACTGGGCGTGTGGCAGACAAGGCCTGGGGCTCAGTCAACAGGATAAGGGCAGTAGCCATAACAGCATGCCATATGCCATTGTTTCCCACCTGCAAAACCACTCCTTACAGGTGGTGTGTCCCCATTTAACAGGTGAGAAGACTGCATCAGAAAGGCAAAATCTCAGCCATGTGCAGTAGTGCACGCCTGGTAATCCCAGAAGTTGGGGAGGCTGAGGCAGGAGGATTGTGAGTTCAAAGCTAGCCTCAGCAACTTAAGAAGGCACTAAGCAACTCAGCAATCCTGTTTCTAAATATAATATTAAAAAGGGCTGGGGATTTGGCACAGTGGTTGAGTGCCCCTGAGTTCAATCCCTGGTAGGCAAAAAAAAAAAAAAAAAACCAACTCAGAGAATAAAGTTACAGCCAGTGTTTTTTTGAGGCCTGGGATCTCCCACCAGTGCCTAGACATTGCCATCACTGCCACCCAGGCTCCTGCTTCTGCCTGTCCTGGCTGCAGTCTCCTCAGCCCAGGGGCCAAGGTGAAGCTGGTCAAATGCAGATCAGATCAGGCTCAGAACCGGTACCCACCTCACTCTGAATAACGAAAGCCACTGCACTGGTCTGGGAACAGGTCTGGTCTCCATCCCAACCTCCCATCTCCTGCCTCCCTTTCCCCACATATCCTCGCTCTGTGCACAGCCAGGCTCCTAAGCTCTGCACCCTCCCTCCTTCTAGAAGTTCTTCCTCATCCCCCTGTGGGCTTTTGGAAGGAACCCTCTCCCTCCCCAGCCCTGGAATCGCAGTCCCAGATCCCCCTCAGTGCTTCCCTCCCTTCTTCTCCCCTGGTACCCCTTCCCCTTCCTAGGTATCCCCAGGGCAGTGTGGGAGTGGCCTCCCTTTCTGTGTGACCTTGGCTGGACACACATATTTGGGGACCCTCTGCAGTTCCTAACAGGTGGGAGCTTCTGCCCCCAGAGTGAGGAATTTCCCCGGGGGCAGGTGAGTTAATGAGTTGCAGGTGTGAGCAGAAGGCCCCACTTCTCCCGGCTGGAGCAGAGGGGGCAGGGTGGGAGCACTGGGCAGCCAGAAGGACATTTCCACTTTCTCTCACATCACTCATCTGTGCCTTAATCAAAAGCCCTCAGGAGGGACAGTGACACACTCAAGGTTACCAGCTGTGTGGAGGCTCAGCCAAGGCCACATCCAAGGTCTCCTGACAGAGGCATGTTGCTGTCCCCTTCTGAGCTGCAGTGGCCTCACTGAAAACTCAAGATCCTGTGTCCACTACAGGTAGCCCCATCAAGGAGCCTCTCGAGGGCCAGGTCTGCCACTTGGTGGTCCCTGGTGGCACCAGTGGGCTTCCTGCCTGGCTGTCTAGCGCCTTCACCCCACACAGACACCATCTTGTGCTGGTTGCTGGAGACCCAGATGTCAGGGACCCTTGGAGCTCAGCCCCCTCCTGCACCTTCCCTGGGCTCCTCCCAGCTTCCGTTACCCAGGTAACACCTTCCCTTGGAGGTTCCACCTGCAGTCGGCCTAGTGCAGTCAGAAACCTCACCTGCTACTCCTCTGTTGCTAACTATGCTCATTTGTTTTTTTTTTTTTTAAATTGTTGATACATCTTTATTTTATGTATTTGTTTTTTTTTTTAAATTTTTTTTTAATATTTATTTTTTAGTATCTGGCGGACACAACATCTTTGTCTTGTATGTGGTGCTGAGGATAGAACCCGGGCCGCACGCATGCCAGGCGAGCGCGCTACGGCTTGAGCCACATCCCCAGCCCTAACTATGCTCATTTGGATGGTTCTCTCCCTAAGTGAAAAATTAAGCGATTCTGTCTCCCCTGCACAACCCTGCAGCGGTTCCTTTGACCTTTTAAAGAACGACATATACCTTCGCATGACCCGGGAAGTTTCCTGCCTCTACTTCCCTCTGGCCTTCCTCTGCCCTGCTCCTTACAGTCCATCCTTCTACTCACAAATACCATCTAGAGTGTCCCCTGGTCTAGCCCCATGGACACAGCAGTGAACAAAACAAGGCTGCCACCCTGCGCGAGAGCTTGGGTTCCCCTTGAGAGAGACAAGAGACAGATAAACTGATAATGGGTGTAGAGTGATAGATGGTATGAATACTATGGAGAAAAATGAGCTGGGGAAGGAGGACAGGACACCATTGGGGAGGGGCGTCTGTGATTTTAGGGTATGACCAGGAAGAGCTCACTGTAAAGGAGACATTTGGTGGAATACCTGGAGGAGCTCAGGGAAGGAGCCACGTAGCTATCTGGAGGAAGAGCTTTCCAGGCAGAAGAAGGGCAGGGGTAAAGGCCCTGGGGTACCTGTGCATTCCCAGAACAGCAGGGAGCCGGGGAGGTCAGAGGAGTGAGTGTTGAGCTCAGAGGGGTGATGAGCAGGTTACTGGGCACATTATCCAGGGCTTTGGGTCATCCTGGATTTTTGGCTTTTACTCTGAGAGCCAAAGAGCTATTCCAAGGTTTTGATCAGAAGAGTGACCTAGTCTTTGGGTTAGAAAGAGACTTCCTGGGTTGAGGATGGAAGCAGAGACTAGGTAGGGGGAGAGAAATGACGGAAGCCCAGCCCAGGGTGATGAGCAGTGAGTGGGTGAGAAGTGGCTGGCTTCTCATATCCTGAAGGTAGGGCCAGCAGGATATGGGGGTGAGAGAGGATGGTGGTGGCTGGATATCCAGGTGGGTGTCCTGGTAACTCACGGGAAGGATGGAGTTGGTGTGGGAAGGCAGGTCCGGGAGGAGTAGGCAAGATGGACCAACTGTGCATAGCATGTGGCCTTGTCTCCAGCCATGGGTCAATGGGCATCTGCCTCTGGGCCATTGCACACGTTGGCCCCTTTCCTGGATGTTCCTCCTGCCCTGTCACAGGAATCCCTTCTGTGAATTTGTCCCCACTCTGGTCTTATCTGGCTCTTTGTTTTATGCATGTGCTGACCTCATGCTTATTACAGTCTTTGTCATACTGTGCGGCAGAAGGTAGGACTAAGCACCCCCAATACTGTGTTGATCAGAATGCCTTACACCTCAGGGTCCCGCACGTGGTAGGAGCCCAACCAGAGACTGACTGAGGCCCTGGTTTGAATTTAGCTGTGCCGCCGTGGGTGGCTCACCTTGCCTCCCTTACCTTGCCTGCATGGGCCTCATTTCTGCGACTGTCAACTGGGCATGCTCTTTCCCTACCTGCCTCTTGTGGGATGGTTCTTCCCCACGAAGGTAAGTAGTTGAATCCCTTTAGACAGGAAGATGTTGTGAGCCCAGGTGTGGCTGGCGCGCCCCCTGCTGGAGGGTGGCTGGAGGCTCAACAACTCCCCTCGCCCCGCCCACCGCCCCTCCGCCTCGGTTCACCGGGGAAGGGAGAAGTCAGAGGCGAGGAGGGCTTGCGGGGAGCAGGAACCGCCCGGAACATTTTCCAAAACATTTTCCATTTAGTTCTTATCACGACTCTTTGGAGAAGATTAGATTAGACCCATTTTTCTTTCCCTTCTTTCTTTTCTTTCTTTCTTTCTTTTCTTTTCTTTCTTTCTTTTTTTTTTTTTTTGAGAAGCGACTCAGATTAAAAAAAAAAAAAGTAAAGAAGGCTGATTCGTGAATAAAGAAAGGTCGGAGTTGCGAGAAAGTGTACGGGGACCCAGGAAGGCCTCCCAGGAATGGCTAAAAGTCAGGTCCCTCTACACTGGGATTGGGGGTGCGTTGGTTCCGGTCACAGCTCAGCCCTCCAGCTCAGTTTGGGAAGATATTAAGCAACCCCTACACTCCTTGGTCTCGGTTTCCTCACCCTGCGCCCCCCCTCCCACCCCACTCCCGGCTGTTGCCACCTCCTAGGGGGCTGCAGGACGGAGGCCGATCACCGCAGGATGTGACAGGAGGGTGTAAGCACGTGTTGTGGCGGCCATCAGGGGGCGCACGAGGCCCTGCTGGACCACAGCGATCCATTCAGTGGCCAGTCCCTCTGCCAGATTCTAGGACCGGGTAGGCTGCCGTTCCTCTGGGTTTTGGTCTCTTTTTCTGGGATCAACATCAGCTGGGGGACCCTGGATTTATTGCTTCCTATCTCTGAGCCTCTGTAAAACAAAGGTCCTGACTTGTGAATAGTCTCAGATTACTTCCCCTCCCTTATGTCATTTCCAATTCACAGGTGACAAAACTCACATCCACCTGCCTAAATTTACTCTGGAGCCAGATCTGGAGGTGATCCAATATCTTAGCCTTCAGTGATCTCTTGGGCAGGGTCCTCTGCCCTCTGTGCCAGGGGACCTCCTATCTGTAACAGGCAGACTGAACCAGTAATAGAGAAGCCCCTCCTGGAAAAAGGGTCTGTGGGAGGAACGCCAGGCAGAGTGCATGTTGTGAGCCTAGGTGTGGCCTGAGGGAACAGCACAGGCTGCCAAGGAGGAGGGAGAAGTTGCTGACCACAATTTCCAAAACTTGAAAGCCTAGTATCCAAATGACACCCTCCACCCTACATCAGCAGTTCAACCCTGCAAGAACTCCAGGGCATGTTCTCCTAGAGACGCCCCTGGCCCTCATTCTGCAGTCCCGGGAGAGAATCTGACTTCTCCCATCCGCTGTCCCAGAACTGACAATCCACCAGTAGAATGTTATTCTCTGGATCGAGGCACCTTCTCAGGCTGGGCTGTGAGGACCTTAGGAGGTTGTTCTGGGTCATTCACACCCTGCAGGGGCATCAATTCATAACAACCCTTTGGGGTTAGGGACAGCTCGTTATAAGCAGGTCTGGATGGTGCATAGCATATGAAGGGGACATGGAGGCTAGGCCTGGAGACAGCTCTGCCCTGGGAGGGACTCTTATTATCCCTATCTTACAGAGGAGGACACAGAGGCATAGGCAGCTAGTTTGATCGAGACCACACTACCCAAGATGGTGGAGCCAGAATCCAAACCCAGACCCTGGACCCCTTTCACCCTGTGCTGTGGTGCAGCAGTTTGCACCGTGGCCAGGGCATGGGCTCTGGGCTCCTGTTCCAGCTGCTGCTATTTCTACTTTGTGTGACGTTGGTCAAGTTACTCATCTGGGCCTCAATGTCCTCATCTATAAGGTGGGAATAGTGGTGACTCCTTGCTTCATGGGGCTCCACTTCAGTGCAGTGGCAGCTGTAATGTTTCTAGAAGTCACCGTTCAGTAGATATGGGCTGTTCCTGCTGAACCCCAGATGAGCACAGGGCTCTACAATGTCAAGTTGCAGGATGCTGGCCTCCTCCAGTGGCATTCCAACCTGCAGGATGGTTCCCTGCTTCCCATGGCTGGCAGGTGTGGAGCCGCCTGGTCACACACTCAGCCCCACACTAGGCAAATGAGGTGATGTCAAAGCCTTGGCTGGGGCCCAGCCTCTGCAGCCTCCCTGTCCCTCCCTGCTCCTCCCTCCCTCAGATCCACACACACACAGTCGGGGCGGCTGGGCCCAGAGGGAAGGTGAGAGGGCCAGGAGTGAAGGTGGACGGCTGGGCGTGCCTGCCCATTGGTGCATGCCACTTCCAGCCGGGCTGAGCTGCTGGACCTGGGATTGGGAACTGGCCCCCAAGGGATCCTGCTCTCTTTAACTTTAAGCCTCAATTTGCAGCAATCCCAGAGCTTAGCCCCTCCCTGGCGTGCCTGTGGGGGTTAGCATGTGATTGTTGCACTCCCTCTGCTGGGGGTGCACTGGCCAGGGCCTGGCCAGGTGGCCATGGCTGATGAGAAGACCTTCCGCATTGGCTTCATTGTGCTGGGACTGTTCCTGCTGTCCCTTGGCACCTTCCTCATGAGCCACGACCGGCCCCAGGTCTACGGCACCTTCTACGCCATGGGCAGTGTCATGGTGATGGGAGGCGTTATCTGGAGCATGTGCCAGTGCTACCCCAAGGTAGGCAGTGCAGGGGCTGGGGGGGGGGTTGGGATGGGCTGGGGCCAAGGGTGCTGGCTGTGCCTCATTCCATGCGCCTGTCCCCATCCTTAGACCTCTCCATCCTTCCACTGGACTCCTGGGTTTCTTCTGCTCTCAGTAGCCTCCATTTACTCACCCGTCCATACTCACCCTGAGGGCTGATCAGAAGCCACTGGGCCCAGAGGCCAGAACCAGAGTCACGGGGGAGACAGTGGAGCACAGACCTGTCCTGGTGCATGGTTCCAGAGGCTGACGAGTGCTCGCCGCACCAGGCTCTCCTGGTCTGTGGTGCCCATCTCTGTGGCTCCACGGCAGAGCAGAGAGGCCGAGGCTCCAAAAGGCGAGGCCCCAGAGCTGAATAGCAGAGTCTGGGCTGGAGAGTGTAAAGGGCAGTCCTCCACCTCGGGCCCTTCTGGATCCCGGAGCCGCTGAGAGTCCTGGGGTGGGCCAGGCCTAACCCCAGTGCATGTGCTTTTTCAGGGTTTTATATATTCCTAAGCCTGGTGAGCCCTCTAGTTTAGGCAAGAGCCCTGGTTCTGGAGTTCTGTGTTCTGGTTCCAGCTCTGTTCCAAACTCTGTGTGACCTTGTCTCTCTGAGCCTTAGTATCGTCATCAGCAAAATGGGGCCCCAAGTCTCTTCTGCAGCCTTGTGGGTTATTATGATCAGAGCTGGAGTACAGGAATACTTGTAATTTACAGAGTGTTATAATTAGGTAAAATGCTGCGTTGTTGCTGTTGTTGATCCTGGACGTGTCAGGACTGTAAAACTTCCATACCCAGAGAGGTTGGGCGACTCTTCCAAGGTCACTTAGCAGGTCAGAGACAGACTCGGAGAGACAAGGGTCATCTGTTTTCTCAATTGTACAATTTGTGAGCAAAGAAGACAGGGTTTGGGGGACGTCTGAGGCCCTGCTGAGCCTAACTTGGAGAGCTCCAGGTCCAGACAGATCAGCCTCCCAGCCCCCAGCCCCTCCTCTCCTCCCACAAGAGTTCAGAGCAGGGAAGAGGCTTGGGCTGGCCCAATCTCTCCCAGTCCTGCCTTCTTTGTGGGCCAGCCTCGGGGTGTCAGTGTGTTGGCAGCTGGGGCGGTCTGAGCTGGTTTGTGGTCATTTACCAAGCAGTTTACAGTCAACTCGCCTCTGTCCCTGCAATGCCCCAAGTAGAGGTCACTGGGAGAAGAGGGCCTTGGGGCCAGAGCCTCCACGTCAGAATCCTCCTCCCCGAGGGAGGACTAGACCTGGGCGAGGGCCAGGGGACATGCAGGGTAGCATCCTTCCTGCTGCTGCCTTCCCCAGAGGTGGCCCGGGTGACCAGGGTGGCA
Source organism: Marmota marmota marmota (assembly GCF_001458135.2). Classification (NCBI taxonomy): domain Eukaryota; kingdom Metazoa; phylum Chordata; class Mammalia; order Rodentia; family Sciuridae; genus Marmota; species Marmota marmota. The sequence continues at coordinate 11,113,809 of NW_026000082.1, read as the reverse complement.
GTGGGTGGGATACTGCTGGGTTTTAATGAGCTCTTGTTGATGGGCTCACATGCTTATGTGCTGTGGGGGCAGCATGGTGGGGGGAAACCACGCCTTCCAGCTCCCACAGGCCCGGATGTAAACCCCTGCTTCCTCTGTCACCACTGTGGCCTTGGCAGAGGGGTCACCTTTGCCAGCACCCTGTGTGGCCAAGTGGGGGCATGCATGGGGGATGAGGCACCACCCTGGCAGAGCTGTTGCTCTGGACACACGTGCTGGTGGCACTGGGTGGGTTGTGGGTGAGTCCAGGGGTGTGGGACAGTCCAGGTCTGTGTGTGTATCGCAGGGACTCAGGTATTAGACCTGGAGCAGGCTGGCTCCAAGAAAGGGAAGGAGAAAGGGTGTCATAAAGGAGGGGGATGCTTGGGGGTCCTTCCCGTTCCACCGGAGCCTGGGCCGCTGTAGCCGGTCCTCCCTGGAGCCCCTCCCCTGGCTCTCAGGGCCCATGGAAAGCTTCAGAGAAGGAATTTTCTGGATGGAATAAAATATAAATATAAGGAAATTAAATCAGCTAATAAAGATGAAGGTGAGGAGGAGCATTACCCACATGAATGAAGCTGTCTCTGTCTTTGAGGAGCTGGAGATCTAGTAGGAGAGACAGCTTTCTGCCTGAGGGGGGAAAAGCAGGCTTCGTGGAGCGGCTGAGCTGGGCTTTCGCGGTCACAGAGGAAGGCAGTCGAGGCAAGGCCCCCCAGACAGGAGAGCCACAGGGCCAAACACACATGGAGAACGAGGCAGATGAGCCAGTGTGGCTGCTGAAGGGCGAGGGGAGGAGAGTACAGGTGGGGAGGAGCGGGCTTGGCTCCTGGGGCCTGGATGCCATGTGAGGCTTTTGGACCTTACACTTTAGGTTGATGGGGCAAGGAAAGGCCATGGTTAGCTTTGCAGTGTGATAAGGTTATCAGGCTGACAGGATAGAGGATAGTCTGGGGTCGCCAAATAGTGGGGAAGTGTTTCTGGTCTACGTGAGAGATGATGGTCGTCTGGACTGAGGCAGAACTTGAACCCAAGGCTGTAGGATGGGAGAAGACATTTCCAGTCTCCCACGCAGGTGTGGAGTGCCTACCGTGGCCAGGCCAGCTCCAGCACCTCACCTGGGTTATCTCGTGGAATTTCTAAAGCACTCCTGGTCAGATCTGGGCATGAATTGGGCCTCAGGACTGGGAGAGGGGCAGATCTAGTTGGGGAGCCCTTGGACATGCTCAACCTAATAGCTTGGATGGTTCCAGGGAGCTGGAGAAGGGGAGGAGTGGCAGGGAGAGCAGAGCCTGGCCCCCAGGACCCCCTCCTCACTTGGCCTGGGGCCTGGTGGTCGAGGCACCTGAGCAGTCCATGGGCTTCCCTCTCTCCTTCCTCCCTCCAGGACTCCTCTGTGTTCTGCCTATGCATGTCTGACTGGGGTCTTCTCCCGGGAGCCCTCCAGAGCACCCACTGCGTCTAGATGAAGGCTGAGCTCCTTAGCTTGACGTTCCGGGGTTTGGTCTCCACCGTCTGGCCTCCCCCCAGCTCTGCCTGACCCTGTTCTTCCCCTCAGAACAAGAACTTGTGTTCTAAGATGCTGCCTCCTCCCCACCCCCTCCAGGCTTACTTTAATGCTGTTGCTGCTGATGGTGACGCTGATTGACAGTGATGGTGGCAGTGATGGTGGTATGACAATGACAATGATGGTGTGTGTGATAGGGACAGTGATGATGCTGATGGTGAGGATAATGAGGTGAAGATGGTGATATGATGGTGATGGCGATGATGGTGATGGCAGTGATTGACAGTGACAATGGTGTTGATGGTGATGGTGATGACTGACAGTGACGATGATGGTGGATGATAGTGAAGGTGGTGATGGTGACGGTAAGGATAACGATGGTGAGGGTGAGGGTAAGGGTGGGGATGATGATGGTTATGGTATTGGAGGTGATGGCGATGATTGACAGTGATGGTGGTGTTGATGGTGATGGTGATGATTGACAGTGACAGTGGTATTGATGGTGATGGTGATGATTGACAGTGATGGTGGTGTTGATGGTGATGGTGATGATTGACAGTGATGATGGTGTTGATGGTGATGGCGATGATTGACAGTGACAATGATGTTGATGGTGATGGTGATGATTGACAGTGATGGTGTTGGTGATGGTGATGGCGATGATTGACAGTGACAGTGGTGTTGATGGTGATGGCGATGATTGACAGTGACAATGATGTTGATGGTGATGGTGATGATTGAGTGACAGTGGTGTTGAAGGTGACAGCAATGATTGACAGTGACGGTGGTGTTGATGGTGATGGCGATGATTGACAGTGACGATAATGGTGGATGATAGTGAAGGTGGTGATGGTGATGGTAAGGAGAGTGATGGTGAGGGTGAGGGTAAGGATGGGGATGATGGTGGTTATGAGATTGAAGGTGATGGTGATGATTGACAGTGATGGTGATGATGATGATTGACAGTGATGTTGGTGGTGACAGTGAAGCTGGCTGGCTACACAGCATCCTTGGTAGGGGTGGGAGATGCCCAGACCCTGCCTTATTTTTAAACATCTGGGGGAAGTTCACCCCTCACAGGGGCCTAGGAACCCCCCACCTATCATTCCCTTCTCCTCATCAGGACTGAGCTTCTCTGGCAGACGAGGGCCTTCTACTCACAGCACTCCGTGGGAAGGGAGGAGGGGGCTGCTACTTATGGGCCTGGTATAATACAGCAGGGTCTCAACAAATAGTTGCTTAAAAATTTTTCAAAAAATATTCCCTCTGAAGAGAGGGAAGCCAGGCGGCTTTGTCTTGCAGAGCGCAGTCTGAGGTTTGCTGAGGGCCAGCTGTGCGTCAGGCGCCGGGCCCAGAGGCTCCTCATGAATGGCCTTCTGGAAACTTCGCCACGACTGTGGGAGACAGGAAGAACCAGCACCATCTTTAACAACTGTGGTAAAATCACAAACATAAAATGAACAGTCTCAAACACCATCAGAACATAGTTCTGTGTTGTTTGGTCTGTTCAGGGTGGTGCGGAATCCTCCAGAACTTTCCATTTTGCAAAAGTAAACTTTCTACCCACTAAACAGCACCTCCCACCACCCCTCTCCCTGTGTGCCCCTGTGCTGTCCCTCGTCCCGGTACCTCAGCTATGTGGAATCTCCCTGGGGTTGTCTTCCTGTGTCTGGTTTATTCCACTCGGCGGGCCCTTGAGCTCCCCCCATGTTGTGGTGTGGCAGAACTCCCTTGGTCTTCAAGGCTGAGCAGGGCTCTGCTGTGCATATTTACCAGGTTGGTTTACCTGCTCACTTGTCAGGAGATGCCGGGTGGCCGCCACCTTTTGATTTTTGTGCACAATGCTGCTCTGAGCACAGAGGCTACCCCACAATCCAGAACAGCACAGAGGAGCTCTGGGCGGAGCGTGACCTGCCCAGGGAAGGATCCTCACCCAGCGTCCCAGACCCCAAAGGCAGGGCTCCTCCACCACCCAGTGCCCCCACCTGGAGCTGGACTCATGGAACCCACTGAACCTCTGGAAGTTCAGGGACAGAGACTGGAGGGTGTGACTGAAGCCACCCCTTTTTCTGTCCCTCTACTGCAACCTCTGAGCCACAAAACACATGACCTGCTTCCCACTCATTCATCAGATATGGATGAAATGCCTACTGTGTGCTGGGCATGTGCAGGGGACACTAGATGAAGGCCCTGGGGATGACTGAGCTGTGAGCTCAGGGCAGGTTGTTGCACTCACTCATCTGTGACCATGATGCCCGGGAGAGTGCCTGCACACAGCAGGTGCTCAGTAAATGTTGGGAGAACGAAGAAGAGTCAAGATGAGAACAGGAGCCTGGAATTCATCTGCCCAGGACTGCTACTGCTGTGCCCTGAACAGCCTCCTCCCTTGTCCAAAGCTGGGGGGAGGGGGGTCCTGCCTGGTCCAGCTTCTCTCCCAGGGTGTGTGGACAGGTTTGCATGACTCCAGGGAGAGGAGGAGGAGACAGCGGACTCCCCCACCTCACTGTTGTCACCTGCAGAAAGGCCATCTCCTCTTTGCCTGCAGATCGCCTTCGTACCCGCGGACTCTGACTTCCAAGGCATCCTATCCCCGAAGCCCCTGGGCCTGTTGGAGAATGGGCTTGCCACAGAGGTGAAGAGGTAGGTATGGGGGCAGTGGTCAGCCACCTAGACCAACCTCCCCCAGAGAAGCCAGTGGGGTAGGCTTTCCCTTCTCCTTGAGCAGGGCCCAGCCTTGCCTTCCTCCTTCCTGAGAACACACTGTCAGAAATCATGGGTTACGCATTATTACTCCCATTTTACAGAAGTGGAAATGGAGGCTCAGAGAAATCTCATGGGGAGTTGGTGATGGAGGTGGGGCCTGAACTCTGGCTACTCTGGCCCCCAACCTGCCTTTCCCCTGGAGGTGCCAAGCCCTGGCCCTTGCTCTGTGCACAATCAAGAGCACTCTGGCCTCAGCTACCCAGGTGTGACCTGGAACTCTGAAGGCCAGGCTGTGGGCCCAGGTTGTCAGGCCTTAGAGGCTCGCTCTATTTTGCTTGGAGATGGTAGTGACGATGGCATTTGCTGCTCCTGCAACAGAGTGAACACATCTCCCACTGGGAGTGCAGTGGTGGACCTGGGTGGGCATGGGGACATCCCAAACTCTCTTGGGTCACAGGGCTAGATATAGGAGTGAGCTGCTGTGACAGCTGGGGCTCAGGCCACCCTGGTCCTGGCCTGTTTCTTGTCATCTCCCAGTCATGGGACCTTGGGCAGGGGACTTTGTCTTCGAGCACTAGTGCTGCATCTCCACGGGTGCAAGCCAGCTTCAGTCCCCATGCCTGGGTTTCCCCATGGCACCTCTAGAGTCACGGGGCAATTAGAAGAGCTGAGCCCCAGCTGGCCCTCTAGCAGCCCTCAGAGCCTTGGGTTCTTATGGCCAATACACTCCCATCTCTAAAATGGAATGGTAATTTCTGCCTCCAGGTGTTGTTCAAAATAACAGGATGATGCTGTTGGGCACCCACAAACTCCCCAAGTAACTGGCCTTATTTTGCCATCACACCCTTTGGAGACACCAAGTGAAAGTCAGAGGTGGGGTCAGGCCTGGATCCTGCACTTAATTTACTCACCTTCCTTGCCTCTGCCTCCTCATCCATGAAGTGGATCCAGGGATGCCCCCTGAAGCTTCTTGTGAGGTTCAGGGCGATCATGTAACAGAGCAAGAGGACAGGGGAAGACAGATGCCGAGGCCAGCTGCGTGCCTCGTTGCCCACCCGCCTCTTCTCTCTCCTGCTCTGTCTGCTCCCTGCAGCCCCCAGGCCCCCTACGTCAGGCTGTGGGAGGAGGCGGCCTACGACCAGAGCCTGCCTGACTTCAGCCATATCCAGATGAAGGTCCTGGGCCATAGCGAGGATCCTCGCCCATTGCTGGCCCCTGAGACACAGCCAAGAACCAGCGATGGAGAAGCAGGTGGCCCGCAGGATGCCCAGGCCTGGGTGGAGGCCGCTGTGGTCGTCCACAGGGGCTTGGATGAGAATGAGGAGGAAAGACACCGAACTCAGAACAGGCCTGGGTGAGTGCAGAGCTCGGAGCAGAGGCTGCCCAGCTCCAGGGCCGGGGAGGGCGGGGATGTGGGACCCTAGATGGGGGGACAGGACACTCGGGACAGAGGGGAGGGAAGTGGGGGTGCAGGACACTCAGAGCAGCAGGCAGAGTGGTGACAAGGAGTCAGGCCAGGGTGGGAATCCCAGCTCCCTGCTGCGTCTCCTTGGCAAGTTTCCTGCTCTCCTGAGCCTCAGTTTCCCCAGTGGGAAGTCACTCCTACCACACAGGGCTGTTGTAGAATAGGGACACAGTAAGCCCTTGCTTTCTCTGAATGTTGTCATGGGTAGCAGCGATCCTGGAGCCAGAGGACCCAGGATCAAATCCTGACCCTGCCGCTGACTTGCCCTGTGACCTCCAGCAACTGGGCTCTTAGATTCATCCATTTATTTGCTTATTGCATTATCGATTCTGGGCACCAACTCTCTGCCAGGCCTTAACTGGCCTCCTCTCTAGCCTTCAAGAACTCCCAGTCCAGTTGGGGAGGCAGACGAAGGAACAAAGGGACCCCTGGTGTGTCAGGGGCTGTGAGGGACCAGGGGAGAACCCCGGATGATTGGGGAAGTGCAGAAATGGCCTGGTTTGGATAATACCATAAGAGCCCTGCTTCTTGAGCACTTACTACGTGGTAGAAATCATGCAAAGTGCTCTGTACATATTATCTGCCATAAACTCAGAAACAACCAGTGGAGGGAACACTTATTTCCCCTGCTTTATAGGAGAGGAAGCTGAGCCCCAGAGAGGTGAGCTGGCCTCCCCCAGGCCTTGCAGTGGGGGCTGGCTCTGGACCCAGGCAGTCTGACTCAGAGCTACTCTCTGCCTCTGCAGCTCCCCAGCCTGTCCCCAGGGCCCTGCGCCCTTGGCCTCCTTCCAAGATGACCTGGACTTGGGCTCCAGTGAAGGTAGCAGCCCCAACCCATCTCCACCTGCTGGGGAGGAACCTCACCCCCTAGCACAGAAGCACCGGGCCTGCAGGAGCACACGGAACCGCTTCTATGACTTTGCCTTAATTGATGATGCTTCTGTGTCAGAGGATGGGCCCCGAGAGGGGCAGCAGTGGGAGACAGCCCTGCCCAGCAACAGCTGGCATCAGTACCCAAGGACAAAGGAGGTGGAGGAGGAGAAGGCTGTAGACGCAGGTGTGGAGGAGCCCGAGGAGGAAGAGGAAGACTTGTACTACGGACTGCCAGACAGCCCCGGGGACCCTCTCCCCGACAAAGAACTGGGCTTTGAGCCAGATGCCCAGGGCTAAGATGGAACTGCCTTAAAGTTTCTAGACTGACCTCTCAGGGCTTCAGTTTCCCTATCTGCGAAATGGGATCATAGGGAGGATCAACGGAGACAGTGGACCGAAGATCATTCTGAGAACTCTGGAGGAACACCAGGGAGGAGAGGGGCTCTTCCAGTACTTAGCTCTCACTGGAAAGCTCTTTTTTTGAGGCAGGGAGGGTACCGGGGATTGAACTCAGGGGCACTCAACACTGAGCCACCTCCCCAGCCCTATTTTGCATTTTATTTAGAGACAGGGTCTCACTGAGTTGCTTAGCGCCTAGCCATTGCTGAGGCTGGCTTTGAACTCACAATCTTCCTGCCTCAGCCCCCCAAGGCGCTGGGATTACAGGCGTGCGCCACCATGCCCAGCTTTTGGCAAGCTCTTGAAGGTCAGATGGGATTTGTTGTGAAGATCCACAGCAGCTGGGCTCTCAAAAGCTTTTTCTGCTTCCCCAAAGCCGGCCTCTGACAGGGCGCCTGTGTGGTGCTACCCAAGGGCCCTCGGGCTCCCCTTCCTGTTCTGGTCCACAGGAAGGTGATGTGGTCTGACTCAAACTGACTGGGTCTCCCCCTGGCCCAGTCCCTCCTGCGGCTCCCACTATTGCTTCGCCAGGATCCAAACCTTCGGTGACTGACCCCTGCCGGCCACCCAGCTGCAGCCCTGAGCAGCCCCACCTCCTTCTCTGCTCCTCCAGTCCCTATCCCCAGCTCACAGACTTGCCAAGCTCCTCTCCACCAGGAAGCCCTGGTTCCCGCCAACTCACACTCAGTCTGCAAACCCCTGCGGAGACGGCCTCCTCTGACATTGCAGCTTTGGGAATGGGTGGTCCTCACTCCTCGGTGCTCCCTCCGGGGCTCATACATGTATCACTGTGACATCACACCTGCCTCCTGCTCCAGGGTGGCATCTTGGTGGGTTCGGTGGCCTGGAGCCTGGGTCACTGAGGGTGTGCAGGACTCACGAAGGGCCAGGAACCTGTTGCAGATAATGTCACTCTCTTCCACTTCCCCAATTTTTGAACACATGGCCTCTTTACATCCCTGGCAGATGGCTAAGCCTGGCATAGAGCTCCCAGAATGGTACCCACCACCGGCCCACAGGGTGTGGTTGCTTTGGCTGAGAGTGGGTGGAATTAAGCATCCTAAATTAAGTCCATTAGACTCCTGAGCATCTACTGTGTCCCTGAGGCTCAGCTGGGATCATCAGGAGGGAAGAGGCATGAACAACTAATATGACTCTTGACCCCAAAGGGCTCACCATCCAGCAAGCCAACTTTCTTTTAAGTTTGAGACAAGAGCACAGAGCTAAGGTGAGAGCAGAGACATCAACAATGACACCAGAGGCAGCACAGTGACAACTGAACAACCATCTGGGTCCATCAAGGGCAGCAGCAAAGAGCCTTGGCAGCCCTGAAGGCCTGGCTGTGTTCTGGCGTCACAGGGCAACGCCTGCCTCCTGTGGATCTCTGCCAAGTCCCTCTGTGCCCCAGCCTGGGACAGTGGCAGCTAGCTGTGGAGAAAAGGGCAGTGGTGCCACCTCAAGCCAGGTCCCTCACCCAGGGCTTGTTCCCTGGACCACCTGGGAGTGGGAGGCATCACCGGGCTGGGCCTCTGGGTGGAGGTTGGGGGTCTTGGCTGAGGGAAGGGGAAACCCCTCTGCTGGTCCTTTCTGGGCCATTTCTACCTCTGCAGTGAAGGGTGCCACCTTCAACCTCTCTGCTGATGGGACACAAGAACAGATGTCCCTGCTCATGCCCTAGTCACGGCTGAGGTGAGGTGCAGCGTGCCCTGCACTCTGGTGGTCAAGGTAGGAACTCCCGTGACCCACATCAGAAAGAGCACCAGCGCCAAGGCTGAAATAAAAAAGCTGTCAACAGTGAAGGACACCTTTATTCATCTGAAAATTCCTTTCTGTAAAACTACCTGTTGCCCTTGGGGCAGGATGAATGAGCCAACACGGGGCTGTGTAGGTGCCTGAGAGTGAGCGACAGACGTCCCTGTGCGTGCAGTTGGAGATCGGCACCAGGGCCCTCAGGCACAACCTCAGGGCCCTGGACCCGATCCCCAGAGAACCCCTGGTGGCCTGGCCTGTCAGCAGAGACTGCCCCGGGGGCCTGCAGGGCTCTGGGCAGTGGAAAAGAGGTTTCCCGTCCCACCGTCCAGTGAGGAGACAAGCCTGATCTGCCTGGGACGGTCCGCGTTTGCGCTGTCTCTGCCCTCAAAGCTACCCGCTCTGGATGACAACTTACAGATTCACCCTCCCTGCCCTGTGACCTTGAGCCAGTCAGGGGACCTCATTTAGCTCCCTCGTGCATGACCAGGGGATGACGCACCCACAGCTCTGAGTCTGGCAGGGTCGTGTGGTGGGGGACTTGAGGGCCTCCATCTGTCCGGGGCCCTGCAGTCAGAGACCCCCAGGAGCGCAGCCTCGGTTGACAAGGCAGGTTCTCTCCTGTCATGGTGGGGATCCAGCACCCTGGGGACCAGGGACTTGCCCTCCGACCGGGGCTGGGCTGGGCGCTTCCAGACCCGGTGCCCTTGGGAAGCAGGTGAGTCCCGTGGCCAGGCGTCCTCATCCATCCTGCCCGGAAGGCAGAGCCCAGACGGAAGCCAAAGCTGCCACTGGCAAAGAGGAGGCTGCAGTCACCCTAGAGCCCAGAGGGCCGACTGTCCTTCCTGTGGCTTGGGCACTGTTTCTGATGGTCCCCTCCATGGTGACCGCCGAGTGCTCCTGCCTTCCTCAGCCTCCTGCTCCAGGAATCCCACTCTGGGGCCTGGTGGGGGCAGGGAGGGCCTGCTGGGAGCGGGGAGGGTACTGAGCTTGGCATTTGAGAGCAGGGGCTGTGGCTCTGTGAAGGAGAGGGCGGGTGGCCCTGCGTCCCCCCAGTTGCTCACTTGCCACCATGTCTGAACCCACCACGGGCTTCACCCCATGGCCATGCCAACGTCTAGTCCCCTCTAGGAATGCCAGCACCCCTGGATGTCCCTGGAGGTGGTCAAGTGACCTGGAGGTCCCAGGGGTGGGCAGGGGTGCCAAAAATGACCAGAGGAACCACCTTGGGATGGCAAAGATGGTCTGTGTGCCAGGGCCTGCTCCTGCTCACCCTCCTGTCAGCTCAGAGGGACTCAGACATCTCCACTCTCTGGAGCGGAAAAGGCCTTGCCAGGAAGGGTGGGCAAAGGAGGACGGTGACCCTGGGCACGGGGAGCTTGGGCTCTGCCCACTGCTGGCTGTGATCTTGGGCTTCACATCATCACCCCTCCCTCTCTATGTGTAATGAGGAAAAAGGGTCAAGATTCCATTTCCACGCCCAGCCCTTGGGTGCTGTGAGCTGGGCACATTCTCACACATACTTCTTCATCTGGTCCTCAAAATAGCCCTGGGGTGACAGATCTACTGACCCCCATGTTTCTTCTAAATCTCAGACTTGAGCATGAAAGGCCTGGGTTTGTGCTCAGCCCATGCCCATTCCCTGCTGTGTGAACTTGGACAAGTCACTGTCCCTCTCTGATTCTCAGTGCCCACTCAGATGCAGTGGGAAGGATAATACCTACCCCTGGGCTGCCCTGAAAACTTGCTGGGTACGACTCCTCTGCATAGCACAGGTACTCCAACAGGGGCAGTGTCCTTCCTCCCCTCCCAGGTTCCCATCTGCACAGTGGGGATCACTTCTGTCCTGCTTATAAACGAGACAGCAGGCGATGGACCCACTAGGAAGAAGCCAGGACCAGCTCACTGAATTTGACCCTGGGAGAAGGGCATGGCGGGCAGGCTGGGACTCCAGCATAGGACCCCTGAGCTGGGCTGGCTCCCTGTGCACCGCTCCACACTGATTTCACCTCATTCCCACCACAGGCAAGGTCGGTGTATGGCCCCCACTTTGCAAGAAACCGAGGCTCAGGCTAAATAATTTGTCCATCGTTCCAGAGAAGGATTAAATGGAGGAGAGGACATCTAGCTGCAAGGGGTTCCCTTCCCAGTAGGAATTTTCCAGTAGCCCCAGGCTATTCTGACTCTAGTGCCAACAGGAGAGAGACCCACACCAACCGATCAGGCGGCCAGTTCCTCTGAGCACCTACTGCCCCTTGCCCTCTGCTTGTGCTGAGGGAGACACACCCTTGCTCCCACATCTTCTATGACTCCCTATTACCTCCCACACAAAGGTCAGATTCTTCGGGCTGAACTTCCAGGCCCTGTGGCTGTGTTAACTGGCCTTCCCCCATGAATCCACCACTTCCAGCCCTGTAGCACTGTAGACCCAAACTTGATGCCATCTGGCCTTTGCTTGGACTGTTCCCTCTGGATGCCCTTCACCCCATTCCCTTTCACCCCTCAAAGCCTGGCTCAAATTCCACCTGTTCCCTGGAGCCTGAGGCAGCCCCACTCTCCCCTCCCAGCCTCCAAGGATGGCTGTGTGTGCACCCAGCCTCCCCACCTGGATTGGGCGGTCTTTTTAGGACACGGGCCTTGTTCTACCCATGTGTCTATCCCCAGGTCTTAGCCAAAGCAAGGAACAGTAGTGCTGGTGGGACAAAGGGAGCTGGACTGACCAGCTGTCCCCTCTGAAGGCTGCAGCCCAGGTGCACAGACTCCTGGCCTGTGGGGAGCGAGAGCACTGGCTTTGGAGTAATCAGCCCAGTTTTGAGACTAGGCTTCCCCACTGGGAAGTTCTGTGACTCTGACCAAGAGACTTCATCCTCTTGCCCTCAAATTCCTTACCCATAAAATGGAGATAATAATGTCCCCTTAGGAGACCTGTGTGAGGGCTGGATATGATCCTGCATATTGAGCACGCAGCCTGGTACCTGCAGAGCCCTCGGTGAACGGTGGTTATCACTGTGCTCATCGTTTGCCAAGATGAGGGGACTGCACACAGCATGGACATCGGGAGCCAGCACAGGCTTGAGGTTGGCATCCAAGTACTGTGTCATCAGCTTCCCCAATGCAGGTCAATGTCACCAGGGGAATCAGACTCTTCCAGGAAGCTCTAGAATCCAGCGTCCTAGAACCATCCTAAGAGAGGTCATGGAGGTCTGGTATGGCCTGAATTTGGAATAAGAGAGTGTTGACTCTAAAGCACAAAAGGGCTGGGGCTTTTGCTTTTTTCTAACCAGGTTATTAAGGATCCGAATAACCAGGTGGTTGCAAGCCAGGATTTAAACAGGCAGAGGGAAGGGACAAGGGCATCCCAGGCAGGGGTGTGACATGGACAAGCCCTGAAGGAGGGACGGGGGAAGAGGTGGCTCCCAAAACCTGGAGGAGGCTGGTCTGGCTGGAGTGGTAGAGGTCAAGGTCAAAGTGATAGAGGTCAAGGTCAGAGGGGGGCTCCTTGATTCAGTCTGATGAGCAATGGGGATCCACCAACAGTTCTTGAGCAGAGGAGTGATAGGTGCCAAAGGAACCAACCGGTTGGTGTGGTCAGCGCAGAGGGGAAGGACGCAGGCAGGGATCTGTCCTCTCCTAGGAAGTGAGCCCCAGCTTCTCCAAGAGGCCACTCATTCCTGGCCACTCTGAAGGGTCCATGAGGGAGGAAGAACTACTTGTGGGAAGGTCAGGAGCCCTGGCTCACCCACCACACTCAAGGACTGGCCTAGGGTAGACAGAGACGCTGGGGGTGGGGGCAGCTCAGGACAAGTGTGGAGGGGGTGGAGAGGACACAGGGACCGGATCTGGATGGACTGTGGGCATTGTCCTGGAGTACACAGGAAGGCCCGGAGGTGGGGGACTGGAGTGACAATGACATAAGTTTAGATTCTACAGAAGGAAAAGGACTTTATAACTCTCAGACCTGCCCAGCTGCCTGAAGGTTGCCTTGGTTGGAAAGATTGGTGATCTCACAAAAGAAACAAATGGAAACATGATCAACCTCAGGAATGGTCGGAAGAATGCAAATTAAAACAACAGGCAACTGTGTTTCACCCCCACACTGTGACATTCTGTGGACAAGAATAACTATGAGGATAGGTGGTGTGGGCAGACCAAGGAGGAACAGCGCCCTCTCTCACATGGCCAGTAGGAATCGAGATGATAGAAGTTTTGGGTTTGGCAACGCAGCAATACTGGAACCTGGCTCCACTTGATTCAGCCACTCCACATCCAGGAACTGCTCATGTATCCAATGCAAATAACTGGAGAAGTGTGCCAAAATGTGCTTCTTGTGGTATTAATAAGGATAGTTCAGATGTGGCAAGAATCCCAATATCCAGCAATAGATAAGCTCAGTAGCTACACTACAGCTATGCAAGGGGGTGCCTTCAGCCATTCAGAATGGCGAGCCACGTGATGGAACCAAATCCACTTGAGCTCCCATTGTAGCACATATGAGAATTGTAATTACTCATTTCTTTGATGAATTTCTGTATGCCTTACTAGATGAGAGGCTCCTTGAAGGCAAGGACTTACTATGTTCACCATTATGTCCTCATTGTCTAGTTAAGGTCCTGGACTGCAGGATGCTGTCAATAAATAATTGTTAAATGAACCACGGAGTCTATATTTCTTCCCCCACCCCCACCCCAGGGTCCTGAGTATTGATCCAGGGGAGCTTACCACTGAGCTACATCCCCAGCACTTTTTTGCTTTTTACATTATTACGAGACAGGGTCTCACCAAGTAGCTGGGATTACAGGTGTGCGCCACCGCACCTGGCCCCTGAGTCTGTATTTCTTGATGTGAAAAATTGTTAGGATCATGATTTGGATATCAGGTGTCTCCCCAAAGCTCCTATTAATGCAGGAATATTCAGAGGTGAAATGATTGCCTTGTGAGTGCTGTAACCTCCTAGTATGAATGGACTGCACGGCTGGAGCAGGTGGCCATAGAGGGTCATAGAGGTGCATCTTCCCTGCAGGCTCCTCTCTCTCTCTCTCTCTCTCTCTCTCTCTCTCTCTCTCCCTCCCTCTCCTTCCTTGCTGCCTTGAGGGGAGCAGCTCCCCTTCTCTCCCCACTTCCTCCATGATGTGCCGCTGTGCCTTTGGCCCAGAACAATGGAGCAATCCATCTAAGGACTGAGAGCTCCGAAATTAAGCCCCAGATAAACGTATTCGTTTGCTAAGTGGTTCTTGTAGGGCATTTTGGTTACAAAACAAAGCTGACTAAAACACCGTTAATTCCCTCTTTCATTGATTTTGTTTTGGGGGGGACCACATGCCTACTCTCATTTGACAAATTATGTTTGATTCAAAGTCAATCATTACAATCCTATTTTCTGCTGCTAAGAGCAGCCATGAGATTCAGTTCTGGCCAGTGAGACTTACAGAGAAATTTGTTGGGAGTCACTTCTGAAAAAGTTTTTGCTTTCCTCATTAAAAAAACAAAAAACAACAACAACAACAACAAAAAAAAAAACCAAACCATGACTGCCTTTTCTGGCCTTGAATACATATACAGAGGCTGGAGCTGCAACAGCCATACTGCAACCATAGGAAAATTCCAAGAGACTCAACAGAGGTTCTGGAGCTAACATTTTTGCACCAGTGAACCACAGCCGGCAACCTTAGGTACTCTATTTATGTGAGGAAAAATTAACCTCTGTTTGTTACAGCAGCTGAATGCACTTCTAATAGATTTGATACTGAATTGCTTAGTTTGTATGTTAAGTGCCCCCAAAGGTCCACATGTTAAAGGCTTGGTCCTCAGGGTGGTGCTGTCAGAAAGTGCGATGGACCGCTAGGGAGGAAGGGCCTGTGGAAGGTCCTTGGGTCACTGGGGTCATTGGGGCATGCCCTTGAAGAGAGTTGGGGACCCAGCCCCCTCCTCTTTCTCTCTCTTTTTCTCCCTGGCTACAAGGTGAGCGGTTTGCTTCACTACATGCCCTCTGCCGCCCAGAACCCTCCCAAGGGGCCCAAAGCAATGGGTCTGCTGGATCTTGGACTGGGAACTCCAAAAACCATGAGTCGAAAGAAACATTTTTCTTTATAAATTTTTCTTTATAAATGAATTGTCTCAGGCATTTCATTATAATGATGGAAATCTGACCTCTCTCTGTCTACACACATCAATATGTTCAATAATGAAGAGAAAAAAGTTTAAGTGACTATGTCTGGGTAGAGGGATTCTCCTTCGTATTTTTTATCTTCTGAATTTTTTTTTCACTAAGCAGGTAAATAAATAATGATCAGAAAAATAAGATTTTTCATTTCAAAAGTAAGCAGTTTTACTAATTATATTATTATATAATTATACTAATATATAACCCAATACTAATTATAGATATTTTTGGAACAAGCAAAGTGCTGGTCTCCTGAGGATTCAAACACCAAGCAGGAGGCTGGACTTGACCTCCACAGCTCCTCTCCAGAGCAGAGTGTGATTGTAACCTTAGGAGGGCAGAGGGGCCAGGGAGACAGGGGAGAGCCCGAGGCTAGGGAGGGGCGCTGGTGTCCTTCAGCTCCTGCAAGGACTTTTCCATCTGACCGTCCTGGTCTGCTAGGAGGCCCTGCCTTCCCCACAGCCAGCCTGTCTGGCGGGTTCTCGAGCCAGGTGGATGTGTGGGTGGAAGGGGGAGCCGACCCCAGCTGTCCCAGCCCAGGAAGGGGGCAGCTCGGGGTCTGCAGGGTGGACAGGCAGCACCTGTATTTGCAGTAAACAGGCTTACGGGAAGGGCACCGCCACTCTTCTCATACCGACCTGGATCATCTGTGAAAGTGACCCTGAGCAGAAGCAGAGGGAGGAGAGATGACAGCCAAGGACGGAAGGGCAGTGCGTTGGGAGGGAGGACGCTATTGATTCTCTCTCAGCAAACACCCTCAGGGCCATGGCTGTGCTGTGGGACCAGCCTGATGTGACTACTGCCAGCCTGCTGCAGTGTCAGCCGTGGCTCCAGGTGCCCGCGGTGTGTCCTGAGCCCTGGTGCCCAGGCTAGCTGCCTGTTCTCTGCCTCCCTGGGGCGGGGGTGGCGTCCCTGTGGGGGGCATCCCTGGGAGGGCTCACCCTGTGGGGCGTGGGGGAGACTGGCCACAGGTGATGAGCCCAGCCTAATTCCACCTTAAGATTGGGAGCTATCTCATCCCAAAGTCGTGAGAAGTTCATTTCTGTTTTACTGTAAAATACTAAGATTTCTATTTGGCCTGACCATGATCTGATGTTTTAAAGACTTGCTTGGGATTCCTGCCCGTGCTTTGACCTTGCCCGTGCCTGGTTCTCCTTGACCAGATACCAACCCTCCCTGAAATCTCGGCTGCTCCTCCTTAAGGTTGATGCTGGAATCCGAGTTTGCTCCCTACCTTGGGATGTAACCAAGGTAGATCCTAAGCCTGCTCTCTGCCCTGGTATTATGCTCTCCAGAACCCTGTTAGCTGTAAGTCCCCAAGACACCCCCCTGTTTGTCACTTTTTGTGCTATAAAAACTTCCCTGTAATCAGATCAGCTGTGTCCTCCCTCTGGCCCTGTTTTTCCGGGTGAGACAGCCACTGGCCAGCTCTCTCTCGTGGACAACATAAGCTTGCTGTAATTTGGTTTCAAGTGGAGTCAGTGGTCTTTTCTTTGCGTCGTGGTCCAACACCCCTTGGGAGAGGACATGACAGTGACACCCTCCTCCCACTTCTGCTTTTTCTTTAAAGTGGGGTAGTCTGGTGACCCTCAGTGACCACAGTCTCCTCTCTATTCCTTCCCTTCCCATTCCCCTCTGAACCCCAAGCTCTAGTCACCTGCCTGACCCTCCGGTTTCTCATCGGCCTAACGGGGTGCCTGCCAACGCTTCCCTACCCCTTTCCAGGGGCGATTTTGATCTGACCTTTCCCGCCTGGGTGCGGGCCCCTTCCTCCTGTGGGACCTCCCCTGGCCTCGGTCCCTCACTCGTATAATGGACAGCAGCCCTGCCTGCCTGCCTGCCGCACAGGGCCATGCCTCAGGCCACTCCTGTGCTGGACCTCACGGTGCTGACCCTTCCGGGCCCAGGTGGCTGACTTCCCTGCATCATTAACGCCCTGTCCAGGAAGCAGTGGAGACATTTTGGCCTGGGGGTGAGGCCTGGGACCCCTGGAGCTCTCGCAGCACATTCCTCCTGGTCCCCACCCCACTTGCCCAGGGCCCTGCACTGTTGGGGTTCTTGCCTTTCACCCCAGACCTGGAGCACGAACTTCAGAGCACTTGATGCGAATCGGGTGCGTGCCCTTGGGGTCCTTTGGATCCAAATCGCCACCTGCGTGACTCAGTGGGGGTTTGTGGAGGGGAGGAGCGGCCATCTGACCATGTCCAGAGTGCCCCTCCGTGGTGTCCAGGCTCACGAGGTCCCTGCTGTACTGAGCATTTCCAGATCTGTCATCTCATTTGGCTTTGCCTGTCCTTGGTGAGGCTAGAGCTAATGTCACCTTTCTACTGATGGGTGAACCGAGGCTCAGAGAGGGCAAGTTGCCGCCCAGGGTCACGCTGGGGTCAGTAGTAGAACTGGGACTCGAACTGGTGTTCTGGATCCCCACTGGGGTCCTTCGTCCCCGCCACTGTCACTGTCACCGCCTCCTGGGGGGAGGGGCTTACCATCACAGGGCCCTCACCGGCCCCTCCCCTGGGTCGTCCCCCCCAGGGACCCTCCTGAGTGGTGGTGGGTTCTGAAAGCACTCTCAGACCCTCAGAGGGGACTCGGCTGCAGGAACCCCTGGTCCAGTGGAGAGATGGTGGCACAGTCACCTTAGCACCCTTGGCAGAGAGGAGTGAGGCAGCCCAGGAGAGAGCTCCTACATGCTGCTCCGAGGAGGCGACCTCGTGGTGGGTCAGTTAATGAAGGGAAGAACGCTGGGAAGGGTGTTCCAGCAGGGTGGAACAGCGTGAGTCAAAGCCCGGACGGGGCAGACTGGACCTCTTGGACAGCGTTGCATTCCGGGAGCGGATCTGAGCCCCCCACACTGGACTGCCTCGGAATTTCCCAGGGAGCTGAGGAAATGCAATCTGGGCGGCAGTGCCCAGGTGTTCTAGGGCGGTCAGAAGAATCTGCATTTCCCGTGGGGTAGGACCACGGCACCATGGCACCCTGTCCAGGGGCCACCTCTGAAGCAGGCAGTCCCTGGACAGGCAGAGCAACACCAGCAGGAGGAGGGGCCTGGCAAGAGCACCAAGAAGGGCCGGGGGTTGTAGGAGGTGCAGCAGGCTGGAGCCTCGGGGCCGCCCTGTTTAAGGGTGTGGCTCTCCTGTCCCTGTTCCTACGACATGTCTCCTTCCCTTTTTATTTTTCTCAGGATCTCTTGTCACTGAGGCACACACTGAGAACTTGGTTGATTTGTTCACTCGATGGGAGAGAGGGTCTCAAGGAAAGGGGTCATGTCTGTTTTGTTCCCTGCTGGAAACTGGCGTCTATGACATGGAAGGCGATACAGGGAGCTTTTTATTTTTTAAATTAAATTAAATTAATTAATTTATTTATTTTAGGCGGAGGAGGCCTGAGCATGCTCAGAGGCTGGCAAGGAAGCCGGAGAGCAAGTCTGGGTTCCGTTTTTTCCTTAAAGTAGTAGGCAAGGGGCTTCCTGGGAAGTGGGGTTGGGGAGGGAGAGGAAGCGTTCTGAGGCTGGGGTTCAGGTCAAGACCCTCTTTTGCTCACAAACTTCCAGAATCTACCTACCCTCAGGAATGGGCCATGTCTTGCCTTAGCCTCAAGACACATTAAAAACCACCCTCCAGTTGCAACACCTGCAGCTGGACATGCACTGCCACTGGCCGTACCATCCTATACAGCTGGCTCACAGATCCCAGGAAGGCTGCCCAGATCCTATGCCCATCTGACTGGTCTCCCACAGCCTGTCCCTTCTGGTAGGACTTCCTTCCTCCTGCCTCCTCACTGTGCTTGTGCTTGCTACCCTGTGGGTCTTGCAGGACAGAACCAGGTCTGACACATCAGGGCCAGAGCAGGTGCAGGGATTGCTGGGCTCTGCCTGGCTTGGTCACCCGTTACCAGTTCCCATGCTGGGTGTTTGGCGCCCTCTGCTGGCCCCGCTGGGCACAGCCAACGCTCCTGCGCCACTATTAGCCATTTCTCCTTGGTTCCTTCCTTCCTGGCCTCCTTCATGGAGTCTTGGATATCCTAGTACCTCATCAACATCCCCTTGTCCTCTGTTGAGGACAACCCCTGCCACAACCCTTGTCCTTCCCTCCTGGCTTTAAAATGCCTGTTCCTAAGGATCTGGTTCCCTGTTGTCCTCTCCTTCAGCCTTTCCCCTGCCTGAGGTCAGGTGAGGGTCCTCCTGCTCCTCAGTGCCTGCCTCTTCCAGATGATTGCCCTTTGTGCTCCATAAATCCCTGACATTGTCATTCATGACACCAGGGCCACGCCCTTCTGGATGGAGTACTAGCCCATGCTTATAGACACCTGCTCCTGCTGGGGGGGATTCATCGTGCACAGAAAGGGTCTTCCACCCTCCCCCAAACCAGGTAATGAACAGACAACCATGTGAGATGGTACCACTGTGAAGAAGGGAAGGGGGACTGGGTATCGGCAGGAGAGGGGAGGAGAAGCTGCACTTTGTAATCCCAGCAGCTCAGGAAAATAAGACAGGAGGATCACAAGTTCAAAGCCAGCCTCAGCAACTTAGCAAGGCCCTAAGCAACTTGGAGAGACCGTGTCTCTAAATAAAATATTTTAAAAAGAGATGGGGATGTGGCTCAGTATTTAAGTGCTGCTGGGTTCAATCCCCAGTACCAGATAAAATAGGGCAGTGTGAGAAGAGAATCTTAGAGGAAGGGAGCTTAGGGAGTGGGGCATGGACATGGTGAAAGATTGAAATTATCACTTACTGAACTGTGAAATTCAGGAGGAAAGAGCTCAGCGGGGAAACAGTTTCACCAGACATCACCAGACATCCCATCAGCAGCCCAGGGAACCTGTCGGGAGGAGAAGACCAGCTGAGATACATGCAACCTGTAGGTTGAGCACCATGAGAACAGAAAAGTGATCAGATGAAAGCATCAGGCAACCAGATTTAGCAAAGTGGCAGTCACCGGAATGGCCCGATGGAGACGGAGTGCACGGAGAGGAAATGAAGGAAGGCAGCCAGTGAGTAGAAGGCGCCCTCCACGGATCTAATAGGAGCAGGAAATGGGTCGGTGGGGGGGAGGCGTGCAAATAGGAATAAGTTCTGGGGTTCTGTTGCAGCATGAGGTTACTATAGCTAATAATGTAGGTTTCAAAGTAGCCACAAGAGGGGTTCTTGGCCAGGCAGGGTGTCTGTAAGGATGGCCTTAGACCTTAGCCTAAGCAACTGCATTTTAACACTCCACTTTGAGACTTGCATTCTCACCAGGCACACCTATGGAGCCCTCCAGTATGGCCCTCAGGCACAACAAGTCACTTCTCCCCACCCTGACAAACTCAGAGTGAAGTCTGGCTTGTTGCCCTCGATCTGATGAGAGCAAAAAGCAAGAAAATCAGGGTGAGGACTACCTGACAGATGCTTTAACCTCAGGATGAATGATATCACTGAGAAATCCCATAGCAGCTGATAGGGATTGAAAGGGTGGTCAGAAGCCCCAAAATTTAGTATAAATGATGGAGCAAATGAACAGACACTCAGCACCAACACTGATGCACACAAGGCTGAGAGGCTTTTGAGGACCTGGACTGACATCCCAACTCTTCTCATCTGCCTGATCCTCTGTGTTGTTCTCACTGCTCTCAAACTCTACAGTAGCCTCTTGACCCTGGTGAGAAAAGGACTTCTCCCTATGACAGCCTCCTCAACTGGCCGTCAGCTCCACCCCAGGAGAAGCCTGCCTTGGTTCCTGATCTGATCACCATGGTCGGAGTGAGTGTGCATCTGCTGGACTTAGAGCCTAAGGCTTGAGACTTCTGATCTGACACTTGACCTTAGCATGCAGAGGGAATGTCTGTCATGAGCCTGTCATGATTAAGTGTGTTTGCAGTGCTTACAATTAATCTAGAATTGTTTGCTGTGAATTGATTATGTCTATTGCAGGGCTTAGCATTAAGGATTGTCATTTTCTTGATTAAGAACCTAAAGAGAGAAATTGTATTGAGTGATTTGAGTGAATAAAACATTGAAAAAGGAAGAAGCACGTGGACATTCTTTATTTCTCCCCCTCGACTGTATAAGTTGCACCTGTTGCCCATCGTGACAGTGGCGCACACTGTAATGCCAGCTACTCAGGAGGCTGAAGCACAAGGATCCCAAGTTTGAAGCCAGCCCCAGCAACTTAGGGAGACCCTGTCTCAAAGTAAAAAATAAAAATATCTGGGAATTAGCTGAGCGATAGAGCACCCTGGGTTCAATCCCCAGTACCTCAAAAAAAAAAAAAAAAACAAGAGAGGTTTTTGAATGCTCTTATAACACAGAAAGATCACTGTTTGAGGTGATGGGTATACTGATTACACAAATTTGATCATTACCCATTACATACTTACATCAAAACTTCACTGTACTCTAAAATTATGAACAACTATGTATTGATTAAAATGTTTTAAAAATAATTTAAAAAATGAACCCCCAAAATAGGTGTGGCCAGAGTACACAGAGGTAGGAGATAGCATCTGTGGGTGTCCAAGGGAAAGGCTGGCACCGAAGGTGAGGGGAAGCTCCCCCAGGGAGCTCTCTAGGGCAGGACACGGACACCTACCCACCAAACAGTGGCAGGGTGGACACGGACTCAGCCTGGTAGGCTTGGAGGCGGGAGCTAGCGGAGGTCCTGTCTTCATTGCTTCTCTTTTCTCAATTAACAGGAAGTGAGGCTTCAGCCTTCAGGAAGTTGGGGAGGAGGTCCTGGAAGTTCCTGGAGAAGCAGAAGGATCAATGCAGCATGGGCCATGGCAGCATGGCTTGGGGTTGGGGGGTGTGTATTTCAGGGCAAATGGCTCAGGCTGTCCCCTGCTGCTATTTCCTCATCTGTAAAATGGTAAGAATGCTAGAATGTACCTCCCAGAGTTGATGAAAACTAAATGTGCTGCTACTCATAACATGTTTAGAATATTGCCTGCAAAGGGTAACTGTTATGTGAACTTTTATTAAAATAAAAAAATAAATTAGCTGGGCAGTGATGGACTCAGGGATTAGTGGGCCCGTGGGGCTGCCTCGGGCCACTGGAGGTCTGTGGATGATGGAACTAGAAGACTGCCTGTTCCCTCACGTCGTGCTCAGCTGCCTGGGTGCAGGAGCAGATGGAGGGACCCCCAGGTTCAAGCAGAAGGGGGTTTTGCCCTGTGAGTATGAAACACAGGGGCAAAGGAGCTGGGGTGAGTGAGGTGGGACCCTGACACTAAGCTGGGTAGAGGTAAGACCTCTGAGGAAGTGAGCAAGAGGCCAAGGTGAGAAGTCAGTCTTGGAGGCAGCTGGAGAAGCAGTGGTCAGACGCAGGTGTTTGAAACTAAGATTCTGGAGGAGACACAGTTATGTGTGGACAAGGTCAGAAGCAGCCTGGAGGGAGAGCTGCACTCCCCCAGGTAGGGATTCTGAGCGTCTTGCTCACTACTGTCACCCAGCATCTAGAACAGCACTCGGCACATAGTGTGTGCTCAGGAATTAATTAAATCAATCATTAAGTGAACACATCTCTCTCTGGCTTGGTGCTGGGGACATCAAGGTGATTTAGACAGGGTTCTTCTACAACATTCGACACATTTTTTTCCCACTCATCAGTTATATCCAAAGGACTTAAAATCAGCATACTACAGTGATGCATCCATATCAATGTTTATAGCAGCTCAATTCACAATAGTTAAGCTATGGAACCAACATATATGCCCTTCAACAGATGAATGGATAAAGAAAATGTGGTACATATATACAATGGTATATTATTCAGCCATAAAGAAGAATGAAATTATGGCATTTGTTTATAAATGGATGGAACAGGAGATTATCATGCTAAGTTAAATAAACCAATCCCCCCAAACCAAAGGCTGAATGTTCCCTCTGAAAATCAGATTCTGACTCACAATAGGTGGGGGACAGGGAAGAGTAGAGGTTTACCAGATTGGACAGCAGGGAATGGGGTCAATGGAGCGGGGAAGGGAGTGGAAAAGACAGTAGAATGAATCAGACATAACTTTCCTATGTTCATTTATGAATACACAACCAGTGTAACTCCACATGAAGTTATACTCCATGTATAAATGTATTCTACTGTCATGTATAACTAAAAACAACAACAACCTCCCCCTCAAAAAAAAAAAACAGAATTTTTTCTTTCAATGTAGAAGCAAACATTATACCTGCTTACGTGCCATGCCTCAGGTATCATTTCATTGTTTGAGTGTCCCTGAGGGTCCACTGTAATGGAAGGCTTGATCCTCAGGGTGACACTGTTGGGAGGTGATGGAACCTATGGTGGAGGTGGGGGATGTGGGAGGCTTTTAGGTAATTGGGGGCGTGTCCCTCAAAGGGATTGTGGGATCCAAACCCCTTATGTCTCTCTCTGCTCTTGTTGGAGTTATAAACATTTTGCTTCAATATGTGCAAAATGAGAGTGGCCATCTGCCACTCTCGCCAGAACTGATCTAATCAGCAAGTGCCATGTTTTGAATCTAAAAAACTGTGAACTAAATAAACCTTTGCTCTTGATAAATTAGTTGCCTCAGAAATCTTATTGTTGTCAGGTGAAGCTGACAGATACATTATTAACTACTTTGTTGAAATATGATCATAACATACTGTTTAAAAGTTATTGATGTTGGATATTTTTCCCTATGGGTATATAAACATCTATTTCATTCTTTTTTTGGTGGGGGGGGGGGTAGGTACCAGGGATTGAACTCTTGGTAACTCAGCAACTGAGCCACATCCCCAGACCTATTTTGTATTTTATTTAGAGAGAGGGTCTCATTGAGTTGCTTAGCGCCTAGCCATTGCTGAGGCTGGCTTAGAACTCATGATCCTCCTGTCTCAGCCTCCCAAGCCGCTAGGATTACAAGTGTGTGCCACCATGCCCAGCTCATTCTTTTTAATAGATGCAAAATATTCTGCACACCAATAAACTAAAATCTGCCTCTCCATTGGATGGATATGTGAGTTATTGAAACCATCGGAAGAATTCAGTGAAGGCAAACAGAAGTATTTGACACCTTGGCAGATCAAAGTGAAAGTTTTATCGAAGTAGACAGTTATGCTAGGAGAGGACAGGGGAGCTACTGTGTATGCATGTGCTGCAATCAGAGCCCAGAGTCTAAGGTGGTGACACCAGAGAGAGAGAGGTTGCAAACTGAGCCCCAAGGAGTGTTGGCCAGAGGCCCTGTAGTTCCCAGCAGCAGGACTAGATGCAAAGTTCCTCCTACACAATGCCTGGGCTTCTTATGCCCTCCACCATCCATAATGAGTCACCAATGGTTTAAGAGCTGAGCTCAGCCTGGGGTTGCAGCAGTGGTAGAGCATTTGCCTAGCATGTGTGAGGCACTGGGTTAGATTCTCAGCACTGCATAGAAATAAATAAATTAATTATTAAAGGTCCATTGACAACTAAAAAAATATTTTAAAAAAAGAACTGAGCTCACCCATTATTATTCAGAATTGGCTTCTTTCTCTTCTCCCTCCCTCCATGGTGTTGGGATTAACCTCACACATGATAAACAAATGCTATAACCACTAAGACACACCCCCAGTCCTTAGAAGTTCTTAGGAATGAGTGCACTGCTGTCCTTGACCCCTCACCTCTCCTGGGCCATTGGCCCGGCTCAGGCTTGTCATCTGATGATGTGTGGTGTAGTGGATACTACTAGATTATGATAGGCCACCGCACACTTCTGTTGCCCTCACATTTTTACAACAATCATTTTTATAACATTAATACCTTTTTGTCCCCTTGCCTAATTATTTCCTTGGGATAAATTCCTAAGCAATAAAATTGCTAGGTTGGATCATATGCACATTTTCACAGCTATTAAAGAAGCAAAATGGAGAGCCATAAATAGATACAAAGCCATAGGAGAATTGAGTCACTAAGCTGTCATTTCTAATTATTGGAGAAAAGATGGGTTACTGAGTGAATGATGTTAGAGCCTTGGGCTAGCTGTGTGGAAGAAATAACCCCACTTCCTCTTCTTTTTATTTTTTTCCCTTTGGTGGGGAAGGATTGGGATTGAACCCAGCACTACTTTACCACTCAGCTACAACCCCAGTCCTTTTCATCTTTTATTTTGAAACAGGATTTTGCAAACTTGCTGAAGCTCTTGTTGAGCTGCTTAGGGTGGCCTCAAATTTGTGATCTTCCTGCCTCAGTCCCCTAGGTTGTTGGGATTACACGTTGGGCAAACCCCATTTCTTTTACAAAATAAATTCAAATGAAGTCAAAATACTAAAAAAAAAGTTTTTAAAAATAATTTTTATATGATCTTGACAAAAGGTAGACTTTCTAAGCACAGTGTAAAATTCACAAGTCATTAAATACAAGACTGATAATTGGACTGTGTAAAAATTAATTTTGAGAATTATTTTGAAATCTGGTCTTGCTAGATTGTTGAGGCTGACCTTGAACTTACAATCTTCCTACTTTAGTCTTCCAAATTGCTAGAATGAAAAGTGTGTACTACTGCACCTGGGTAGGGTATAGGTTCGAATGAGCGTTTAAGCTGTTTGGCACAGGGCAGGGGACAGATTTAGTGTTTGGGGCAACAACTTAGATATATGTAAGGGTGCCTGGGAATGTCCAAACTTGCTGGGAAATCCTGCAACTGGGGGAAGAGCACTGAGGGTGGGTGCTCCATGGTTTTAGATCAGAATACAGAAAGAAGCACTGAGGTTGGGGAGAGGGGGGACTGTGGGACCCTACAGGCTTCATTAAGACATCAGAGTCCCCAGGATCTAAGAGATCGCCAATATAAATAAAAAATAAATTAAAGAAAGTGATCACAAATGAGGGGATAGAGGAAACCTGCATTATCCTAGTTGCTTCATGGCTCAGGATTCAAACAGCGGAAATACTGTTCCTCAGTGAGCTGGGTGACAGAGGAATTTCACTAAAACTCAATATTGGACAGTCAGGAATGTCTCACAGACTCAGATTTGGATATATTAAACCAAGAAGAAGGACTACATTGGAGCCACGCCAGTTACGCAGCACAGAGGGACAGAGAACACACAGGAAAACAGATTTGGTACAGAAACCCTGAGACCAGAAAAGAGGCCTGATCCAGAGGCTGCACCGTGCACTGGTGCTTGAAGAGTGCTCTGTGTTTCTCAGCTGACCGCGGAGGGCTGAGTTGCAGACACTCTGAGCTGAGGTGGCCTCGCTGCAGTGGCTGTCCTGGGAGCTAGAAGATCAGANTTTTTTTTTTTTTTTTTTTTTTTTTTTAGTTTTCGGCGGACACAACATCTTTGTTTGTATGTGGTGCTGAGGATCGAACCTGGGCCGCACGCATGCCAGGTGAGCGAGATACCGCTTGAGCCACATCTCCAGCCCTTCAGCTATACTTTAACACAAAGAACAGAAGAGACAAAAACCCAAACCATTAACCAGGTCCAAGTAGAAATGGTTAGGGGTCAAGCCCACGGTCACACATATAAACATCCATTGCTAAAGAAAAAACAAAGAAAAATAACACAAAGGCTGTGGATACTGCAACTCCAATGGGGTCTCAACCTAGATCCTCTAGGGCACTGTGGCAGGTGAAGTCGTGCCCTAAAAATGCCCACACATAAGAGTGAAGGGAAATAACTCCAAACAGATACATAAACCCGACACAGGAGTACAACAAATATGAAAATATAAGTAAACACCTCCTAAACTTCATAATTCACCAGAAAATGATCCCCCAAATATTGAAGTGGATGAAATATCAGATAAGGAATTAAAAAAAATCATTATCAAAATTATCAATGAATTCCAAGAGAACACAGAAAAACAACTGGATGAATTAAGAAAGTCAGTACAGAATATGAATGACAGATTCAATAAGGAGATAGAAATGTTGAAAAAGAACCAAACAGAAACCATGGAACTAAAAGACAAAATAAATTAAAGAAAATGTTCAGTGGAAAGTCTCTCTAACAGAGGAGCCCATGCTGAAGACAGAATCTCAGAGCTGGAAGACAAAATGCCCAGCTTTGAACATTCAGACCATATAAATAATAAATAAATAAATAGCCCTGACCAGAACACACAAGAATTTTGGGACAACATGAAGAGACCAAATTTAAGAATTGAGGAGGGCTGTGAGACGTGGGTTGATAGAATGGATAAACTCTTCAGGGAAATGATTACAGAAAAGTTTCAAAGCCTTCAGAATGAGATGGACATCTAGATACAGGAGGGATTCAGATTCCCAAATACAAAGGCAAAAAAGAACCTCTCCATGACAAATGGTAATTGAAATACCTAGTAGAGTGAACAAGGATGGAATTTTAAAAGCCTCAAGAGAAAAACATCAGTTCTCAATTAGAGGCAAGCCAATCAGAATCACTTCTGATTTCTCAGCACAAACTGCAAGCCAGGAGGGCTTGGAACAATGTATTCCAAGTCCTAAAAGAAAACAACTGTCAGACAAGACTGCTACATCCAGAAAAGTTATCCTTCAGAATCAAAGATGAAATAAGAACCCTCCAAGATAACCAGAAAATAAAAGAATTCATGACAACTAAACCAGAATTACAGAACTTACTTAAAGAAATATTCACCCAGAAGAAATAAAAAAATAAACCTCAGAGTTCACAATTGACAAATCTCATCTGAGAACTAGCTAAACAAAAGAGATACAGGATCAAACGAAGCAGTATAAATAAATACAAATGGCAGAAATTAATTAACATCTATCTATAATCACATTCAGTGTAAATGGTCTCAACTTTTGAATTAAAGGATAAAAGCTGGCAGAACAAGATCCAACTATCACACCAAAATTAAGCAGAAGAACAAAGAAACTCACTACATACTGGTAAAGAAAACAATACAACAAGAAGATATAACAAAAATAAATATTTATGCCCCAAATGTATGTGCAACTAATTATATAAAAGAAATGCTACTCAAATTGAATCCTCAGAAAGACCCGAGTACAATAATACTGAGTGATTTCAACATACTTCTCTCACCATTAGGTCACCAATTCATAAACTCAGTAAAGACTCTTTGGATATGAAAAATTTTATATCACACATCTATAGAATATTTCACCCAACAACAGCTAAAATACACTTTCTTTTCTGTGACTCATGGACTTTCTCCATAATAGACCATATTTTAGGCCACAAAGCAGCTCTGAGTGAATACCAAAAATTGATTTGATTCCTAGTATCTTAATAGATCACAATGGTATGAAATTAGAAATCAACATGACAAACCTACAAAAACTATGTAAACACAGGGAGATTGAACAATACTCTTTGTTTTTTTTTTTTTTTTTTTTTTTAGAGAGAGAGAATTTTAGTATTTATTTTTTTTTTTAGTTTTCGTCAGACACAACATCTTTGTTTGTATGTGGTGCTGAGGATCGAACCCGGGCCGCACACATTCCAGGTGAGCATGCTACCACTTGAGCCACATCCCCAGCCCCAAACAATACTCTTTGAATGATAAATGGGTGATAGAAGAAATCAAGGGAGAAATTTAAAAATTCTCAGTCTCAAATGAGAATAGTGATACAACATACCAAAACATCTGGGACACATGAAGGCAGTTCTAAGGGAAAGTTTTATAGCTAGAGTACCTACGTAAGAAAATCGGAAAGATCCTAAATAAACCACCTAATGATGTATCGCAAGACCCTTGAAAAAGAAGAACCAAAAAAAGAATTCCTAATCCAGCGAAAGGAAGGAAATAATTAAGGTCAGAGCTAAAATCAATAAACTTGAGAATAAAAAAAAATACGAAGGATCCATGAAACAAAGGGTTGGTTCTTTGAAAAGAAAAACAAGATTGATAAACTAACTAAAAGAAAAGGAGAGAAAATCCAAATTAATAAAATTAGATATGAACAGGAGAAATCATTGCAGACATCTCAGAAATCCAGCAGATCAGTACGGACTATTTTGAAAACTCATTCTCCAATAAATTGGAAAATCTAGAAGAAGTGGATACATTTCTATATAAATACAATATCCCAAAACCAAGTCAAGAGGACAGAGAAAACCTAAATAGATCAATAACTTATAATGAGATATAAGCAGTACTAAAAATCCCTCCAACAAAGAAAAGCCAAGACCAGGATGTATTCTCAGCTGAATTCCACTAAAACTTTAAAGAAGAACTAATGACAGTACTCCTCAAATTATTCAATAAACTAGAAAGGAATGAAACACAGCTGGATTCATTCTATGAAATCAGTATCATATCCATATCAAATCAGATAAGGACACATCAAGGAAAGAAAACTACAGACCAATATTCCTGATGAATTCAAATGAAAAAATACTAATTGAATATTAGCAAATCATGGTACTGGTACCAAAACAGGCGGGTGGACCAATGGTACAGAATAGAGGACACAGAAACCAATCCACAAAACTACAACTATCTTATATTTGATAAAGGGGCTAAAAGCATGCAATGGAGGAAGGATAGCATCTTCAACAAATGGTGCTGGGAAAACTGGAAATCCATATGCAACAAAATGAAACTGAATCCCTTTCTCTCGCCATGCACAAAAGTTAATTCAAAATGGATCAAGGAGCTTGATATCAAATCAGAGACACGCCGTCTGATAGAAGAAAAAGTTGGCTACGATCTACATACTGTGGGGTCGGGCTCCAAATTCCTCAATAGGACACCCATAGCACAAAAGTTAATAACTAGAATCAACAAATGGGACTTACTCAAACTAAAAAGTTTTTTCTCAGCAAGAGAAACAATAAGAGAGGTAAATAGGGAGCCTACATCCTGGGAACAAATTTTTACTCCTCACACTTCAGATAGAGCCCTAATATCCAGAGTATACAAAGAACTCAAAAAATTAAACAATAAGATAACAAATAACCCAATCAACAAATGGGCCAAGGACCTGAACAGACACTTCTCAGAGGAGGACATACAATCAATCAACAAGTACATGAAAAAATGCTCACCATCTCTAGCAGTCAGAGAAATGCAAATCAAAACCACCCTAAGATACCATCTCACTCCAGTAAGATTGGCAGCCATTATGAAGTCAAACAACAACAAGTGCTGGCGAGGATGTGGGGAAAAGGGTACACTTGTACATTGCTGGTGGGACTGCAAATTGGTGCGGCCAATTTGGAAAGCAGTATGGAGATTCCTGGGAAAGCTGGGAATGGAACCACCATTTGACCCAGCTATTGCCCTTCTTGGACTATTCCCTGAAGACCTTAAAAGAACGTACTATAGGGATACTGCTACATCGATGTTCATAGCAGCACAATTCACAATAGCTAGACTGTGGAACCAACTTAGATGCCCTTCAATCGATGAATGGATTTAAAAAATGTGGCATTTATACAAAATGGAGTATTACTCAGCACTAAAAAATGACAAAATCATGGAATTTGCAGGGAAATGGATGGCATTAGAGCAGATTATGCTAAGTGAAGCTAGCCAATCCCTAAAAATCAAATGCCAAATGTCTTCTTTGATATAAGGAGAGCAACTAAAAACAGATTTAGGGAGGAAGAGCATGAGAAAAAGATTAACATTAAACAAGGACGAGAGGTGGGAGGGAAAGGGAGAGGGAAGGGAAATTGCATGGAAATGGAAGGAGACCCTCATTGTTATACAAAATTACATATAAGAGGATGTCAGGGGAAAGGGGAAAAAAACAAGGGAGAGAAATGAATTACAGTAGATGGGGTAGAGAGAGAAGATGGGAGGGGAGGGGAGGGGGGATAGTAGAGGATAGGAAAGATAGCAGAATACAACAGTCATTAGTATGGCAATATGTAAAAACGTGGATGTGTAACCGATGTGATTCTGCAATTTGTATACGGGGTAAAAATGGGAGTTCATAACCCACTTGAATCAAATGTATGAAATATGATATGTCAAGAGCTTTGTAATGTTTTGAACAACCAATAAAAAAAGAAAAAAATTATTAGCAAATCATGTTCAACCACAGATCAAGAAGATTGTACATCTTGATCAAGCTGGTTTTATTCCAGAGATGCAAGGACTTTTTAATATAGGCAAATAAATAAATGTAATTCATCACATAAACACAATAAAGGACAAAAATCAATTTGTCATTTCAACATATGCCTATGACAAAATTCAGCACCCATTCATGATAAAAACACTGAAGAAACTAGGGATAGAAGGAACTTAACTTAATATCAGTAAAGTCTGAAAAACCCAAACCAAACTTCATAGTAAGTAGGAAAAAACTGAAATCTGGGATAAGATCAGGATTCCATTCTTACCATTTCCTTTTATTATAGTGCTACAAATTCTAGCCAGAGCAATTAGGCAAGAGAAGGAAAGAAAAGGGATACAAACAGGAAAGAAGAAGCCCAATTATCACTGTTTGCAGATGATGTGATTCTATACATAGGAGATTCAAACAACTCCACCAAAAGACAGATGGAGCTAATAAACAAATTTGGCAAAGGAGCAGCTTACAAAACCAACATACAAAAAACAATAGCTCTCCTATATACCAACAGCGAAGTCTGCTGAGAAAGAAATCAAGAGAACAATTCCATTCAGAAAAGCCTCAAAAAAAGTTTAAAAAAAACATAAAAACTAGGAATAAATCTACCAAGGAGACGAAACATCTCCCTAATGAAAACTATTAAGGTAAGAGCTGAACATTGAAAAAAGAAATTGAAGACCTCAGAAGATGGAAGCACTACTCATATTCATGGATAGGTAGAATTAATATTGTTAAAATGGCCACACAACCAAAAGCAAGATAGAGGTTCAATGCAATTCCCATCAAAATACCAATAATATTTTTCATAAAACTAGAAAAAAAAAAACAGTGCTAAAATTCATTTGGAAGAATAAAAGACCCAAAGCAATTCTAAGCCAAAAAAGCAATACTGCAGACATTATGATACCTGACTTCAAATTATACTACAGAGCTTCAGTACCAAAAACAGCATGGTACTGGCATAACAACAGACACATAGATCAATGGTACAGAATAGAAAACTCAGAGAAACCCACACAGATACAGTCATCTGATCCTTGACAAAGGTGCCAAAAACATGCCTTGGAGAAAAGACAATTTAACAAATGGTGTTGGGAAACTGGTTATCCATGTGTAGAAGAATGAAACTAAGCCCTTATACCCCACACAAAAATCAACTCAAAATGGATCACAGACCTAGGAATTAGATCAGAAACTACAACTCCTAGAAGAAATCTTAGGGCCAACATTCCAGCGTTTAGGCACAGGCAACAACCCTCTCCATAGGACCCCTACAGCTCAGGAGGTAATGCCAGGAGTTAATAAATGGAGTAGCATCAAGTTAAAAAGCTTCTGCACAGCAAAGGAAGCAATTAGGAATGCAAAGAGAGAACCTACAGAGTGGGAGAAAATCTCCCTAGCTACTCTTCTGACAGAGGATTAATATCTAGAATGTACAAAGGACTCAAAAAACTTCACACCAAAAGGTCACATAACCCAATTAATAAACGAACAAATGAACTAAACAGACACTTCTCAAAAGAAGAAATACAAATGGCCAACAAATACATGAAAAAATGTGCAACATCATCAATAATTAGGGAAATGCAAATCAAAACTACGCTGAGATTTCATCTCACACCAGTCAGAATGGCAGTCATCAAGAACACAAATAATAATAAATGCTGGACAGGATGTGGAGAAAAGGGAACACTTTTACACTGTTGGTGGGGCTGTAAATTAGTACAACCTCCATGGAAATCAGTATGGATTTTCCTCAAAAGGCTAGGCATGGAACCACCCTACGACCCAGCTGTCCCACTCCTCGGTATTTATCCTGAAGAATCAAAGCCATCATGTATAGTGACCCATGCATAGTCATGTTTATAGCAGCACAATTCACAAGAGCCCAATTATGGAACCAGTGTCCATCATTGTCTGAATGGATAAAGAAGTGTGATGTATATGTTCACAATGGAGTTTTATTCAGCCATAAATAAAAATGACACCATGGCATTTGTAGGAAAATGGAAGGAACTAGAGACCATCATCGTAAGTGAAATAAGTCAAACTCAGAAGGTTAAGGGTGGAATGTTTTCTCTCATTTACGGAAGCTAGAGAGGAAGAAGGAAAAAAAAGTCAGGGGTGGATCGCCTAAAAATCAAAGGGAGATCAGTAGAGGGAATAGACCAAGGGATAGATCAGAGGTAGAGAAGGAGGGGCAAAGTGCTAGGGAGTGATATTGGCCTAATTATATTGTTGAATTGTGTGCATGTGTGATTATGTAACAACAAATCCTATCTGTATATATACCTATAATGCACCAATTAAAAGTCATGGGGAGAAAAAGACATAAGAGCCCCAGGATCTGAGAGATTAAGGTGTTCCCAATATAACTAAAAGGTTAACAATAAATCAAGATGGGTGCAGTGGCGCGCATGAGTAATCTCAGTGGCTCGGGAGGCTGAGGCAGGAGGATTGCGAGTTCAAAGCCAGCCTCAGCAACTTAGGGAGGCACTTAGCAACTCAGTGAGACCCTGTCTCTAAATAAAATATCTTAAAAAGAGCTGGGATGTTGCTCAGTGGTTAAGTGCCCCTGGGTTCAATCCCTGGTACTCCCCCCACACACACACACACAAATCATAAAATAAGTGTTTAAAAGGTCATTTACAAATATTTTAACAAAAATAGCATATCTCCAAAAAGATAGTAAGTGGGTGGATCATTTTCCTAGGGATACTGTAACAAACCCTACAAACTGGGTGGCTCCAAAGAACATAAATTTGTTCTCTTGAAGGTTTAGAGGCCACAAGTCTGCCATGGAGGGTTGGCAGGGCCACACTGTCCGAAGCTCTATGGAGAATCTTCCGTGGCTCTCCAGCTTCCAGTGGCTCCTGGCTTTCCTTGCTTATGTCAGCATCACCCAGGCCTGAGCCTCCATCTTTAGGTGGGCTTCTCCCCTTAGACCCTCTCTGTGTCTTACATGTATCTCATCCTTTCTCTACAAAACCAACCACTGAATTTAGGGCCCACCCTAAACCCAGGATTATCTATCTCATCATGGGGTTCTTTGCTCAATTACATCTGCAAAGACCTTCTTTCCAAATAGGGTCCTATTCACAGGTACCCAGGGGTTAGGAGTGAACATATCTTTTGGGGGGACACTAGTCAACGCACTGCCATAAGTAACAGTGTTTTCTTCTAGGAAGATAGGGTTCAGGATGGGAAGAAGACAAACTTCTCCCTGTATATTCCTTTGAACTTGACTGCCTGTACCCAGGGCAGCAGGCTGGTGATCAGTGGCCAGGATTGAGGGACCAGATCTGAAAAGAAGGAAGAAGTGACACAGCTGCTTTGGGCAACTTACAGTGAAAGATAATTAATGAGGGATGAAAACCTGCCAAGTGGCAGAAGGCCCAGCTGGGGCTGGTCCCCCAAAGAGTGCAGTGGAGGATGTGGGATGAGAAGTGATTGCCCCTCTGGTTCCATCTGTTGAGGAGCCCAGGGTGCCTGTGGGGCTTCCTTCCTCCCCCACTTCTATACAAACACCCCTGGTGCCTACTGGACATGGGTCCCCTCCTTGCCTGAAGACATCCCAGTCCCTCTGTGCATATGCGTCATCATCCTCTGGGTACACATTGGGAACCCCTGACAGGTGAGAAGCCTTTCATGGGGAAGGCTTGCTCCCAGCTATTCTTAGCAATTCTTGCTACAGGAGGAGGACTTTGATGAGGAAGCTGCCAACAGCAAGTTTGAAATACAATTCTGTTTACTGGCAACAGGAAGGAGAGCCTCCAGTTCCCCTTTTAGCAAACTGTAATGAGCTCCTGTTTTGTGCCAGAGTGGTGGGGTGTTTGGTTGGGGGATGAAGCAAAAGAACTAAAGCGGGTAGCTTTGGTCTCACCTCCCAGAGGCCACTGTCAACCCCCTGGTTATATAGCTTTTGTTCAGTGAGCCCTCTGAAGTGAGGTCTTTCCAAACAAGATGGAAAGGGCAGCAATTTGGACTCTAAGATCCAGATTCTATCCTGAGAATATGCTGCACATCTACAGAGTGGGATCCTAAAGCCACCTTTGTTTTTTGCTTCTGGGAAGAGTGCACCTTATGTTTTGTCACACAGCAACCCAGGGCCTGAGCTTCCCTTTCCCCTTTGCATTCTCCTGCCTGGCACACAGTAGGCATCTACTGGACCTTGTCCTGTTGAGTTCTTGGACATGGTGCATAAAAGGAATCTGTGCAAAATGAATTGCAAAATGAATTGTTTGAAATACTGAGCTTGTGCCTACAGTGGAATTTCCAATGTATCTATATGCCATCTTGGAAGATTTAAACACCGAATAGACTCCTTTGAAATGCAGTAGGCTGGAAACCAAAAGGAAGCAGTGTCTTCAAGGTACAGCTATGGTGAAGTACAAGTGTAAGGTGCATAAGGGACAGAGGCCAGAGAGGGATCTGGGCAGAGTTTAGGATGTCAAGTTACAGTCCTTGCAAAGAATTCAGTGGGCAGTGATGAGTGTGCAGTCAGATTGATTAGGAAGGGTCACCGGTCACAGGAAGGAGGAGGGCCCAGGGAGGTTGTTCAACATCGTTCGAGGGAGCAGAGAAGGCATGGTTGACAGGTGGCCAGGCAGACCCCGGAAACACTAGCGAGGTGGGCCAACAGAACTCGGAGTCTGGCATCTCTGGCAGGGCGCAGGGTGAGAGGCAGAGACGGGACAACTCCGAGCGCAGGCCCAGCTTTCAGCCCAATTAGGATTTGGGATTGTCTTTTACTCCCTATGAGCGTAAAGTGACGCTGTTTGGGGAGGGCGAGGCCGAAACCTGATCCTCCAGTCTCAGGGCTCCGTTAATGTTTAATCAGATAGGATCGTCCGATGGGGCTCCGGTGGCGTGATCTCCTGGACCGGGGCGTCAAGCACCCACACCCCAGAAAGTTTCCTCCCCGACGTCGAGGCACCCGTGGCTTCAGGCAGTCTCAACGCCACTCCCCTCTGGGTCCAAGCCTGTGGGAGGGATCCCTGCAGCCAGACTCCGACTGCCCGGGCGGGAAGTGACAGCCGCGAGCCCCAGCACTCTTGGCGCGCAGCTGGGTCCTGAGCTCCCGCTCACTCACGTCCTTCCTCCTTCCAAGAAGAGGATGCGGTCTCTTGGGTCTCCAGCAGTTGGAACGCAAATCGCCCTGATGCGCACCAGCAGCTCTACGCGGCCACGGTGGCCGCTGCCATCGCTGGTACTGCTGCTACTGCTCCTGGGCCCCGCGAACGCCCACGCCCAGGAGGACGAGGACGGCGACTATGAGGAGCTGGTACTCGCCTTTCCCTCGGAGGAGGACGGCCCCGCCGAATCGGCCCCGCACATGGCCACTTTCCACCGTTGCGCCAAGGTGCGGGCGCTGGGGTGGGAGGCGGTGGCGAACTTGCCACCGGGACCTGTGGGGATGCCGCTTCTTCTCCTGCTCAGTTTCCCAGTGTAAGGGAGGGGCTGGAGTGAAGGTCTCAGAGAGTCTTCTGCTGGTCCTGTGATGGCTTGGCGCGGTCTGGGGAGGACAGGCTAGGTAGTTGGCGAAAGAGCACTGGCAGCGCTTGGGAACGCGCTGGAGCGTGCGGCTGCACGTTGCGGTGGAAGGGTAGCGTGGATGCGGGGGACTGTCAGCCACGAGGTCGGCCGTGCAGCTCCAAGAGGTGAAGGAGTCAACACCGCAGCGCGCTTAGAATGGCCCGGGGTGCAGAGGAAGCAGGCTTATTCCTGTGCGTTCTGACTTGGTTCTGGGAGTCTCCCCAGAGGAGAGTGTTGAGGGTACTGGGGAGAGGGCATCATTTATATAGGGGTGGAGGATGGGGGCGGGAGGCAAGTCCTTGGTGCCTTAGAAGTCCAACTGAGGCACATTTTTTCAGCTAAAGAAAAGAACAAATTGAAGAGGAACTGGTCGCATTATTCTCGAGGTTGACGGGATCTTTGGTAGGAGGAAGGGCTTTCAGTACTGGGGACCTCGGCGGCTGGTGCGCCAGGCAGCCAGGACCCTGGAGCTGAGTCCTGCAGGCAGATGCGGGTCTCCTAGGGTGGGCGTGGCAGGTTCCTGAACTTTTGCTTGCCCTTGGCCTGTTTTGTAGGAAGCTCCTGCCTAGGGTGGGGCTGTTATAACCTTTCGAGGGTTCGGCTGAAGTAATGTTACCTGAGCTTTGAATCAGACGTGGGGTTATCCTTGGCTGCTTCTCTCTAGCTGTATGGAGCTTGGCAAAGTGCTTAAACTTGAGCCTCTATTAAAGGGGAAATGACAATCCTTTCTGAAAGGGATGAAGGGAAAGGAATTCTGGTGACCCCTGAATGACTCCTGGATCTTAGAACCAGAAGCAGTTACTTGATGCAGGTAGTTATGTCCCTGGTTGCAGTGTGACCTGGCCACACCCTCCATGCACAGCTGGGTTGGTGGGTGGTGGGCAAATGAGGATTCTGTGCTCAAAGCTGCCTGGCCTGCTCTTCTGTGTGCTGGCATAGTGTCTGGCCTTCATTCAGTTCCCAGCACCCTCTTCTTTCCCCCTGATCCTTTCACCTGTAGAGAATATCCTGAGGCTGTGGTCTCTCCTACCCCCAAATAACTGTTCTGGCAGGAGTGAGTACCCCATCTTGGGAGGCCAGTGAAAGGAGGCTGGACAACCACCTGGCCACATGCTTGAGGCTGTTTCTTTCCTGGGGGAAGTTTGGAAAAGCTACTTTGTGAAGTTCACTTTTTCTTCCATGCAATGAATATTTCATGGGAATAGAATTTAAAATGAAAATGCTTTTGGCAGACAAAAGGATTTTAGGCCTATCCTTTATTTTCATCCTGAGAAACCGAGGCCCAGAATGGAGGTGCACCAACTCCCTGGTGCGTTGGAATGAGGCTTCCGAGAAATCTTGTTGAACTGTGCAGAGCGTCCTCCTGATTCACAACATTTTCATTTAGTGGCGAGCACCTTACATGGGTCTCTGACCATAAACAGGAGCTCAACAATGAAGGTGGCAGGAGAATTTTACTCTAAGGGAGGGAGCCGCATCAACAAGGTCCAGATATGGGAAAGGCAGAAGTGGAGCTTAAGGAAGCAGTAACATCTCCATCTCCTGAAGTATAAAGCATTCTGAAAACAATAGGTATTTTTTTTTTAGATTTAGTTTTATATATTTAGAATTTTTAATTGGCATAGTTATTGTACATATTCATAGGGGTACAATGTGATATGTGGGTACTCGTAGGTAAAGTGCAATGATCAAACATTTAGCATTTATTTGTGGTGAAAAAATTCCAGATCCTCTCTTCTAGCTATTTTGAGATATGCCATTTATTATTGTTAACTAGAGTCACATAGCTTCAAAACTTTTTAAAGGTCCCTTGGATGTCCCATTTGCTTTATTTTCAGAAAAGTGTTCCCCACGGGCCTCGCTACTGGAGCATCCTGAGCCGTCTCTCCTCCTGTCCGTCCTGCTCTTTGCTTCCTCCCCAGGTTTTACTTCCAAAGCTGGTTGATCTTAGCTGTGACATTGTCATTTATCTCCTGCCACCTCACTTTTAAAAAAAATCTTTCCTTTGACAGACTTTCTGGGTTCTTTTCTGCCTTTCATCTCTGAAAGCAAAAGGCATTTTGCAATCTATTCAGTGGTACATCCTAGCCTGAACCTGACACGAGATTATTCATGATCTTTGTTGATTCCACTTGTGCACAGATGCTACATTTGACTGTATAGAAGAAGGTGCAGACTCCTCGAAGCTGGCTCCCTGGTTACCCATTACTGACTTTTAAATCCAAATGAATTCTGATTCTTGAGACCCTTCTGGTCCTAAAACTTTGAATGAAGGGCTGTGGACTCTCCTCTGCTAGAGTGCATAGACAGAGATGCAGGCGGCAGGCTGCAGAGGTACGTTGAGACAGAGTGGCCAGGGAGGACATGGAGACTGAACTTTATTCATCAGTCTGTGGTGAACCATGGAAGCTTGCAGGTGTGTCTGCTTGAGACAAGTTATATCCGGCAAGATCAAGACCAAACAAATCTCTGACATTCTGCAGCCTTCTGCCTGCATTATACAAACTTCTTTCTTGGCCTTGACAGCAGGCCTGTTCCATAGGTATTGTGGTTCTTGTAATACAGAGGAGACATTGGAGGCTCAGAAAGGTTGAGTGACTTGCTCATGGCCACACAGCCAGTAAACCTTGGAGATGGGATTCAGGTCCACATTTTTCTGGCTCCAAAGCCCGTGGATATTCTCTTTTGCACTGCCTCTGAAGGGGAGTCATGGAGGTACTAGGATGGGGAGGAAGTGATTTTTTTCTGACAGGGGTACTAGGGAGGGAGTGTGACTGGGAAGGCTTCTGGGAGTGGCTGGCCTTTGGGCAGGGCTACCAGGAATGACCAGGCCTGGGTTGTCCCTAGAGAGGTTACAGAAGAGACTTTGTTGTTGAGTGTACCCCACAGTTCCCCTTTGTGCCTGACAAACTCTGAAGTGTATAAACTATGATAATGCTAAGAGTTGGCTTGTATGTGGGTTTTGCTTTTCAGTCCTAATTTGGTAAATTCTGTTTATAGTTTACTACACTCCATTGTGATTCTTTTGTCATAATCCTAATTTGTAAACAGAGGGGGATAAGGTTAGGGCAGGGCTTGTTGGTATTTTTTTTTTTAACTGGTGCTTTATAGATGAATGGAATTATGGCATTTGCTAGTAAATGGATGGAACTGGAGAATGTCATGCTAAATGAATTAAGCCAGACTCAGAAAATCAAGGGTTGAATGAAACCTTTTTGGCTAGAGCAAAATGAGGGGGGGGAAGGGAGTGGGGCTCTGATAGCATAAAGATAAAGGGTAGCTCAGTCGAGCAGAAGGAGATTTTGGGGATTTTAATGTTATTAACGTTACCCTTCCTTGCTTGGGGCCAGGATGCCTGGAGGTTGCCGGGCACCTATGTGGTGGTGCTGGGGGAGGAAAGCCACCGATGGCAGACAGAGCGTGTGGCCCGACGTCTGCAGGCCCAGGCCGCCCGCCGGGGCTACCTCACTAAGGTCCTGCATCTCTTCCACGACCTCTTTCCCGGCTTCCTGGTGAAGATGAGCAGTGACCTGCTGGACCTGGTGAGTCACCCTCTCTGGGCATGGCACTTTCTGAAGGGGCTGGATGCCACTTGCATGTTGAGCATCGACATTAGTGTGCCCATTGCTAAAAATCGGGGGGAGACACAAGTAATTACTGAGTATATACCAAGTGTACCACTGGTACCAAGCCCCATGATTGCTGGCTCAATGGGTAGATGCCTTAGAAGCCTGGCCATCCCCAGTCCATCTGAATTTGAAATGAGGATTCCAAGGCTCATAAAGGACCACGCAGATAGCTAGGAGTTGGCTTCTATGTGGGTTAGCTGGTGTCTAACCTGGCAGTCTGCTGGCTGGAGGCCTTTGTGCTGAAGTATCTACTACTTGTCCCCTATAGGGACAAGGCCCTGGGACATTTGCTGGAGCCTCAACCATTTCATAAAAGCATACAAAAGGGGACTGGGGTTGTGGCTCAGAGCACTTGCCTGGCATGTGTGAGGTCCTGGGTTCAATCCTCAGATAAATAAATAAATAAAGTAAGAACTCCATTGGCAACTAAAAAATATTTTTTAAAAAGCATATAAAAGGGCTTGTATAAAATGACATGGGGATAGGTTTGATCAGGTGGTGCTGGCCAAATGGCTCTGAAGCAGAGTCCCCTGACCTTTGTCTTCTGCAGGCCCTGAGGTTGCCCCATGTTGAGTACATCGAGGAAGATTCCTCTGTGTTTGCCCAGAGCATCCCGTGGAACCTGGAGCGGATCATCCCTGCACACTACCAGGCCACGGAACCAAGAGCCCCCCGTAAGACCCCCGTTGTGCCTGGCCCTCCGCACCCTGTGCGAATGCCCTTGCTCTGTTGTGGTCTCTCTTCTTCTCAGAGGCTTGGGACTCAGCATACTCTGCTGATCTCTTCTGCTCTGGTTCCAATAGCTCCCTCTTGCTTTCTCTTCCTCCACCCAGAATGCAGGTGTTTTTCCTTAAGCGATGCTATCTCACCTTCTAGAAGCTCTTGTTCACCTCTCCTCTCCAAGGCTACACTTGTCTTGGGAAAGGCTACATCTGACCATGACTCATGGTGTCTGAATGCCCAGCCCTGCAGACAGGATCAGACCTCTGAGTGGGACAGACATGGCCCCGTCTGGACTGCCCCCACCTAGCTCTCGGTCTCCTCACCTGCCCATCCTGCCTTCAGCTCCATTAGACTGTCTGGGTCTCCCTGTGTGGGCCATGCCACATCCCCTGCAGGTCTTGCAGCCATGCTTCCTTCTGCCTGGTGCAGCCTGCCTATGAAGGGCGAGGAGGAGAGGCCAAGAAGAATGGCCTGGGTCGTGACAGGGCCCCATGGGGGACACTGAGTTGGGGAAGGCTGTAAATGCACCTGCTTAGGGGAGGAGATCAGTTCTAGTTGGACCTTGTTGAGTTTGAGGTGCCCATGGCCTGAGGTTGAGCTCTGTGGAGAGTCGGTACAACACGGAGTGAGGCCTCAGATCTCGGGGTGCGCACAGCTTCCACCCCTTCTCTGATAATTGCAGGTCTTTGGGAGCTGTTTCCCTCTCTGAGCCTCTTTTTCCTGATCTGTAAAATGGGCACAGTAACCTGTCCCTGTCCTCCTCTCAGGGTTGTTGTGAGGCTCCAGTGAGGTGAAGCATGTACCAATGCTTTGGGAACTGAAAGGTGCAGTGGCTTCTGAGTTGCTGTCCTTGTGACAGGTCAGGGGTTGTGCACAAGGTAGAGGGTGAGGAGATGGAGCACCTGACATGGGTGGCCGCTGCAGAGGTGGGGGCCTGGTCTGGGCAGACTGTAGCGGAAAGTGCCAGGTTGGTTTTGCAGGAGGAGCTGCCTGCCACCCAGGTGCACCTCTCCAGGTGAGTCCTAAGGCCCCCGGGATCCCAGGTCCACACCCAAGAGCCAGAGGGCAGAGAGGCCCCAGCCAAGCAGGAATGAGGGAAAGCTGTGCTCCTGAATAAGCTTCAAAGGATGCTGTCTCCAAATACCACAAACTAGAGGCATAGATGAGAGAGGTTTCTTCTCTACAGTCTCCTCCTGCCACAGGGTACAGTGGACAGTAGCATAGAGGATGGAGAGATGACAGCTGGGGCAAGCCCAGCTCTGGCAGTGTGGTATTGTATGGTGGGAAGACAGAGGAGGGGGGCTGACCTTGATTGAAATTAGTGTGGGATCTCAGAGAAGCCACTGAGATGCTCTGACACAGACTGAATGATACACACACTCAGAGCCTGTGAATGTGACCTTATTTGGAATAAAGGTCTAAGTAGATGTAATTAAGGATATTGAGATGAGATCATCCTGGACTGTCCAGAAATTTCTCAATCCAGTGCCTTTCCTTGTAAAAAAGGCAGAAGGACAGTTGAGACATACAGAAGAGGAGGCCGTGTGGAGTGATGGCAGAGATTGGAGGGATGTGACCACAAGCCAAGGAATGCTAGTAGCCACTAGGAATTGGAAGAGGCTCCCTATTGCCTTTGCAGGGAGTATGGCCTGGTCAACCCCTTGGTCTTGAACTTCTGGCCTCTGTATCTGTGACAGAGTGTCTATTGTAAGCCACTGGGTTTGGGGTAATTTGTTACAGCAGCTCTACATAACTAATACACATTTTGGTCCTGTCATGAGATGTGACATCATGTCACATTGAAAATGAAGCATTTTCAGTGGGTCACCATGGCAGCCTTAGAAGAAGGTTGTAACAGAGAATGCACAGACCTGGTGCCAAGAGGCCCAGATTCATGCAGCCTCTCCCAACCTCCGTTTCCTCAGTGACATGAGCTGGCCAGCTCAGGTGGACCTGATTTTCTTCTTGAACTCTTCAACTGGATCAGTGGCCTTTCAAAGGCTATAAATATGGGCTTGGTTTATTTACACTATCATATTTATTGTGTTTTGAATGCCCTTTTTGTTAGTGTTATGGAGTCAGAGACCTTGGTTCACTTCCTGTCTCTGTCATTTGCCAGCTACTTGGCCTTGGACAGTTCTATGCCTTTCTATGCCTTACTGTATCCGTCTTATAAAATAAAGACTTAACAGCACATAGCCTGAATTTTTGTAAGGTTAAACGAATTTATGTATTCACAGTGCTTACAGCAGGACTTGGGATGTGGTAGACAGTTTGTGTGCAGTAGTTATAACATTGACCTCATGGGTATCCTCTCCCACAAACGCTGCCTTGGAAAGATGGAGGTGGCCTGGTGGAGGTTTATCTCTTGGACACCAGCATCCAGAGCAGCCACCGGGAAATCGAGGGCAGGGTCACTGTCACCGACTTTGAGAATGTACCTGAGGAGGATGGGACACGCTTCCACAGACAGGTGAGCATGACCCTCAGGTGGGAAGGCTGCCCCCATCTCTCACTCCCCTCCTGGAGCTGGTGGGGACCACCCCCTCCCTGGAGCATTGTGTCTGTATAACCCAGCAGCCACTGTCCCTTCTTTACTGTTGGGTGTGGGGAGAGGGTGTCAGTCTATCCACCCACCACGGATGTATCATGGGCTGGGTGGGCTTTCTCACGTGGTCCTTGTGTTGGTTGAGCAGGCTAGCAAGTGCGACAGCCACGGCACTCACCTGGCAGGGGTGGTCAGCGGCCGGGATGCTGGTGTGGCCAAGGGCGCCAACCTGCGCAGCCTGCGTGTGCTCAACTGCCAGGGGAGGGGCACTGTCAGCAGCACCCTCATAGGTGAGTGGCAGCCCTTGACAGCACTGGTCTCTCTCCATCTGGACCTGGTGTGGGAGGGGGTAGGTTAAGCCGGAGAGCACTAATTTCCCTGACTGAGAAGGCTGAGGCCACCTCCGCCATGGGGGTCCAGAGTGTTAGAGAGGGCAGGGCCCCGAGGCCACAAGTGCAAATGGAGGTCACTGAGGTCAAGAGGGCAGAGGCTCTGCCAAGCGGGTGCTCTTCCCACGATTCCTCACTGTCTGCCTTTCCAACTCCTGTGAAATTGGAGTTGTCACTTTATCTTGGATTCAGATGAACCCTGAGGTAATCAAAACAAGCTTTCTCCATCTTCCGCTTGCTTCCCTCACTGGCTTCCATGACTGACTAGGCAGGCCCGGCAGGTCACCCTGGCCAGGCAGACTTGGTGGAGGAAATGACAGGGCCTTTTCCAGACTCTGGCAGCTTCCTTCATCCAGTCCACCTGGTGGCATCTAGGACATCTAGCCGAGAGCTAACACTCTAAGCCCCTGCCCCAAGCCTTCATGACTGACCCCCTGAGCCTGGGGGGCTCTGGCTCTCCATTATCCTGTTGAGCCCACATACTGAGCAAAGGACTTCATATAGCAGGCCCCGAGACTGGCATGTGACACCTGTTAAACCATTTGTCCAACCCGCCAGAGACGGGTGCCTTGCTCGGGTGACACAGCTAGAGTCCGTGATCTCACTGGAGAAAGGGCTGGCTCTGGGCAGTGGCTTGACCCCCACTGGCTCTCAGCTGGCAGAGGGAGCCCCAGCCTGTTTGAGAGGCTGTGTGGCTCAGGAGCCTGTCTGTGCCTATGAGCTCTGCCCTCCTTCCAGAGACCTCACTCAGTCTTTTCTGACCGTCTTCTAACAAATTGGAGGGGGTCTTCCTATAGGCTGGCGGTCATCTGCTCAAAGTAAACAAATAAATGGCTTAGATGTCAGTCATATAAAAAAACTGCCTTCACAGCAGCATTTAGACTGGAGCGTGATCAAACTCAGGATCAAACTTTGTGCCAAACTCAGGGCACAAAGGTGACACAAAATGAAACATCATCCTGTGCCCCTGTGGGAAGGAGGTGCAGGGGGCAAGCACAGCTCCCCGGGAGGTGACTGGGCTTTGTTCTCTCAGGCCTGGAGTTTATTCGGAAAAGCCAGCT
The DNA here is from genome assembly GCF_001458135.2 of Marmota marmota marmota. Classification (NCBI taxonomy): domain Eukaryota; kingdom Metazoa; phylum Chordata; class Mammalia; order Rodentia; family Sciuridae; genus Marmota; species Marmota marmota. The sequence continues at coordinate 11,069,084 of NW_026000082.1, read as the reverse complement.
GGCCCAGCCCGTGGGACCGCTGGTGGTGCTGCTGCCCCTAGTGGGTGGCTACAGCCGGGTCCTCAATGCTGCCTGCCGGCACCTGGCAAGGACTGGAGCGGTGCTGGTGGCGGCTGCGGGCAACTTCCGGGACGACGCCTGCCTTTACTCCCCAGCCTCAGCTCCAGAGGTAGGTGCCAATGCGGCTGCCCCCCAGGAAGGAGGGGAAGCAGGCAGGCCCCGGGGTTTCACGTGGGGTGTTGCTGGAGGCTGAGCTGCTGCAGCTTTGGAGGAAGTTGTCAGCCCCTGAGTGCAGAAGCCAGGGAGGGGGCTGCGCCTCTGCTGTGCCAGAGTCTGGAAGGAGCAGCACCCCAACTCTCCCTCCCCATGTAGCCACACCCCCTGTCCTCTCCTGGCCATTTTCTGCCTGAAAGTTTTCTGAATGCCCTGCCCCTTTCCTCCTCCCAAGGGCCTGGGGCTCCTCTCTTCTTCCCTGGGGTGGACAGAATGGCTTCCTCAGGCTTCTCCCACCTTCCCCTGCTTTCCCTCCCAGGCTACCCTATGAGGGCCCTGGGGCTCCACCTAAAGCACAAGCCAACCCACCCCTTTCTCCTGTCCAGCACCCCCAAGGCCTCCCCACTGGCCATGCCTCCCCAAAGCCCCTGCCCCAAGCCTTCATGACTGACCCCCTTTGCAAGGCTAATGAGATTGGGAGCCATGGAAGGTCCAAAGCCACTCATGTGAGGAATGTCCTGAGCCCTGCTGTGTGTCTGTTGCTGTTACAGGCCTGTTCCAGGCAGGGGGGCATGTGAACACTTCTGCTCCTCTGGAGGAGCTGACAGTGTTGGGGGGGCACCTTGTCCTTCATCTGAGTAGCACTTGCAGGACACCCACCATGTGTCAGGCTGTCTGGGTGCTGGGGATACCAAAGGAAAGGACTCTTGTTCCACTTGGGGGGCTTCATGGTCTAGCATGGGGCCTGGGGGGTGGTGCAGGTATAGTCCTGGTAGTATGACCTGGGCCTTCTCTAGCCCAGCAGAGCCTTCCCCAGGTGCTGAATTCAAAATTGCCTAAAACCCAGCACAGTATCTCCGCCTTACTGCGCTGGATTTCCCCATAAGGTTTATAATTGCCGAAGGGCATGGGGTGGTTTCCTGTTTACCGTCCGTCTCCCCACCAGGATGAAAGTTCCACAGAGGCATCAGGAATGATGCTGGGCATATGGTTGACTCTTTTCTCTTTCACCCAACTCCTCATCTTTCCAGGTCATCACAGTTGGGGCCACCAATGCCCAGGACCAGCCAATGACCCTGGGGACCTTGGGGACCAACTTTGGCCGCTGCGTGGACCTCTTTGCCCCGGGAGAGGACATTATTGGTGCCTCCAGTGACTGTAGCACTTGCTTTGTGTCACAGAGTGGGACATCACAGGCTGCTGCCCATGTGGCTGGTGAGTCACCCCCTGTCATCCTGGCGACCATGATGCTAACAGCCCCTTGGGCAGGCAGATAGGCTCTGTGCTAGGACCTCTGAGTGCCAGGCTCTGTGTTGGAGGACCAAACACAAGGAAGACCTGAGGGGCCTGTGTTAGTTGGCTTCCTATTACTGTGACAAAACACTTGGGTGATCAACTTAAAGGAGGAAAGTTCTATTTCAACTCATGGTTTCAGGCCATAGTCTTGGCCTCATTTTCTCTGGGTCTTTGGTGAGGCAGAACATCCTGGTGGAGAGTGTGTGGTGGAATAAGTTGCTCATAGTGACTGGAGAGAGACAAGAAGAGGCCAGGGTTCCAATATCCCCTTTAAGGTCATGCGCCCAGTGACTTATTTCCACTAGGTCCCCTCTCCTAAAGGTTCCACCACCTTCCAATATTTCCACAGGTTGGAAACCCAACCTTGAACATTTGGGCTTTTGGGGAACATTCCAAGCCTAGTCCAGCATGTTAGTCAGTTTTTCATTGTTGTGACAAACATCTTTAAAAACAAACACAAACAAAAAAACCTTAGAGGAGGAAAGATTTGTTTTTGGTGCATGGTTTCCGAGATTTCAGTTCATGGTTGGCCAGCTCCACTGTCCTGGGCCTGAGGTGAGGCAGGACTTCATGGTAGAAAGGTGTACTGGAGCAAAGCTTCTCAATTCATGGCCACCAGGAAGCAAAGATAGAAGGAGCTGGGGACAAGAGGCACCCTTCCAAGGCATGCTCCCAGTGACTGATTTTCTCCAACCATGCCCTACTGCTTACAGTTTCTATCACCTCGCAAGAGTCCCTTCAGCTACCAATGGATTAATCCACTGATGAGATTAGAGTCCTCTCCACAGCCCCCGCCTCTGAACACTGCTGCATTGGGAGCCAAGCCTTCAATACATGAGCCTTTGGGGGACATTCCAGATACAAACCATAATGACTAGACATGGTAGTGCACAATCTGAAATCCCAGTTACTCAGGAGACTGAGGCTGGAGGATCTCAAGTTCTAGGCCAGCCTGGGCAACTTAGTGAGACCTTATTCCAAAATAAAAAATTTAAAAGAGGGCCAGGAATGGCAGAGTGCTTGCTAGTATGTGCCAAGCCTTGGGTTTGATCCCTAGTTCTACCCACCACCTCCCCCCCAAAAAAAGAAGAAAGAAAGAAAGAAAAAATCCAAACTGTAACAGTGCCCTCAAGAACATTCAGTCTAATAGGTTAGGCAGATGATAAACAAAAGGAACACAAAGTATTCAGAGCTCTGTCAGAGGGAACCCAGAGGAGGCACCTGTACAGCCTGAGGGGTCAGGGAAGGCTTCTTGGAGAAGGAACATTTGATTTATGGTTTCGTGGATGCACAGAAGTTCTCCTGAACATCAATCACCAAGACCCAGCGGCAGACAAGCAGATCATCTGCCTGATTTCACTAAGCCGGGGATTGCATGTGGCTTAACTTCAGGAAGAACAGCTTGGTTGTTTTTGTGTCTGTCTGTGCATGTGCACCCTAGCAGGAGTGCCTGGCTGGGAAGGAAGGCCAGACCACGATATCTCCTCCTCCGCCCCCCCCCACCAGGCATTGTGGCCATGATGCTGACAGCTGAGCCCGAGCTGACCCTGGCCGAGCTGAGGCAGAGACTGATCCGCTTCTCTGCTAAAGATGTCATCAACAAGGCCTGGTTCCCTGAGGACCAGCGGGTACTGACTCCTAACCTGGTGGCTGCACTGCCCCCCAGCACCCATTCAGCAGGTAAGCAAGATGGCAGGATGGGCAGAGTCTGGCCTGGGACTGAGAGGCCTGTGTGACCTTGGCAAGTCTCCCCTCTGTTTGGTGTCTGCAAGGAGGAATGTGCCACCTCGAGAGGGGACTGGACTTGGATAAGGCTTTGCAATATTTTTATAGGGGGCTTTATGGGAGAAGTTCAGTGTGTTCTTTCAGCCCACCCCCCACCTCCGGTGAACTAAAGCTTTTTCTAGCACCCCCTGGTGGATGCTCCTCCATCCCTGAACCACTCCCTCACCCTGGGTCTTGTTGCAGGAGGACAGCTGTACTGCAGGACGGTGTGGTCGGCACACTCAGGGCCCACACGGACAGCCGCAGCCGTGGCCCACTGTGCCCCAGGCGAGGAGCTGCTGGGCTGCTCCAGTTTCTCCAGCAGCGGGAAGCGGCGGGGCGAGCACATTGAGGTGACCTTACCCCTCTGTGTGTGTGTGTCTTCATGGGAAGCAGGGTTCTCACTTCTAGGACCTGATCAGCCCCCAGCCCTAGTGACTGGACCCCAGTCTCCACCTGCTGGTTGAAAAGTGTTGACCAGTGCAGGGGTGGGGGGCTGCTGGTGCACATACCTAGAGGGCTTCCTGGAAGAGTGCAGGACATCCTGTGCCCGCCTGGTGCAGGGGAGGACAGTGACTTCCCTGGACCCAGCATCCTCAGGGCCCTTTTACCCAGAGGGTCCCTGGTTCTGGGAGTTGAGGAATCTCCATCCTGCAAATGGATCGGTGCTGATGCTTCAGGGGGTGACACATGAACTCTTACCACTGTGTTTGGAGGGCAGGGCTGTGCCTGGCTGGGAGGGTGGGGGTCACTAGGCACTTGTGACCCAGGAGATTGGTTGGCTGTGAGTGCTGGTTTAGGGGCCAGGTGGGTTAAGGGAGAGGGGTGGGTCCTTGTGTCAGTGTCTTAGATTTCATGTATCTTCATTTTGAGGTCACAGTCAGTTTCTGGAAGAACTTTATAAAACACACAGCTGTCCATTGGCAGAAGAGCCTGCCTCTGGCAGGAGTGAGCTCCTTGTCCCCAGAGGAGTGGGAACCAGAATGTGTTGAGGACTTCAAGGGCTTGGACTGGGTGCTTGGGTTCGATGCCTTCTGGCCCCAGCATCTGGTGTTTCCCAGGCTATTTGTAAAGTGGGTTCCTGTTTCTGTCTTTGGTCCTCAGACCCGAGGGAGCCGGCATGTCTGTCTGGCCCTTAACTCTTTTGGAGGTGAGGGTGTCTACGCCGTTGCCAGGTGCTGCCTGCTACCCCAGTCCAACTGCAGTGTCCACACAGCTCCTCCAGCCAGGGCGGATAAGGAGACCAGTGTCCACTGCCACCAAGAGGGCCAAGTCCTCACAGGTAGGAGGCGGGGCCCTGCCTTGGGGTGAGGAGGAGTCCCTGTCTCCTGACATGGCCAACCTCTGCATGGTCCTCAGGAGTACGAATGGTCAGACCTCTGGAGCCTGAGTGCTACTTGCAAACTCCCCTTCTGCCACCTTCACAGTGTGACCCCGGCAGGCCACTCTCTCTGTTTCAGCTTTCCTCTGCATAAGAGGGTAGCATCTACCTCCATGGCTGTGATGAGAAGGGTGGCATTTGGAACAGGGGCCTGAAGCTCTGTGTGCCCTTCACCAAGGCAGCCCAGGGCAGCAGGTGCAGGATAGAGCAGGCTCCAGGGCCTGGAATGAACCTGAGAATTGCCGCAGTCTGGCTGGGCACAATCAGGAGCCACTTGTCAAAAGAAACTAACTTTATTTTTAGAACCACACACGCCAAACAAAACAGCCTCTCAGGAAAAACCCTCAGAGCCTCAACTGCCACCACCGGCTTTCCACAAGCCTCTCTCTCCCACTCAAGCTTCTCTCCCCCTCCCACAATCCTCCTGCTCTTGAGGCCGATTGGCTGGGTCACGTGGGCGGAGCCAAAAAAGTCCCCCAATGAGCAGCTCCGTGGTCTGAAAGGGCAGGGAAACAGCCCAATGAGCATCACCGCAGAGGAGCCAATCAGCTAGATGTTGCTGGGGCCGCTGTGAGCCAATCATCAGCCGGCAGCTGGAAGTTTGCTGGGGCCCCTTCGGCTGTGGCTCTCAACAGAGAATTCCACTCTCCTGCTCAATAGTTGGGCAAGTAAATCAACAGCTTTGTGCTAAACTTTTCTCATAAATTGGAGAGGATGGGTGCTATGCACTGAGCCTGATGCTGGGATTTTATACATTCCTGCTGTTGTTATTATGGTTTCTTTTCACATTTTTAATTGGTGCCTTATAGTTGTACATAATGATGGGATTTGTTGTCACACATCATACATGCACACAATGTAGCAATGGAACAATAACAATGCCCTTTATTTATCTCCCTTTGATTTTTAGGAGATCCACCCCTGACTTTCTTTTCCTTCTTCCTCTCTAGATTCCACATATGAGAGAAAACATTCCACCCTTAACCTTCTGAGTTTGACTTATTTCACTTACGATGATGGCCACTAGTTCCTTCCATTTTCCTACAAATGCCATGGTGTCATTTTTCTTTATGGCTGAATAAAACTCCACTGTGTGCATATACATCACATTTTCTTTATCCATTCAGACAATGATGGACACCTAGGCTGGTTCCATAGTTGGGCTCTTGTGAATTGTGCTGCTATAAACATGACTATGCATGGGTCACTATACATGATGGCTTTGATTCTTCAGGGTAAATACTGAGGAGTGGGACAGCTGGGTTGTAGGGTGGTTCCATGCCTAGCCTTTTGGGGAAACTCCATATTGATTTCCATGGAGGTTGTACTAATTTACAGCCCCACCAACAGTGTAAGAGTGTTCCCTTTTCTCCACATCCTGTCCAGCATTTATTATTATTTGTGTTCTTGATGACTGCCATTCTGACTGGTGTGAGATGAAATCTCAGTGTAGTTTTGATTTGCATTTCCCTAATTGTTGATGATGTAGAACATTTTTTCATGTATTTGTTGGCCATTTGTATTTCTTCTTTTGAGAAGTGTCTGTTTAGTTCATTTATTTGTTTATTAATTTGGTTATGTGACCTTTTGGTGAAGTTTTTTGAGTTCTTTGTATATTCTAGATAATTAATCCTCTGTCAGAAGAGTATCCAAGGAAGATTTTCTCCCACTCTGTAGGTTCTCTCTTTGCATTTCTAATTGTTTCCTTTGCTGTGCAGAAGCTTTTTAACTTGATGTCACTTCATTTACTAACTCCTGGCATTATCTCCTGAGCTGTAGGAGATCCTTTGGAGAGGATTGTTGCCTGTGCCTAAACGCTGGAATGTTGGCCCTAAGATTTCTTCGAGGAGTTGTAGTTTCTGATCTAGTTCCTAGGTCTGTGATCCATTATGATTTTTGTGTGGGGTATAAGGGCTTAGTTTCATTCTTCTGCACATGGATAACCAGTTTGCCATTTGTTAAAAAGGCTGGCTTTTCTCCAAGGCATGTTTTTGGCAATTTTGTCAAGGATCAAGATGACTGTAGATGTGTGGGTTTGTCTGTGTATCTTCTCTTCTGTACCATTGGTCTATGTGACTGTTTTTATGACAGTACCATGTAGTTTTTGTCATTATAGCTCTTTGGTATAATTTGAAGTCAGGTATTGTGATGCCTCCAGCATTGCTTTTTGTGGCTTAGAATTGCTTTGGCTCTTTTAGGTCATTTATTCTGCCAAATGAATTTTAGGACTGTTTTTTCAAGTTCTGTGAAGAATGTCATTGGTACTTTGATGGGGATTACATTGAATCTGTATCGTGCTTTTGGTTGTGTGGCCATTTTAACAATATTATTTCTTCCTATTCATGAACATGGAACGTTTCCATCTTCTGAGGTCTTCTTTAATTTCTTCCTTCAATGTTTTGTAGTCTTCATTACAGAGGTGTTTTGTCTCCTTGTTTGGATTTATTTCTAGTTTTTTTTTTTTGAGGTGTTTGGGAATAGAATTATTTTCTTCATTTCTTTCTCAGCAGATTCTTTGTTTATATATAGGAAAGCTATTGATTTTTGTATGTTGATTTTGTAAGTGGCTCCTTTGTCAAATTTGTTAATTAGCTACAGCAGTCTTTTGGTGGAGTTCTTTGAATCTTCTACGTGTAGGATCATATCATTTGCAAAAAGTGATAATTTGACTTCTTTCTTTCCTTTTATAAAATCCATTTTCTTTTTTTTCTCTTGCCTAATTGCTCTGGCTAGAATTTCTAGCACTATATTAAACAGGAGTGGACATCCTGTTAATCCCAGATTTTAAAGGAAATACTTTCAGTTTTTACCCATGTATTATGTTTTAGTTAGCTTTTTCCCTGCTGTGACTAAAAGACCTGACAAGAACAACTGCAGAGTAGGAAAAGTTTATTTGGAGACTCATGGTTTCAGAGGTCTCCATCTATAGAAGGCCTGCTCAATTCCTCAGAGCTCAAGGAGAGGTGGAAAATCATGGTAGGATAGTGGTGGAGGGAAGCAGCTCACATGATGATCAGAAAGCAGAGAGAAAGGCTCCACTTGACAGGTATAAAATATATAACCCAAAGGCACACCCCCAGTGACTCACCTCCTCCAGATACAACCTACCCACTTTCAGTTACCACTCAGTTAATCTGCACTATGGGATTAATTCAATGATTGGGTTAAGACTCTCATAACTTAATCATTTCTCCTCTACACCTTCTTGCATTTTCTCACATAGGAGCTTTTGGGAGATATCTTACATCCAAACCATAACATTCCCCACCTCTGACCCCAAAAGCCCATGACCATCTCACAATGCAAAATACATTTTGTCCATTTCCAAGAGTTCCCATAGTCTGAACAGTTCCAAGATTGCCTAAAAGTTCAAATCCACAGTCTCCTTTGAGACTTGGGACAAGCTTGCATCATGAACTCCTGTATAAATCAAAAGCTACTTACAAGTATCCAATAGATACAGGTACAGAATAAACATTTCCATGCCGAAAAATAGGGGCATAGAAAGAAGGATGGGACCAAAGCAAGACTGAAATCCAGCTGGGAAAACAAGTCCTGTAGCTTCATGTCCAGCATCTGGGACACATGGCATGGAGATGTTCTGTTCAAAGGACTTGCTCCTGCAGCCATGTTGGTTGCAGCCCAAGTGGCTTTTCTGTTGGCTTGTCTCTGGTCAATTTCTGACACTGCTGTACTCTGTCTGGCCTCCCAGGCCTTCCTTTGAAATCTTGATGGAAGCCTCCGTAACCTCCTAACTCCATCATCTTGCATTCCTGCAGAACCAGGACTATGTGGTTGACACCAAGGTCGCTGCCATCTTGAGCCTCCAAGGACACTGGCTGTAGCAGCCTCTGAGTGTCTGGGTAGCTGAGCATGTTGAAAAACTTCCTTGTGCAAGAAGGGTACACCACTGGTCTCTTCCCAAGAGATGTTTTACTTTTATTTCCTTGAGTCTGAGATGGATATGATCTTACCAATTCCTGAAATGCCCTTAAGCCATCTTCCCTGTCATCTCTGGGCAGTCTTTAGTGTTTCTTTAATGGCAGTAATGTCTTTAATAACTGTAACTTCCTAAGCACCAGTTTTGCTCCCTTCTTTCAAATACAAGTTTTTCAAATATTTCTCCTCCTGAATATCACAAAAAACTTGATTTAAAGCTGCAGCAATATCCATGCCACTGCCTGAATGCTATTCTGCATAGATATTTCTTCTGCCAGATTAAGAAGTCCATCACTTTTAAAATCAGCCCCACCCAAAGTTTAAGGTTTATAGGCAAGATGTTTATAGGCAAGATGCAGATAACTTCTCAGCCAGAACATAACAAGCCTTTAGTCCAATTGCTGATAGTGCCCTCCTTTTCCTTTAAAACCTCATGAGCCCTGTCTTCCTATTGGCATGCTGGTCTTCTGAGTTCCCACCACTATCAGCCATTAAGCTCTGCTTAAAACAATCTAAAGCATTTCCAGCTTGCACTGTTACACATCTCAAAATTCCTCCAACCAATTCCAAAAAGCTTCTGAACCACTCGGTCAGTTTAGTTAAAGCAATGACCCCACTCTTGGTACTGATTTCTGTTTTAGTCATCTTTTTTTTTTGTTTTGCTACTGCAACTAAAAGACCAAACCAAACCAGAACAACTTTAGAGTAGGAAAAGTTTATATAAGAGCCCATGGTTTCACAGGTCTCAGTCCATAGACAGCCGACTCCATTCTTTCGGGTCCAAGTGTAAGAGTAAAAGAAATTGAAGTTAAAGTGTAAAAAAAATGGGTATTGTAAAGTTTCTAAGCTGCAAAGCCTGAGTTAAAATGTAAAGGACCAGGTATTGTTAAGTTCCTATGCTACACCCCCAAAACCTGAAATTCCTGTAGCTGTTAAAACAATTCCCGGGACTGCCCAGTAAATATTCCCCCTGACCATCTAGTTGTTTAATATCCTAGGACCCTGTGCAGCTTGGCACGTAGGCATCTCAGGGCCTAAACCAATCAGTTTGAATGTACCCCCCCTTCCCGCCTGACCTGTTCCCGCCAATGAATGTGCTAATCAAGTTTGAGAGTTGTTGTTCGATTTTCCCGCGCCTCATGATGATTTGTTCTGATGTATGCAAAGCCCCCGCCCTCCCCAAAAAGTGTACTTAAGCACTGCTTAACCTCTGCTCGGGGCTCTGGGCCACTCTCCCTTGTTGAGTGAGCCTGGAGCCCCAGCACGCTGGATTGGATCCTCAATAAATCCCCTTTTGCTGTTGCATGAGCCGGTCTCTTGGTGGTCTCTTCCTCCGACGTTCGCCGGACCCTTACACAAGGTGAGGCAGAATATCATGGCAGAAGAGTGTAGTGGAGGGAAGCAGCTCACATGATTATCAGGAAGCAGAGAGTCTCCACTGGCCAGATACAAAATATAAGCTCCAAAGGCACCTGCCAATGACCCAGCTCCTCCAGCCACACCCTACCTGTCTGTAGTTACCACTCAATTAATTCCCATAAGGGGATTGATTCAACTAATGGGTTAAAGCTCTCATAACCCAGTGATTTCTCCTCTAAACCTTCTTGAATTGTCTCCCACATGTGCTGAGAGCCATAGCTGAGTCGGAATGACGCATGGCATTTTTGTCAGAACGGAGTGGTTGAGAGGTGATGCCAGCAAGCCATTGAGATGATAATGGTATGTTAAGCTGTGTATTCAATTGTATATTAGACCCCTGTTGTTTGTCTTGGCCTGTTACTTTGGAGTTCTCCTGGGGATTCCCGGAGAGTTCCCATTGGTTGGGGAAGTGCAGGAGGAGGGATTTCCGGTTGGTGTAGTGTGTCCCCGGAGAAGGTGGTGTGCATGGGGTTCGCGGGAGTGTGAGAATAAAGGAGTTCCTGTTTTGAACCTACAAGGCTGTGTGGCGGCTTGGTTATTTTGTGTCCAGCCAGACTTCGGCACACATGAGCTTTGGGGGACACATCACATCCAAACTATAACAGAAATGCTTTCAGTTTTTCCCCATTTATTGGAGGTTTGCTTTGGGTTTTTCATATATGGCCTTTAATGATGTTAGGCCATGTTCCTTCTATCCCTAATTTCTTCAGTTTTTTCATCATGAGTGGGCGATTAATTTTTTCAAAGACTTTCTCTGCATCTGTGAGATGTCCAAGTGATGTTTTTTGGTCTTTAATTCTGTTTATGTGATGAATTACATTACATTTATTGATTTGCCTATATTAAACAATCCTTGCATCTCTGGAATAACACCAGCTTGATCATGATGTACAATCTTTTTAATATGTTGGTGAACATGTTTGCTAATGTATTTCTTGAAGATTCATCAGGGATATTGGTGGTTTTCTTTCCTTGATGTGTTCAGATTCATTTGGTTTTGGTATGAATGTATACTGGCTTCATAGAACGAATCTGGATATATCCTATTGCTTTCTATTTCATGCGGTGATATGAGGAGTATGTCATTAGTTCTTCTTTAAAGTCTTGGTGGAATTCAGCTGAGAATCCATCTGGTCCTGGGCTTTTCTTTGTTTTGTCTTTTTATTACTGCTTGTATCTAATTATAATTTATTGATCTGTTTAGGTTTTCTGTGTCCTCTTGATTCAGTTTTGGGAGATTGTATTTGTCTAGAAATGTATCCACTTCTTCTAGGTTTTCCAATTTATTGGAGTATAAATTTTCAAAATAATGATCTAAGATCTTCTAGATGTCTGTGGTGACTTCTCCATTTCATTTATAATTTTATTAATTTGGATTTTCTTTCTTTTTCTTTTAGTTAGTTTGGTTGAGGGCACGTCATTTTTTTTTGTTGTTGTTGTTGTTTTAAATCAATCTTGTTTATCTTTTCAAAGAACCAATTTTTTGATCCTTTGTATTGCTCTTTCTTTTTCAATATCTTTGAATTGAACTCTCACCTTAATTATTTCCTTCCTTCTACTGATTTTGGAATTGCTTTGTTCTTCTTTTTCAAGGGCCTTGGGATGCATCATTAAGTTGTTTATTTGGGATCTTTCTGATTTTCTTATGTAGGCACTCATAGCTATAAACTTTCCTCTTAGAACTGCCTTCATAGTGTCCCACAGATTCTGGTATGTTGAGTCTAAGAATTTTTTTATTGGTTCTTTTTAGTTATATATAACATCAGAATCCATTTTAATATAATTATCCAAGCATGGAATATATGTTATTCTAGTTAGAGTCCCATTCTTATGGATGCACATGGTAGTGTACATTCTTAAGGATGTACACTGTTGTTTTCATATCTGTACATGGGAAAATTATGTGTGATTCATTCCACTTTCTTTTCTTTGCTTATCTCCACACTATTCCTTCTGTTCCCCATTGTCTAATATAATGCTTCTATTCTTTCCCTCACCAGTCCCTTGAGTCTAAGAATTTTTAAATTTCTCCCTTGATTTCTTCTGTCACCCATTCATCATTCAAAAGAGTATTGCTCAATCTCCATGGTTTATATAGATTCTCTAGGGTTTTTCATGTTGATTTCTAATCTCATACAATTATGATCTGATAAGATACAAGTAATTAAATTTAATTTTTTTCGTATTTATCAAGATTTGCTTGATGCCCTAAAATGTGGTCTCTTTTGGAGAAGGCTCCATGGGCCACTGAGAAGAAAATGTATTCAGCTATTGTGGGATAAAATATGCTATAGATGTTTGTTAGGTTCATTTGATTTATAAAATTTTTCAGATCCAAGGAGTCTTTGCTGAGTTTGTCTTAATGACCTGTCTAATGGTGAGAGAAGTGTGTTGAAATCACCCAGTATTATTTTACGGGGGTCTATCTGAAGCTTTGAGCAGTGTTTTTTGTTTTTTTGGTAATTAATTGCACCCATGCTTAAAACATATTATTTATTTTTGTTATATCTTCTTGTTGGATTGTTCCTCTTACTAATATGAGTGGTCTTCTTTGTCTCTTATGATTAATTTTGGTGTGAAATCTGCTTTATCAGATATGAGAATAGCTACTTCTGTTTGTTTTGAGGCTCCATTTGCATCATGAATCAGTTTCCATCATTTTTACTTTCAGCCTGTGACTGTCTTTGCCTGTAAGGGTGTCTCTTGCACACAACAAATAGCTGGATCTTGTTTATTAATCCTTTCTGCCACCCTATATCTTTTAATTGGAGAATCAAGAACATTTATATTCAATGTTATTACAGATGGATGTTAATTTTTACCATTTTGATTTATTTGTAATGCTTAGTTTGATCCAATTTTTCATTTGTTTAGCTAGTTCTCAAATGAGATTTGTCAATTGTGAACTCTGAGGTTTATTTTTTTATTTCTTCTATGTGAAGTATTTAAGTAAGTTCTGTAGTGCTGGTTTAGTTGTCATGAATTCTTTTATTTTCTGGTTATCTTGGAGGGCTCTTATTTCATCTTTATTTCTGAAGGATAACTTTGCTGGATGTAGCTGTCTTGGCTGACAGTTGTTTTCTTTTAGGACTTGGAACACATTGTTCCAAGCCCTCCTGGCTTGCAGTTTGTGCTGAGATATCAGAAGTGATTCTGATTGGCTTGCCTCTAATTGAGAACTGATGTTTTTCTCTTGAGGCTTTTAAAATTCCATCCTTGTTCATCCTATTAGGTATTTCAATTACCATTTGTCATGGAGAGGTTCTTTTTTGTCTTGTGTATTTGGGAATCTGAATGCCTCCTGTATCTGGATGTCCATCTCATTCTGAAGGCTTAGATACTTTTCTGTATCATTTCCCTGAAGAGTTTATCCATTTCATTAACCCACATCTCACAGCCCTCCTCAGTTCTTAAATTTGGTCTCTTTATGTTATCCCAAAGTTTTTCTATGTTCTGGTCAGGGCTATTTATTTATTTATTATTTATATGGTCTGAATGTTCAAAGCTGGGCACTTTGTCTTCCAGCTCTGAGATTCTGTCTTCAGCATGGGCTCCTCTGTTAGAGAGACTTTCCACTGAACATTTTCTTTAATTTATTGTGTCTTTCATTTCCATGGTTTCTGTTTGGTTCTTTTTCAACATTTCTATCTCTTTATTGAATTTGTCATTCATATTCTGTACTGACTTTCTTAATTCATTCAGTTGTTTTTCTGTGTTCTCTTGGAATTCATTGATAACTTTGATAATGAATTTTTTAAAAAAATTCTTATTTGATATTTCATCCACTTTAATATTTTTGGGGTCATTGTCTGGTGAATTATGAAATTTAGGAGGTTTAGCTTATATTTTCATATTTGTTGTATTCCTGTGTGGGGTTTATATTCATGTTTGGAGTTATTTCTCTTCCACTCTTATGTGTGGGCCTTTTTAGGGCACAGTCTTCACCTGCCACAGTGTCCTAGAGGATCTAGATTGAGACCCCCTTGGAGGTGCAGTATCCACAGCCTTTATTTTTATCTGTTTTTTCTATAACAATGGATGTTCATATGTGTGACTCTGGGCTTGACCCCTAGCCATTTCTACTTGGACCTGGATGTTAGTTTGGGTTTTTATCTCTTCTGTTCTTTGTGTTAAAGTATAGCTGAACATTGAGTGTCATCGATATGTGTGTGGAGCAAGGTACACTGTCTTTTGTTTGAGTTTAGTTCATCAGTAGAGTCTTCACCCTGTGAACTTGTACTGTCCCCATAGTTTCCCAACATTTCACAGTTTAGAGGTGAAAAACAATAGCAATAACTAATGCCAACAATATACAGCATTAAAATAAATACCCAGTTCCTACTAAGACATCTACTGTATTAATTGCTATGAAAACCCAGAAATGGTGGCATCAGCAGTTGCCAACAGCAAAAACAATAAGTAACCATGAATTATATCTGTCTTTAAACTAAACAATAGGTGTCAACTATGTCAGCCATAGCAGTATAATTGCAACAGCATTAATGCTGGTGGCAGGGATATGTAAACCAATTAGTGCTAAACGATGGTAAGAATACAGTTAATTAAGAGAAAAGAAAATGTGATAAGAAAGTAGAGAAGGTTTTACAATTCAAAAAAGTGAACAAAGAGAATGCAGAAGAGATGTAGCAGGTGATGGAGGAAAGCAAAGAGGAGAAAAAATAGAGGTAACGAAGTAGAGTGAGAGACAATAGAATTTGGCTGTTAGCAGAAGATGCAAGGAGAAACGAGAAACAAACAAACGAAAGCAATAAAAAACCAAACCAAAACATGCTAAGCAAAAACCCTAACCATCAAAGTACAAGGCAAAGAAAAATAACTAAAATAAAAATATGCTAAAAATGAGAAACAAGACTCAAATATGTATATGAATATATGTCCATATACCAATCAGCACAGAAGAAACAACACACAAACACAAAACAAAATAAAACAAAATGACAAAATGAGAGAGAGAGAGAGAGAGAGAGAGAGAGAGAGAGAGAGAGAGAAGATTCTTAATGGAAAATGAAGGTATTGTCTTACTGGTCAAAATAGTCAACGAGAATAGATGGTCCCTGTCTATGCCTGACTGTTTTTCTTTCTCTTTCTTCTTGAGCTACGTACTGAGAGTGGAGTAAGAGCTCCCCTTCCTCTTTTTGTGTTGCTCAGGATGCTGCCAGTTAGAGTAGCCTAAGACTAAACCCGATTCAAATAATTCTCAGCTTCCCTTCTCTCCAGTATAAGGTAGGATGGAATGGCACTATCAGTTGGAGTTTTGTCTGCACAGACCAGATTGGTATGTTCCCAGGAGGGCCACTGAAGAGCTCTAAGTGGAGTTCTGGCAGGAGAGATTAGACGAACACAATTCCAGGGCCTGGCAGTTGTCAATCTCTTCTGGGAATCTGGATCTCAGGAGCCTCCCAAGGATTCTACTCATGGGGCAAGGGAGCCAATCCTTTACCCCTCTGCTTCTCACAAATACACCCTTCCCAGGCTTCCCAGGCCTAGTCCCTGAGTACATTCACACCTGCCTGTTCAAATTCCCAACCCACATCAGCTGGTCACGTGAGCCACCAGACTCAAAGGGGAAGGGAGTTGGGCTCCCTTTCACTTTTCTGACTTGAGTACCCTTGGTAAAATATTTTCTGTTCCTGTTTTGTTCCCATTCTGCTAGGTACACTCTAGGCCACATGGTAAGTGCTTGCCAGGGCAGTGAGGCAGTGTTTGCTCTGATCTCCTGTCTCCTGCAAGGTTTCTGCAAACATGGCTGCCTCAAGATGGCACCACCTTAGCTCTCTGTGGCCAGTTGGTAAACAGAGAGCTCTTTTCAAGCACCAGTGCACAGTGCAGCCTCTGAATTAGCTAAGGGCAGTCTGCTTTTCTGATCTCAGGTTTTTCCATACTGAATTTGTCCATTGTGTTTCTCAGAATTCTCCCTCCCTCTCCACTGATCCGGTTTTCTATTGGTGCTACTGCTGCTGCAACTGATTTGGCTTCAATGTACTCTTCTTCTTTGTTTAATATCCAAGTTTCTGAGTCTGTAAGTCACTCTATCAAATATTGAGGTTTAGTGAAATCCCCTTTCATCCACTCTCAGAGAAGCAGTATTTCTGCTGCTTAAATCCTGAGCCACAGAACAACTAGGAATGCAGCCTTCCTCTAGCCTGCCATCTTGAATCTCTAGCTGTTGTTATGATTGTCATCACTCACTGATTTAAAATACATTCTCTGGTATAGATACCTATTCATGGGCCATGGTCACAAACATGCCCAGGAGGGTAGCAGGAAGTTATAGATGGGGAGCTTGTATGGGAGTGAGGGATGATGGCCCTCTAGTTGGGAGATAGCTGAAGTGTTCCATTTGAATGGAGCATCAGTGTTCCAAGGAGGGTTTTGGGACAGAGGGGAGCCATCTGGAATAACTAGCTCAAGAATTGATACTCAATTTTATACTAGGGAGTCACTGAAGGTTTAGGTACAGGAGAGAACAGGGCTAGGACCTGACTCTCACAGCTAAACACTCAAAGTCACTCCAGGTGAACTGGGCTGCATGAAATAACACACAGAGACAGAGAAATACCTTCTTCTTTGGGCCTTGTGACAGCTCCTCTGACCTTAGGGGTCCATGGAAA
Source organism: Marmota marmota marmota (assembly GCF_001458135.2). Classification (NCBI taxonomy): domain Eukaryota; kingdom Metazoa; phylum Chordata; class Mammalia; order Rodentia; family Sciuridae; genus Marmota; species Marmota marmota. Next base: position 11,052,440 of record NW_026000082.1, on the reverse strand, counting down.
GAGAGAGCAAGGAGCAAATGCTGAACCCTTTTACTGGGAAGAAACCATTCAAATGAGGCAAGGGGTCAGGTTTCAGGGGGTTGAGTCTATAGCTTCGTGATGTCTGTTGTCAGCAGATTGTCTGACATTTAGGAAGGCCACGCCCGTGTCATGAGCTGTGTGGAGATCATGGCAGAGCAAGCAAAAAGACCAGAGCGAGGCCTGTCCAAACAGGGGCAATGTTGGTTCAGTCCACTTGGTGCGCTCAATGCTCATAGTTCACACACACACAGCCTGTGACTGGCTTGCCACATCTCCATATTCTCATCCATCAAGGCTAAGGCTATGTGGCAGCTCCCCACAGAAGAGCACGCTTGTGTGCAGGGTGGCTTTGCAGTGAGACAAGGAACCCAGTCAGGTGGCTGGAGCCCTTGGCCAGCACAGGGACTCCACTGTACCACCCAGAATATGCCACTTGCCCTCCCCTTTGGGGATGCCCAGCAGATAAGCCCAAGGGCATGTGCCAATTTGCAGTCATGAGAGCCATAGACACTCTCTCTATGAAACATATCCCATAGAGTCCTATTTTGCAGCTAAGGGCCTGAGCTAGACATACTTAGTGACTTCCCTAAGTTCATGCATCTCAGTCACAGAACTCTAGTCACAATGACCCTGACTTGTGCAGAGCATTGTCACATGCTAGGCATCTTGCGGGGACTTCACATGTGTATTCTCACTACATCTTCACAGGTTCCCAGTGAGGTGTTGCTGTTCCTCTGGCCATTTTACAAATAGGAAAACTGAGGCTCAGTTAGCTGAGTGACAGCTATCCATGGCTGGGTAGCCAGTGGGTGTGTCTGACTCCCCAGTCCATGGAGGGGGTCCCCTAGGTGGTCCAGGAAGCTCCAAGCTCACCCCTGAACTTCTCCCTGGCGGTTGGATGGGGAAGGGCCCCTGGGGTGGTTTGAGCATCTCAGCCCTTTGAGTTCTGACTTAAGGCTTCCCATCTCTGGATGGAGAATAGACTGTTTTCTTGATCAATTGAGGCTCAGAGAGGTTGACAGATCTCCCAGGGCCACATAACAGGTCAGCAGCAGAGTTGAGCTACGACCTTAGAAATCCTGTTGCTCAGGCCAGCAGTTCTTTTTGTACTCTGAGCTGCTTCTGGGTTTTCCCAGCCTCAGACTCCAAGGAGATGGGATCCAGTCTGGGACAGCAAGAGCGTTCCCCAAAATTCCAGCATCTGAATTTTCTCTCCTCTGCCCCAGGCTGCAGCTCTCACTGGGAGATATCAGATATTGGCACCCACAGACGACCTGGGCAGAGGCCTGGAGGGCAGTCTGACCAGTGTGTGGGCCACAAGGAGGCCAGCGTCCATGCTTCTTGCTGCCGTGCCCCAGGCCTGGAGTGCAAAGTCAAGGATCATGGAGTCCCGGGCCCTGCAGAGCAGGTGAGGAGATATGGGGGTGGGGTGGGTGCTTGGGGTCCCTCGGGGTGGATGTATCTGTCCTGTGAAGTTTTTGTGGGGGGCTGTTTCTGCTCTTGTCCAGATTAGTAAGGCTTGCTGCCTGGGCCCCTGCTCCCCTTTGAGGAGGATATGCATAAATATGATATGAAGAGAGGCGGTGTGTGCACGTGATGGATGGATCAACTTAGCAAACCGGGAGGTTGCTGTAGGACAAGAGCCCCACTGGACTCTGAGGACACAGAGGTGACTCAGCCTAGGATTCAGAGGAGGGGACACCTGAAGGTTGAGGAGTGAGAAGAGCCCTGCCAAGAGGTCAAGGCATGGGATGAGGCCAGAGCTGAGAGCTGGGCTTGGTGAGCCAAGGCAGGGTGGCCCCAGGGCTCTGGGCAGCTCCTTCAGCAGGGCCCCAGGGGCCAGGCAGCCCAAGCCAACTCCTAGGGGAGCTTAGCCACATTGTAAGATGCAGTGTGAAGAGACTGCAGTCTGATGGTGCATCCTTGAGGGCAGGGATGGGGTCAGATCCATCCTCTGTGTGTGCACAGGTAAGGTGCTAGCTCCAGGTGCTACTCCAGGCATCGGGGAGACAGACAAACAGACAGCCAGCCAGCCAGACAGACAGACAAACACTCCTGCTTCCCCACCTGGAGTGTATGTTCTAGTCCAGGTAGGTTAGTCAGCTAAGGTACCGTCCACGTGGTGGACAAAAGTGAAGCAGGCCAGGGAATGGGTGGGAAGGCATCAGAGCCCTCACTGAGCTGGTGGAGATGACAAGCCACGAGGATACCAGGCAGAGGAGCAGCAGAGTAAAGGGGGAGCAGGCCCAGGGGCCACCAGGAACATCTGAAGGCCCATGAGGCAGCAGCGGAGTTAGCATGGAGGGGAGAGGCTCAGAGACGACAGAGCAAGGTCACTTCGGGCTTCAAGGCCACAGTCAGGCCTCAGTTTTTGCTGAGTAGCCTGAGAACCATGCAGTGCTGTGTCTAGGGTCAGGGGTGATCTGACCTGGGTTTGGACAGGTTCACTCTGGTCCCCAAGCTGAGAAGAAACTTCAGGGGACATTAGCAAAAGCAGGGAGAATAAAGGGTGGCTCTTGCCATGGTCCAGGCCTAGGAGGTGGGGCTCAGGCTGGTGGGAAATGTGGTGGGACACGGGGCCTGCAGGAGGCGCTCGTGGGTGTGGTGGATGATGTAGGGGGAGGAGTGAGGATGGTTGAGGTTTTGTTGAGCTACTGGACAGATGGAGTTGCTGTGAAATGGGGTGGAAAAGGCACTCAGGGGGCAGGTGGAGAGTGGACACTGTGGAGGTTCCCCTGTGCCCTGAAGATCAGGTGTGGAGCAGAAGCGGGTGTTGGGATGCAGACCCACCATGAGGAGGTGCAGCATGGCGCTCCAGCTGGCCCAGAGCCAGCGGTGTCTGTCTCGGCCCCCACTGGGGCTGTTGGGAAGGAGAAGTGAAGTGGGGGCGTGGCCTGCGTTGCTGAATTTGCGCTTTCTTCTCCCTGGGCTATGTCAGGTCACTGTGGCCTGTGAAGAGGGCTGGACCCTGACTGGCTGCAATGCCCTCCCCGGGGCCTCCCCCATCCTGGGAGCCTATGCTGTGGACAACACGTGTGTGGTGAGGAGCTTCGACATGGACACTGCAGGCAGGACCAGTGAGGAGGCCACAATAGCTATTGCCATCTGCTGTCGGAGCCAGCCCCCAGGCCAGGCCTCCCGGGAGCTACAGTGAAAGCCCAGGCCAGCATGGATGCCTGGGTGGGGGCCAGGGACTGGGTGCTAAGTGGATCAAACAGCTCTACCAGCCTGGCCCTGCTGGCACTGGCCAGGGGTGGGGTGCTCCTTGCCTGGGAGAACTCAGCATCTCTCCCTGGACCCTCCTCCCCATGGAGATGCAGGGAAGTCCCTCCTTCACTGGGGGAGCAGAGATGGCCTTTAATAATACATCGTTAAAGCGGGTTAAGTTGTGCTGGGCTCTGCCAGCTGCTCCCAAGGTATCACCCCGCCCCGCCCCATGGCAGTTACCTTCTAGAGCTTTCTTGCTGGTGCCAGGCCCTCAGTCCTCCCTTGGGGGCTGGATGGGGCCAAGTATCAGCCTGGGGCAGTGAGGGTGAGGGTGTTGGGGGTCCTTTACTGCCTGCTCTCTCTAGAGAAGCCCCTGGGGTCCCTGATGAATAAGGGTCATAACCCACATGTTCTCGGGGTGGGAGTGGAGTGAGGTTCAGGCAGAGGGTGGAGACAGAGGCTCCTGGTTAACCTAGGCCATGCCTCAGCTTCTCCAGCCGCCCTTACTGTGCTCCGTCTCAGACTTTGTAACTGCCCAGGATCACCTGCATTGAGCCACCACCCTAGGACCAGCTTTTCAATTTGCAGTGGAGGGCCACATGGTACATGCCCCATCATCAGACCCCCTCTACTGTCCTGCACTGGCACTCCTACTTTATGAAGGAAGAAACTGGAAACCAAGGTGGGAGTGCCTGCCAGCCTCACACAGCCAGGAAGTGAAGTGGTGCCAGGATATGAACCCAGAGCCATCTGGCTAGAAGCCAAGCCTGTTTTTGGTGTACCAGGCTGGGCTCCTCAATTTTATAGATAACAGTGAGGCTACAAAGGTGAAGGTGTCTGCACCCTGCTTGCTGTGGACAAGGGCCTCCACTGTGGCCTGGTGTGGAGGTCAGTCAAGTAGCCCAGTGACTGTCCCTCCCTGAGCACTGCCCCGCCCCACCCACCCAAATAAGCTTGTCTAGCTTTGGGGGCTCTTCTCTGTTGCCTTTATATAGCAAGGAACTTTTCCAGATCTGTTTTGCTTTTGTAATTCGATATTTATTCTGGGTTTTGTAGCATTTTTACTATGTGGTGACTTTTTAAAATAAAAGCAACATTGTCAGGACTCTGGCCTAGGACGGTTTTGCTTATACTGGGCACTGGTTAGTTTGTTGCATGGAGTGATGAATGGTATTGGATGAGTACTGCAGAGTGAACTTATTCCTTGTGCCTCTCCTAGGAATGCATGAATATCTTCCAGAAATTTCCCTGGACCCAACTAGTCAGGGTGCCCTGCCCCTTACAACATTCTAGATGTCCTGCTGCCCATGTCCACTGAACCCTGGACTCCCCTGCCTTTTCCATCTTCTCCTAGCAGCAGCCTAGCAGTTTATGGAAGCTCTTGTCTTAAGTGTGAAGCTAGTGCTTGTCCATGATGGTTGTTCCTGACTTGTCAGATCTCTTTCCAGTTTGCAAAATGTAATTATCCCATTCAGTGTAGGATCTCCTAGCCCCCTAAGGTTGATGTGTCACCATCTTAGGTAAGATATGGCTCTACAAAGCCCATGTCATAAATGAAGAATCTACCACAAAGGCAAAAATCCTCCCCAGTTGTTTCCGGACAATTCAGTGTTGTATGTAGAAACAGATGCTAATGGCTTGAAGGCCAGAACTGTGTACCTGGGCTCACAGGCACCTATGTTGCTGTGAGGTCTGAAGACACCCACTCTCTGCCTAGGATGGCATGGGATCGTGAGTTAGATACCCACACCCTAACAGTTTATGGCTTGAGAGGGGGAAACAAGTCCATCTTGCAGATGGTTGACAGTTGGTCACCAGGAACAGGGAAGATCTACAATAGTGCATGGGAGGAGACCCAGGTGAGCAACACAGGATGCGAGAAATGAGGAAAGATGGTGAAAGGCTCAGAAGACCCACAGCACCAGTCAGCACCAGGATGGGCCCACGTGCGCCCCCACTGGCTGTGTCCGATATTTGGTGAAAAAATGTTGGTGAAACTCCAGCTCCACATTTTTGAAAAATTTTATTTTATAATCTTAGAAGCTAAGAACTCTGCCACGCATGAACCAAATTTAGAATTAAGATTCAACCCTAGTTTATCTACTTCCTTTTGAAAGTTTATAAACAAGATTTTATACACAAGAGGTAGCAGCGGAAAATTCCAGTCTGCTTGTTCCAAGCTCAAAAGGTACTGCACACACCTTGATGTTAGCAGGGAGGGTAGGGCAAGCTGGGGGAGACTGATGGCGCTCTAGAGGTCAGTAACCATGTGAGTCTGCCGGGGAAAGTCCCGGGTGAGCTGCCCTCGGGGATGCTCACCTCTTGGTCCCAGGATGCCTTCAAGGGCAGGACTTCAAGGGCTGTCCCAAGGTCAGCCTGGGCCAAAGGAAGTTCTTGAGAACACACAGCATTGAGTCAATTGTGCAATTCCTGCTTGATTTGCAGACCATTGTGAAAGATTATAAAAACATCTTCATCCAAAAAATTGGCAGTAAAAATGACAACTCTTCCAAGGCAAGCCTGTCACAATTGTCACTTTGTGGTACTATATTAAAAAAGTCCCCAGCAAGTTCGTTGACTGCAGCCGTTGGAAATCAAGTGGTTACTGGCAAAGTGGAATCGATGCTCATTGCAGCAGCAACATAACAAAATGAACCAAAGCTAGAGTGACAACGATCCTGATGCAGTTTCACGAGGACAGAGGTGCGGGGGAGAGCAGAAGGCGTCGTTTCCATAGGAAATAAGGGGACTAGAAGTGGAAACTTCACTCCTGAATTTGGGCTCCTGAGAGTGCAGCTGCCAGCGATGATATCCCAACGTGCATCATCACCAGCATTTTAATGCATGTCCTACACAATCTTTCTTCAAGGGGCACGGAGAGGAGGTTGTTGGAGGTGGGGTGCAGAGGAAAACAGTAGGACATGTGGTATTCACGTATTCAAAATCAATTTTTGAAAATCACATTCAAAATCATAAAAACACAAGAACCATACCAAATTTGCCATTTTGTGCCTGTTTCTCTGAGGCATGGTTCTGCTCTTAAATGCTGGCCCTTTCATCTTTTTGTGTATTTGACAAAAGCCATCACTAGACTGCAGTAGTTATAGAATTACAAACTGAAGCCTGACCTACAGGAACTTCTACAGTTGAACAATGAAACAAAGGGTTACTGAAACTGCACAGCAATGAAAGCTGTCTGCCCTGTCACATGTCCCCACAAATGCAAAAGCAACCAAAAAGGCACTTTGGGGCTGACGGCGCCTCTTTGACTTGGCAAATATGACAGTGGCAACCTGGCACTTCCTAAGGTTCCCCTAGTTCTGTGCATGGTGAGTTGAAAATAAGGCAGAACATGTAACTAAAGGCAAAACAGGGCTGGAAATGTGTGAGCAATTCAAAACACAAAATGTACCAAATTTACGAAATGTTGGTTGGTGTAACCCTCTCGATCTGCCACCCCAAAAGGGAGCCAGTATTTAACCTGAAATGAGTAAGTGATGCTATGCCTGGGAAGTACAACTACTGGATGGGTGTTCAATTGCTTTCTGGTTATTTCAGGGAAAGAAACCTTAACCTTGCCTTTTCAGTATTCATTAGTCATCTGGAGGAGAAAGAAAGTCTCAAGTTCTTTTTCTGTGTTAAAATTATGATGAAGCTCACAAAGCAGTGTTTCCCAACTAGGGTACTTAACTTCCCATACACCATTGCCACAGGCTTCAGTAATTATGTTTTTAAGAAAAAACAAATGATTGTGGGATCACATAATTTAAGACTACAGTTTATTCAATATGTCTCCAAGCAATAAAAAGAATTTTATGAAGTCAAACTCAATAAATTTTATCTTAAAGTGCTTTTTATTTTGCTATTTTTAAAATTTGTTTTAGGGACAACTTGTGTAATTTCTTTAGTGACAGATGTCAAAGAATGCACCTTGTACTTATGGAGAATGTAGTTTTTTTTTATTGCTCTTTTAAATCTAAATCATATCAGAAAATACCTTAAAGAGCTTAATAATTTCCCAATTTTTGATCCTGGTAACATTTCAACAAGGTCCAAGCAGGTTTCTCAACCAGACCCACTGGAAATTCTATACAAAGAAGGAGACATATTAAATATAAAGGTCTGTGTAAACTGAATTCTTCAACTACTATTTTACAATGAAAAGGAATTCTACCACGTCACTTTACATCATTTTAAATTGGATTTCCTACTCGATGTTACTGGATTAAAAATTTGCCCCTGCATACCTAAAGGCAGCTTGCTATTTTCTTAAAATACAAAAACCAGAAGAATTTCTTTTGTTGCATCATAGAGAAAGCAACAACTTTACCCTCACTCTTGTACGTTCATGTAACAAAAGTCTGCCACCAGCTTTATTTCCTAAAATCTCCAAGGGAAAAAAAAAGTCAATCTGCATGTGGTCCTGTGGCTGCTGGGCAGCTGGTCCACAGCTGGAGCTCTGCCACCACCGCAGCCTCCTGCCTTCTCACGCCCAAAGAGCGCTTCCTCTAAGAACACAGTCCTCTAGCTCTCCCAGGACAGTCTCCAGGCTCTTCTAAGGGTTTCAAGGATGAGATTCCGGTTTCCAAAAGGCGCTGAGCACCCAGTCTTCTCAGGTGCCGGGCATTCTCTTGGGCATTCTCTTCTAAGGATCCACATCGTCAAGGTCACTTCTTAACTCGCCAATCATCATGGGAGATTCTGAACCCTGTGAAAAAGAATAGGCAGTTACAGTTCAGATAGTTAAGTTAGGAAAAAAAGTCTTCTGAACTCACTCCCCTCTGTGTTCTGTAATTTAACCAGGTTATCATGTAGCAACTTATTTCTGTTTGTTAAAGGGTAATAAAACACAATGGTAACTATTATGCCTTCTATTTGACAATTCATAATTAACACAGAACACTTTCTTAGTCACTGAAGCAACCAGTGACTTGTCTAATGGCACAATCCTCCTTCGCAATCACATAGGCAGGCTCTCATTAGAACTGACTGAGCAATGGGACAAAGCAGAGAGAGGAACTTGCTGTCACTGACAACCACTCTGAGCTGGGTACTCCACCTGACAGGTGGGTTCTGGTTCATTCCTGGGCCTGTATTTTTCACGTCACTAATTTGTGGTCTTTGGTTTACACAGTTAACAAATAGTTTTCAAGACATGTCTGTCATGTGCCTTGGGACTGATATGACTGGAGGCGTGGATGGGAGAGAAGGGACCATCTCTTTGTGGAAGTGATATGCTAGCTGAGTGGGAGTTAGGGCAGTGTGTGGAGGCAGATGGGGAAGGAACAAAGCATATTTGAAAAACTAAAATTCAGAAACCGCTGGAGGGAGAGGTGTGCCACATCAATCGGAGGGTTACAAGCCTTAGCAGCAAAGCTAAATCACTGAAAGGTCTCAGCACGTTAACTAGGCAGGGGTGCCTCCACTTCTTCCAGAGATCCAGAGACTAAAGTGCTTGGACATACAAAAAGATAGGTGGCCACTATGTGAAAGGTTTCATGGCTCTCAACGGCCATGGGTTGTTGGCTTTGGTGCGGGGGGCGGGGGAGTGTGAGTGGGGTTGGACATGTTGAGTTTAAGGCATCTTTGAGACAAAGCAAGTGATGTCAGGAATCAGAGAGCTGGAAGTTCATGTCTGGAGTTTAGGAGAATCGCCACAGTGACGGCTGTGGGGAAGGCATCAGGATATGGGATGGAGACCTAGGGATGCCTGCTGGGCACCTGGAGGGATCAGAAAGAAAGGTCTACGGACACCCAGGAGTAAGATGTGTCCTGGAAGTCCCTAAAGAGTGTTTCAAAAAGGGCAGAGTGTTTGCAAGTAGCATAGAACTAAGAGGACTGGGAAATAAAGGCCACTTGCCACCTCCAACTGTGGAATGAGAGAAAAGGGAATCAGGCCTGAGGCTGAAGAATAAGTGAGAGATAAGGAAAGAGGGATGGTTAAGTTTAGACTTAAGAGGAAAGGTGGGGCTGAGGAGAAAAGAGAGGGCTTTTTAAGAGCATGGGAGGGAACTGCTGAAACTCTACTAGAAATGATAGGAAGGGCGTGGGGAATAAGTCTCTCAGGGTGGGAGTGGATGAGGGCAGAAGGCCTTGTGGGGTGGGGGAAGGAGACTGGCCACTGTCACAGAACAGGAAAGATGGTGCGGACACTGGGGCTGGAAGTTTGGGAACCAAACCAAGCTGCTGGAGCTCTTGTCCTATAGCTTTTATTTTTACTGCAAAGAAAACAGGTGATGGGTAAACTGCTGAGAATGACCCTTGTATAAGTCATATCACTACACTGGGCCTTAGTGAGCCTTCTGTAAAATCAGGGCAATGGCAGCTCACAAGGTTACTGAGGATCTGAAAGAGACCACTTAAGAGAAATGACACATATGATAACTACAATTTCACTTAATGGGACTTATTCTGTGAGGGGGCCACACAGGAGACAGACCACTGTTGAGGAGGGCCAGACTAGCTGGGAAGACGTAACAGTTATATTCACTTAGTTCAGTATTTTGCAAGAAGTAGGTGCCGGATAAAAACCTCTTAGGAGGCTGAGGCAGGAGGACCACAAGTTCAAAGCCAGTTAACAACTTAGCAAGATCCTGTCAAACAAACAAAACAAACACGTCCCCCCCAAAACAAAAACAAAAACTTTCTCTATTAATGAGTAATGAAAATGTTGTTTAAAAAATAATAAACATAGAGAGTTGGGGAGGTAGCTCAGTGGCAGAGTGCTTGTCTAGCATGCATAACATGTGGGTTTGATTCCCAGCACTGGGGGAGGGGAGGGGAGGATGCCGGGCAGGCCATCAGCTCCAGTTATTCTCTGAGTTCTCTGCCAGGCAGGTGTACTGCAGTAGCATGGGGTCCTTCCTTTTAAGGTCCATATTTCTGAACAGGCTAGTGATAGCAGAAGAGATTTTTTTTTTTTTTTTAAATAGTTATTTTTTAGTGTAGTTGGACAAAATAACTTTATTTTATTTATTTATTTTTATGTGGTGCTGAGGATCGAACCCAGGGCTTACACAAGCTAGGTGAGCGTTCTACCGCTGAGCCACAACCCCAGCCCCAGAAGAGATTTTTAAGCAACTTGTCAGAAAGAAGCAAACAAGCCAGAACAATGTGTGTGTGTGCCCTGGCTTTACCAGGACTGAGTGGTGTGGCGAGCCAGCACCTTGAAGCCTGGCCCTTATTTTATACTGCAGGACAGTTCAACTTTGCAAGCCTGCTGTCAGTGAGCTCTGAGCTGAGCGCACCAGAGGGTTGAGCTGGCCGTTCTTCAGACACATACTCCAGAAGAGCATCCTTCCTTCTTTGACTAGGGAGATTCTTTCTCAAAAGCTTAAGAGCAGGGACTGCCCTTTCAGCCATGAACAGGTCCCCGGTCATACCTGTTGTAAGTGCCTCTCTCCATTCTCATTGGCAGGACTGCTCTCTGACCCATTACTGCTTCCTGATTGCTCTTTTTCATTCAACAAAGCTGTGGCATACGCTAATGTGTCCTGCAGGAGGTTGAAACACAAGCAGAAAGAGTTAAGGGCCATCCTAACTCTTCACTGATCTTTGGCAGCACCAGCAGCCAGAGTGGCGCATTCCACCACTACACTCAACTTTCATGCCCTGCTGGGACCAGACTGAACAACCCACAGCATTTCTTCCAGGCAAATGATTTGCATAGACTTGCATGAGTGTATACCCATCTGTTGCCTTTTCACAGAAAATCCAATTACTGCTTCTGCCTGTTCTCATTTTCAACCCCACACCTCTTATCTGGGCTATGGATTCTGAGAATGCTGCACAAGGGGACTTCAAAGCAAACAAGGCCAAAGATGGCCCTTACCTGAGCTGAGATGGTTCGCTGGAAGGTTTTTCCAGTTGATGTTTCATTAGAGACATTACTCTGTGGTGTCCAATAATGTTCTGACATCTGGATGAAAGATCAAGTATGCCATCAGAGTCCACAGTCTCCACCATCAGATGGTAGAGTCTAACCAGCACAGGCTCTAAGTCCACCCGGACCTCCAGTCACCTTAGGAGATCACAGAGGATTTATCTCTTCTCCCACAACCCCAGGAAATACTGCTTCTTATATAGCATCACCCCTGTCTTTACCCATGAAGTTAAGACATGTTTAGTAGTTAGTTCTCCCTTATACATAATTGCTTCACCTGGTTTTTAGTTGCCCATGATCAGACACAGTCCAAATATATTAGGTGGAAAATTCCAGAAATATACAAATCCTAATTTTTTAAAAAATATTTATTTTTTGAGTTGTAGTTGAACACAATACCTTTATTATTTTTATGTGGTGGTGAGGGCCTCACAAGTGCCAGGCGAGTGTTCTATCGCTGAGCCTCAACCCCAACCCCACCAAATCCTAAATTTGAAATAGTGCGACAGTCGGAGTATAATGATGAAATCGTGCGCTGCCCCACTCCAGATGTAAACCATTTCTTAGTCTAGTAATTTGTCCATGCTACATGCTACCTTCCTGACACCGTCATTTTGCAATGATCTTTTTCACTGACAATATATGAGAAGGCCAACAGTAGCCTGGCTGTGTCAAGATACCTATCTATATCATTCACCTCACCTCCTCACGCTGGCACTGCACCATCTCACACCATCACAAGAAGACTGAGTATGACAGGTATTTTAAGAGAAAGACATCACATTCATATAACTTTTGAGTACATTATCACAGCTGTTCTATTTCCCCCTTTTTATTATTAGTTGTTATTATTAATTTCTTATTGTGCTTAATATAAAACTAAACTTTATTATACGTTTATGGGTCTGAGGAAAAACAATACGTACAATGTTGAGTACTACCTGTGTTCAGGCATCCACTAATAATACCCCCTGTAGATAAGGGGGACTATTGTATTGACACATTTAATATATACAAATAGATATTGACTGTACTAAAGAAGTACTTTAAGTCTGAAAATACTCTGAGATCAGTTTACAAATAAGGTTTTGGAGATTCCCCTGATAAGATGTGCTGTTATTAATCTTTATGTTATAATTAGAAGAGTTCAGAATTGATTACCTTCTTCTGGAGCCACTGCACAGCCCAGCTCCAGTGGTGAGAATTTTCCTTAAAATATTCTTTAGCAGCAGGACACCTGGTGACCAGGGACATTTTTATTAACCAAGTGTTTTCTTTGAAAACATTCATGTTTAATCCATAGTAATTTTACTTTGAAAAAGTATCTTGCCACTTTCATTAAAATTCAGTTAACACCTGTGTTAAACTTCTACTCTGTTCTGATTTGGTTAAGCAACATATTCCCAGGTTACACATCAGAGGCAGTACAAGGTGCACGTGTGGTCAATGTCCATCCTTCTACCTCACTCTCACTCAGATCTATTAAAAGTCAAAGATGGAAAACAAAAATAAAAACCACAACAGATTGTATATTTAATAAGTGACCTCTTGACATATCAAATTGGTCTTAATTTTTGTGCTTTGAATATGAAGAATGAGATTATGGGAAAAGTTAACTTGAAAGCATTGCTTTGTAAGCCCCTGCCACCCCACAACCTTCTTCATTTTTCTTTGCCTGTTTAGAAAGTTGTCCATATTTGAAGACAGTACTGAAGGAGGGAAAAGAGGAGAGAGTCATTTTAGTTTTGGAAGATAAAAAGACTTACGGAGAGGCTTGTGATGATGGCTATACAGCTAGGTGAATGAACTTAATACCATTGAAATGTAGGTCTAAAAAGGGTTAAGATTAAAAAACAAAAACCAAAAACCTTTACTTTGAAGCCTATCAGCCTGTGTTCAAGTCCTAGCTCTGTGACTTTAGTTCCAACACTTAAACTACCCATGATAAATCCCATGATAAATGATTCCAAACCTTATGAAGTTGCTGCAAAGATTAAATAAGATAATGCCAACAAAGTACTTCACACAGTGCTATAGGAGTTTTTTTTTTTTAAAGTATTTTTATTAGTTGTTGATGCATCTTTATTTATTTATTTTTTTATTTATATGTGGTGCTGAGAATTGAACCCAGTGCCTCACAAGGGCTCTACTACTGAGCCACAAGCTCAGCCTGGTATCACGATTTTGTTGATGGAGAGGCTATTAGAAATTGGGAACCCAGGGCCTAAGAGTTGGTAGCTGGATTGTATTAATGAAGGAGACCTCAGGGAGGTTTATAAACTTTGGCTCTTAACTTGAAAGCATTGCCTAGATTCCTCCTTCTGGTTTAGCTTTCTTTCTTTTCAAAATTCCGAAAAATATACTATTCTTTTAATACTCCTCCACATTTGTTTTGAAGATCACTTGTTGAACCTTCCTAGCAAGCATGTCCTGAGTCAGATTTTCTAAGATATAATGACAAGGCAGATGTTTCTGTTTTCAGTCATTTTATCCCTGAATTTTAAGTTTATACTTACTTTTGAGCAAGAGTTACAAGAAATTTGACACACTGGTAGCAGCGACTGCTGTCCACGTGATTACTGTGGTGCATCAAAGCTGAAGGAAGAAAAGGGACATTTTAATAATAAAGCACTGAACTGAAAGTGGGTCCAAGTGATAATAAGTTCTCTTGTTTTAAAAATTTATAAACTATTCTGGCAAGCTGCAAGGGAACAACTTAAGTAAAAGCAAAGTGATGCCTGTCTCAACGGCATGCCCCAAGTTCTAATGGGGAGAAAGGCTACATTAATGTTAAAAAAACATACATTAAAAAAAAAAAAAAAAAGGTACATGGTAATGAGTTTGACTTTCAGGACTGAAATGGAACCAAAATTTAAACTGGCTAATTATTCAAATTTTCCCATACACCACATTACTGAAAGTAGTTGTAGTTTGATAAACTGAAAGTTATGACATTAGTTCTGTTCAATAAAATATTTCTTGTTCTGCGTTTTAGGGATGAGCTTATTGTTTTCTAAGTTTCAGAGAGCCTGGGTGCTGCTCTGACTACAGTACACTGTTACAAATGTGGGCCTGGAAAGCTACTGCTATAAAACTTTTTAGCCTGTATCTCCTTTCTGCAATAAAAGGAGACCCTACATCTCCTCTTAATATAGTCATGGCCACCTAACTACACAGGTGTGTATTGAGTAATGAGTCACTAGGCAATTTAGATATGTGTGAACATCAGAGTGAGTAGACACAAAAAAAGATGGCTGTCACATCACTAGGTGACGTAATTTTATGTGATGCCGTTGTACATACGGTCCACTGCTAACAGAAATGTGAGTGGTACATGATTTCACAGCAAAATCCAAAGTGACTCTGATTAACTACAGTGGGAGAGGGGTATTTTTTTAAACTAAATTTTCTTTAATAATTTGCTTATTAAGCTATTAGCCTTCTGAAAAAAGCACCGGACTTCTATGAGTAGACAAATGGAAGTGTGGGTATATTCATACCACAAGTCAAACCTCAAACATACATCATGTTTTTGACAACATGCCAAGTCTGGGGTTTTAAGTTTTTCTCTCCTCAATTGCTGTTTAGTAGAGGAAAAAATTTTCTGCGTCAAAAAGTGATCTCCAGCCACAGCACTCCTGAGCCTTACCTAACCTGGGAAAATAGCTGCACCTTAATGACTAAAAGCAGGAGAAAGTCCAGAGTGGTAAGATCCTGGGGTTTTAATTCTCCCAACTAGGATGTAGAACCAGATTTGTAATGGACCAGTCAGTCACTCATCTGCACCAGGAAGCAGTGGAGGCAGGACTGTCAGAACAACTGTTATCTGAATATTTGCTGCAGACGCTTGTTCACTGGTATACTTGCCTAGTAATCCATTTTCTGTCTCAAACACAAATTTGACTCGCTCTACTTGTATGGGATCTTCAATGACCTATGAAGGGAGGAAACAAAGGTTGGCAAATGAAAGAAGAAACCTGTGTAATAGCCACAGTGCCTTCTTCGCAGCTCTACTAAAGAGATTTAGTTTCTAACATAACAAAACCCAATACTAACAAATGTACATTGCCACATATTTCACACTTTAAACTGAGACATAAAAATATTAAGTAATATTTAAAGATCCATTCATTTCTAACTACATGTTCCTACCAACTGAATCTAAAATTCTCTAGTTTATAAGGACATGTTTCATGATCCTAAGGAAAAGAGGTTTATTCTCTAACTGACTTATTAAAAATGCATTTAAGTTTTGCTATTAGGCTCTAAAAATTGATGGGAAAGGTTTGGCCTTGCTATAGAAGGCGAATCTATTTCACTTGTCACTGTATTTCTAGTTCTTGGCACTGAATTATGCAGTATAATAAACTGTAGGGGTTTGTTGTTCGTCCTATCCTTGAAAAGCAAAAATCTTCCAGTTTGTAAAGGTACCAGAACCAGGAGGAAATAAAGGACCAGAAAGATGTAACAAATGGCATCCATGATGCATTTTCTTATTCTAAACCCTTTCAATGCATCCTCTATGTCAAGACCTATTAAGCACTGGGAATCTAAAGGAAACATTCAGATTGTCTTTAAGGAATCTCTAGCCTAATCTCTCTCATTAGCTTACGCCAATCACCAATCACTACTGATTCTCTTTCCAAAGCACCTCTTCATCTGTCCCTCACTATCCTTCCTCCCTCTGCCTCTTCTTTGGTGCAAGCCTTGTTATGTCACACTCAGATTCTTGATGAACTCCTCTATGGTCTTCCAATTCCTAATCCTGCTTTCTCCTCCATCCCTAAAAAGACAGCCAGGGGAATCTTTCCATAACAAACTGGGTCATGTCACTCTCCTGCTTAGAATAGTTTCTGGTGCACCATCAATGACAGCAGGGATTGCAACTGAAATAAGCAAGGAGGGCTAAGGAGTGGTGAGGATGGTGGGAAACTGGAGACAACGGGCCTATCCCAGGGCTTCTGGGGACTGTTACATGCAGGAAATGGAACTAATGAGTCTAGATTACTTGACTTTTCAAGATAGGACAGAAATTTAAAAAAAAAATATGATGAAAACAAGTGTACAGGTAGAAATATCCAGGTGTACAACCAGTGGCCTACAGGAAAAAATGCATACACCTTAGGATTAGGAGCAGAAGCCTTTTACAACCTGGTCTGAGTTTCTTTTCTCAAGTTCTGTTCAGTTCCCACCTCTTCCTCCAGTCATACTGTTAAAATCAAAGTGCTCCTCAAGAGTGTGTGTGTGGTGGAGCGCCTGGGCTCCGGGCAATCACTTGGCTTAGATGCTGACTCTGCCACAAACCCCTGTATCTGCCAAAGGTGGCCTCAGGCAAATCACTCTACTTCTTTAAATCTCAGTTTCCAGTGATACAGTACTTTGCCAGTTGCAGATGATTTTCACCTCCTGCTTTTCACATTTCTCAAATTGGAAAGTAACTCATAATTGAGCATATCTCATGGTTTCCTGGCTCTCTAAATATATTTTTTTTTAAATATTTATTTATTTATTTATTTAAGTTCTCGGCAGACACAACATCTTTGTTTGTATGTGGTGCTGAGGATCGAACCCGGGCCGCACGCATGCCAGGCGAACGTGCTACCGCTTGAGCCACATCCCCAGCCCCTCTCTAAATATTTTTAACAGTTCATATCTATTCAATGGTGTCTAAGACTAGATGATTAGCAGTTTACCCTGAGGTAATCCTGAGGTTTAAACATGGTAACACTTGCATTGGTAGGTTACACACTGTAAGGGCCTCAACAGGGCTAATTATCATCTTTGACTCTTCCTACCTCTGCACTATAATTTCTTGTGTATTTGCCTGGTTCCCTCACTTAATTGCGAGGTCCCAGAAAGCAGAGTTTTATGATATAAAAAGAACTCAAATAATGCAGACCAAATAAGTAAAAAATAATAAAATAATAACTTTATAATTGTGTTCTGACTTATAAATACCTAAATATAAGTGAATCCGAACATCTGACTTACCAATATCTCATGAAGCAGTTGAAATGTGTTCTTTAGCTCATGGGGTGGAGCAGTTTCTAGTTGGTTCTGAAAGAGTTTTTTTTGAAAGCATAAACATTCTAGTAACTTTTCGGTGGAGAGCATATGGGAGTGGCAATCAACATGCTGGATCCCACCCCTAGTTATACCACTGACTCATCTTGGGCAAGTCAACTTCCCTCTCTGGGTCTCAGTTTCCCCAAATGCTAAATCTGGGGACTGAAATAAATGACCTCTTTCCAGCTCAACACTCCATGATAATTTACTGTGAAATTAGGGGGAGAGAGAATAAAAGGAAAGGGGAGAATCTAAAGTCAATAAATAGACTGAAAAGTTCATTGTATATATCCTATTTTACTTTCTAGAAAATGCTGATACATTACATGAGAATGCTTTGAGCTAAGTCTGTTTTGAAAAAGTATACTGAAAAGTCAGCTTATGAAGTAGAAAAATCTGCTGAGATAACTGGGTAAAGAAGGCAGGTTAATAAAACTCAGATTCCATTGTGCATTTTAATAAATTTATACATACAGAAAGCAAGAAACGACTTTGTTTTAATGCCACACTTCCGAGGAGCATTTTCTATCTGGCTATCAACAGGGTTAACTCAGGTTATACCTTAATGAAATGCAGCATCATGAAGGAAAAGTGCTCATTACAGAAGCAGCAGTACACCACCATCTCCATGAGGGCCAGGAGGGAGCCTGTCAGCTCTCGCAGGGCAAACATGACCTGGTGGGAGGACATGAGAGGAGTGAGGCTTCTCATGCTTCAATTTAACAGTTGAGCTGTCATTCTGTCTTTAACTAAAATATACCCAGACTTAAGAACATCAACATTGTCTCAAATCAGGGTTTCTTGTTAGCAGTCCATGGACAGATTTCAGGGTGTCTGAGGCTATCTGGCATTTTATGCAATTCTGTGCAAGTGTGTGCTTTTTTCCAGGAGAGTTACTTTTCATTAATTTTCAAAGGTGAATGCCTCTGAATGATTAAAACAATCACTGATGCACTGTTGATGTAATTTTAAAAAGACAATATGGTATGCTGTTCATGGATTCATATACATGAAAATCATGTAAGGAAGACTAAGTTTGCAGGAGGGGTGGCTCTGGGTGTAAGGGGAGGCTTGGGCTGAGAATAGGCCACAGTGTATGCCTAATAGAGGGCTGGGAGGAGCCACTCCCACACTCCAAGGTTCAAGAATACATGGGAACTGAGATGTGGTTCAGTGGTAGACTGCTTGCCTGATGTGTGCAAAGCCCCCAATGCTAAAACAAACAAATCAAGTATGGCTTTGAATTGTAGTATATTAGGACCGCGGATCTACAAAAGAGTGGGAACAAAACTGATAATGAAGTAAACTTTTAAACAGGTGAAGTGTCATTTACCTCCTCCTAGGCCTGATTCCTGGTTGAAGAGAGGGCCAATAATAGTCTCTTTTATTAATTTTTACTTATTCTTGTGGTGCTGGGGATGGAACCCAGGGCCTTGCACATGCTAGGAAGAGTGTTCTCCCACTGAACTACACCCAACCCTGATTTTATTTCTGACAGTTGTATAGGAAAGCATCACTTCTTCTCACAACAGTCCTACTCTTCATCAGAGTAACATAAAGTTGAGCAACAAAAGGACTTTTTCTCAAACAGGAGAAAATAATAAATATACAGAGAAAAGGGTCAAGCACGCACCTCCAGCAGGTAGGGTTTCCCTTCAGACAGGAACAGCAAGGCCTCTACTTCCTTGTGGAGAGGCAGCAGGGGGCTTGAGGGAGCGATGCTAATAGGTGGCCTCTGTTTAAATATGCCAGGAGCTTCAGGGACCAAAAATAAAACACAAAACACACCTTTGGTGTTATTCCATGAAATAGACACCCACAGGGTGATGTGACTCCCAATATTCACATGCTCGATTGCTGGCTTCCTCCAGCCTGGTCCCTCACAGCCTAGAGGGGAGAGCTGATGATGGGACAAGAGGAGATGGTCACCTACTTCCTCCCAGCATGCCACAGCTGCAGTTGTACATTCCTAGTGATTCCCAAGAAAGACTTTCCAAGAGGTGAAAATATAAATAGTATATGAAAAAATCTTGGCAACTGCTCCCAAAGAGACACTGCATAGGACATTTTTGTTCTTCAAACAACTTTCTTCATATAATGACCAATCTATGTTGAAGTAGACCCAACCATATGGCAGGTGCCTATCTCTTTTCCAGAAAACCAAGGAAAACTGTCTGAACTCATGAAACGAGGCAGCTTTGTCTTTTGATGGGAATAAGCCAGGGTTTAAGAAGCAAACTCTACCTTACCACTTTATCAATGTCCTGTTAGAGAAAGTGAGCAGCTTTCTGCCAGAATGACGCTCTGGGATTTTTATCTTATTTTCTGTCTTTACATCTCACTGGCCAGAGGATATTAAAACTCTACTCCTGGAGTTAGAGGCTTACATCAACCCTGAGTGCTGATACTAGCTGTGAGACCTTCTTGAAGTTACTAAACATCTTTGCATCTTAGTTTCCTCATTTACATAAGGGTATAATACCCTTCTCATAGATTTGCCGTGGGTATTAAACAATAAATATAAAGTACCATGTAAAAGAATGGCAACAGAAACCACTGAATACAGTTAGCTGCTCTGTTGCCTTATTACAGTTACTATCATCACAGCCTAGGAATGGTATAAAGTTGTGGTACATCAAGGTTAGGACACGGGATAATCGTAACTTGTGTCTGTGTCTGTGCTACTGATGAGTGACAAAATAGGGAATACTATCACATCTACCTTATATTCAAATATGTTTTACTAATTTATATCTGAGATGCCCCCTCACTCTGTTTTACAAAGTACTTTAACATTTTATCTCATTAATCCTTATTAACTTTTTATGCTTTTAATATTTTTATTTTGTACTGAGGATCAGAAAGGTCTGGTGGCTTGATTAAGTTCACATAGCTAGGAGACTCCAAATCGTACCTTGGTTATTCTTCTCAAAATATCAGTTGCTCAAATTATAGTGAGGAATTACCTTGTAATCCTAGAGTGCTTTAAAAAAAACATACAAATTCCTCCTATCCCTCAAAGGAATGACTGAGTCATTTTGTGACTTCCTTGTGTGACAAGCTAGTAAAATAAGGTGAGGTTTAACATGAATTAAACAAAAATTTAAAGTGTTTGTTATGATTTGGATGTACAGTATTCCCAGTAAACTTATGTGATAGACAATGAAGGAATGTTCAGTGGTGAAATGACTGGATTATGAGAGCTATAATGTAACTGGTGGATTAACCCATTTGATAAATTAATAATTTCAAAGGACTACTGCATTGGGTGGTAACTATAGGCAGGTGGGGTGTGTCTGGAGGTCACTGGGGCACACACTTGGTGTTTATACTTTATCTTTTGTCCCTGGCTCCTTGCTCGCTCTCTGCTTCCAGGCTACCACGAGTTGATAGCATTCCTTCACCAAGCCCTTCCACCATGCTCTGCCTCATTTGGACCCAGAGTGACAGAGTTGACTAACCATGGAGTCACTGAACCTCTGAAATCATGAGTCAAAAATAGCCTTTTTCTTTTGTAAGTTGTTCTTTTCAGGCATTTTGGTCATAGCTATGAAAAGCTGACTGTTTTCCTCAAATATTAAATAGCCCATTGAAAAACAAGTAATATTCATGTAATTGCTAACATCAGTTTTTTCATGTTAGACAGATTCAGCATCTCTTCATGTTCCTGATGTATCAAAGACACATTAAAACTCACCAACATTCCTCTGGGAAGAGACATCTGAATGCAAGACAAGCAATGCTATTGTATTGTGAAGATTCCCAAATTCTCTTGCTTGTGCTGAACTCCATCGGCGTATCTGCCATCAGAGTAGAAAAAACATAGGTTAGTTAAGAGAAAGACTTGCTGGTTCATGTTAGCCACAATTATACCTCAATGCTAGGGTAGAAGAGGACAATGCACAAAGAAGTCACAAGCTTTAAGCTATCTTAAGTGTTTCCCCAGACACATTAACTCAGATTCTAAAACCAATCCATTCATGTGTATAATTTGGGTTCTAAGTATTCAGGACATGCAGATAATTTTCCTGTGCCTCAGGATATTGGGAAAACCTAAAGGCTGGATGGAGATAGGCCTGGCCCTGCCTCAGCTACTCAACTGTACTGTAAGAGAGCATGGATTACCCATAACAGTGTCTGATCTCTTCATATAATGGCAGAAATAATGTTATCTGTTCTGTCTACTTTGTGGCTGTGAGAACCAAATGAAATATTAAAAATGAAAACATTTTCAGAACTAGTGTGTTCCATAAATGTAAAATAGTACACATTATAT
Source organism: Marmota marmota marmota (assembly GCF_001458135.2). Classification (NCBI taxonomy): domain Eukaryota; kingdom Metazoa; phylum Chordata; class Mammalia; order Rodentia; family Sciuridae; genus Marmota; species Marmota marmota. The sequence goes on along the minus strand of NW_026000082.1, from coordinate 11,030,988 downwards.
GTGCAATCAAATTACAGTGAATTGAATAAATCACCACTATCAATGGAATCCCTGAATCCCTGTGAAAAGCCTGAAATGAAAAAAGCACATTGTAAAAGTCCAACATCTAAATGCCCAGAGCATGCTACCGTGTCAGTACTTGTTTTATTTTATTTTTTTGATAGTGGGGATTGAACCCAGGGTCTCTTAACCACTGAGCCACATCCCCACCTCTTTTTTATATTTTACATAGAGACAGGGTCTCGCAGAGTTGTTTAGGGCCTTGCTAAGTTGCTGAGGCCGGCTTTAAACTCAGGATCCTGCAAGTTGCTGGGATTGCAGGCATGTGCCACTATGTCCAGCAATGTTTCTTTTTCTTTCTTTCTTTCTTTTTTTTTTTCTTTTAACTACTAAAGAGTAAGAATACCAGTGTGACCTGATAGAAAGCTGAGAGCCATCCGGGTGGTAAGTCTTTCCCCTCAACAAAGAAAGGAAAACTGCCCAGGCAATTTAGGACACCCAGTGGAAAGGCTCTGGCGTGAAATCTCAGAGCTGGGTCTCAATCCTTGCCTGGCTGACACATTAGCTTTGTGACCTCGAACAAGCTACTTAATACCACTGTGCTTTAATTCTTGCCTGAGAATGGGGAAGAAATCACCCATTTCACTGAACAGTGATAAAGTGTCCACCACAAAGTGGCCTACTGTGTCTGATAAATAATAAGCACTCCATAAGCTGTACTTACCATCACTGTATGCTAACATTTTACATATTTTAACTCTATCAAACAAAAGAAATATAATGGATAGGAAGACATACCAATATAGAAATTTCAAACAGGCAAGTCATTTTTGGATATATCCAAAGCTATTATAAAATAACTTTCTTTTCTTTTGACTAAGAGTATTGTATCTGTAACGTTATTCAGTTTACAAGCCCAACTTCACATTTGAATTCCAACCACCAACAAAAATATTCACAGCTCCAGAGAAGGAGGAAAGGACACCTAAAACCACCTATTCTTTGATGTATCTTGAACTCTGCCCTCTTTCTATCAGCATCCAACTTTCTCTCCTATGACACACTGTGACTGATATTCTAGTAAGTCACTTCCATGAGCTATTTTCAGATGGAACTCTATGAAGAAGTAAGTCACTGACCTCCAAAGATTTTTAATGTCTACACAGTACTAGTACCCAGACTCTTATGAAATTAAAAATACTGGTCATCTCCAAAGAGAAACAAAATGAAACTCATGGCCATTCCATTGGGAACATGAAAGCAGACATTACCTGATTGTTCTGTCGATTGGCCCCAAGGAGGAAGCTGATCATGTGCCGCAGTGCTGAGTGCCTTAGGAGAAGATCTCCCGCCCTGATACCCTGCTGTTTGAGACATTGAGAATGACAAATTATACTCCTACCCAAACAAAAAACTTGTTTTAAAATAATATAGTTTATTGAGAAGTTTAAAGAAGTCAGTTTTTTTTTTTTTTTTTTTTTGTATGTGTGGTATAAGGGATTGGAAACTAGGGGTGCTCTACCACAGAGCTACATCCCTGGCTCCAAACTTTATTTTGAGATAGGGTTTTGCTAACTTGCCCAGGCTGACCTCAAACTTGCAATCCTCTTGCCTCAGACTTCAAAGCTGCTGGGATTACGCACATGTGCCACAATGCAGGCTGGTCCATGTATTTTACGTATAGCAAGTACTTGTTAAAATCTAATTTAAAAAACTCTTGAGCCTTACATTGTTTCATAGTGGCCCCTGAACATACAAGTAACCACTAGTTTCTTTTTTTTTTTTAAATAATAATATTAGCTTTAAATTTTTATTTACTTAATTGCACATACTTATATAAATATTCTATTTTGAAATATACATTGTTGACTAACTTACACATTACGATTATTTTGTGGCAACACCACCATAAAACCACCCCACTCCCAAGCCCCGGGTAAATATCATTCCAGTCTCTGCTTTTGTAACTACTAGTTTCAATGAGGACTACCACTATCAGTGATTAACTATACCTACTACTTGGATAGTCACAATTTTGCAAAAAATAATCTAGTAATTTAAAATTTGAAGAGGAAACATTCATAAAACTGTATCACATAGGAGGTATAATGTCTGGTCTAAATTTTTCCATGTATAAAACTTCTTTCAATTTTAACTTGGCTGTATTAGAAAAAAATTCACTTACCTTTTGTACAAAAGTGTTGAACAGGAAAAAGTATTGAGCACAGTTTTTACAATTTTCTGGGACATCTTTATCCAAAAGAGCAAGCAGTACTTCCAGTAACTGATGAAGGCTTTTAAACTGGTTAGAGGAAAGAGGAAATTACATAAAGAAAAAGAATGTAAGACAGGTATAACAGGATTAATTCGAAGTAAACCATCATAAGAACAAAAGGAAACCGATATAATCCAGTCTCAGTTTCAGATGGATTTATGCTTTGGAGAGCAAAAACAGAATCATCAGTTTTATCTTCCAGGGAAAGACTGCTACTTAGCAATAATTAAAGGAAAGCTAGTTCTGTTTCCTCGATTTAGAGTGAAGGGCATGATTCTACTACCTAACGGTCACATTTTCTCCAGAGTCGATTCCTCCATCTCTTAAAAAGGTTTGGTGGAGTATTCAGGGGAGAGATGCTTCCAATTCCCTCCCTCCATATGCTGCTTCTTCACATAGTCACAGATGCAAAGAATAAAAACACAGACACAGGCAGAGGGGCTAGAAACCAAGCCGATGGAGCGAATGGAGAGAACAGCCTGACAGGATGACAACGGCAATACCAACTCAACTGGGAACTTACTTGAAAGCCCGCTGACGCCTCATGGAAAGCTTTGAAAAACATTTTATTTGTTTAGAAACTATTTTGGTTATGACATTGCTTCTTCTTTCCCTCCCACCCCAACTGTTTCTGGACAAGTTCCTAGAAATTTATCTGTGATTTGAACTTTAAGACCAGGCTAACTACTCTTTTTGGTTTAATCATTTGAAGGTGAAATATTCCCATCCATCCTGTCACACCCATTATAAATACAGTGAAATTTAGCATTTAAACAGCACTTCATTTTCAAAGTACTTTCCAATATAAAGTGGGTGGCAAGAGGCATCATTTCCATTATGGGTAAAAACAGACATTAAAATACATCAGCTAGGCATCAAACAGAATTTACTTAGGCAAATGGCTTCCATGCTTTTGTCCTCCCTTGCCTTTCCTTTCTACATGCTGCCTGCCCTTAGAGACTGGTGGGATGCCATAGCCTGACCCCATGTGCACAGAGACTGCACTAATTCTACCTTTTTCCTTCGTTAGGGTTGGTTGGTACACGGGAGAAGGAGAGTGAGATGGTCCTTGTGTTAAGGATTCTTGATGCATCTTAGAAAACTTCCATGGGGGTATCTGAGAGCAATGGCATTCAAACTGCCCAAAGCAGCTATCAATAACCTATTTTAGATATCCTACATCCAGGTATGGTTTGTTTGAATAATGGTTTGGTTACTTAAGTGGATGGTAAACCACTGCCTTAGAGTAAACCTCAACTTCCTAATGATTCCTGGAATTGAGGGACAGTCTTCCAGGACCCTCCTGAAGGGCATATTTGACTTCCTGTTCATCTGGACTGAGCAAGGCTCTTGCGCTTGTCTGGTCTAACAGCATACCCTGGGTCAGGCAATGCTGAAGGAACTAAGTGCTGAGTTGCTAGGCACTGAATATGGATCAACATCTTCCTTAAAGAACTTACTTAAGATTACAAAGCAAAGCCTACATCTGAATTTGAAGCAACAATTCCTAGAATTTGTTATTCAGTTCATTAAGAAACACTGCCTACAGACAATGCTTGTTAAGGAGCCAATTTGTTCTAAAAATAACATTTTTCAAAGTTTTCCATGTAGTGCCAGCTGTTTGAAACAGCAAACTTGGGAAGTAACTGCTGTATTTGAAAGGACTTAATAACAGATTGAAAAATCAGATTTATAATATATACCACTTATTTTCCCAAGACTTAAAAATCTTTGGGGACGGAGGACAGGCATAAACACTACAGTTTGTTTTAGCACATGTGTTTGTGGAACTGTGGATCAGAAAATATACTACAGAAAATAGGGTTAGGAAGAAGAAAAAAGGGACACAAACAAAGCTTAGGGAATAATAGAGATCCATGAAGGAACTATTTTGGTCAGTGCCCTTGGATAAATGGCATTACTTGGTTTGGTTGCCAACTGCAGGTTTAAATTAGAAAAGTAGTTTATGAGAAAGAGAAAAGGTCACAGGTGGCTCAAAATGCCAAGACTAGCGTCTAGACTCAGCTTAGTGGTTCAGAGAGGTCTAACACAAATGCTTAAGGGGTCTCTAAAGAGGGGTGTTCCAGACAGAAAATCCTAAAGCAGACCAAAGTGGACCTGAATCCCTAGCCTATCCTGGTTTCTAGAACATGACAAAAGGACAGCATGCCTTCTACCCTGGCATGTATCAGAAGTCAGTTCACAGAAGGTGCACTTCACATGACAAAATGACCAGACTCCAATCCTAGGTTTTCTGTCTTATTATGTGCAATTGATAACATTTGGTAAAAACAGAATGTATAAATAAAATGTCTGAGATGAGACTGACCTTATCCTGATAAAACAAGGCACTGTCTAAGGTTTTCTCCAGAATGGTGGCCACGGCAACTCGTACTTCTCTCACGCTGCACTCCAACAAGAAAATCCTCAAATAAAGAAAAATGTGATGTAAAAAACAGAATACAATTTTGCAACCCCAACCTGTCCAACAAGTCTCCTGCCTAACAGCCAATAAGCACAATTACTTGGAAGTGCTAGTTTGGGTCTCTGGAAAGCCTCAGCACATACTCACAGGCATGTGGGAATTCCTGAGGTCACTCCACTATTGCTCGTTCCTTCAATTCCTAATACTATATAGTGTCAGAGAAACAAAGCACATTCAAAATCCACTAGGATTCTAAGTGGCAACTATAAAAATACTTCAAAGATAACAAATACTCTGGTAATATTTAGCTCTAGGAGTTTGAGCAGATTCAGGTCTAATTCCTCTGGTAAAAGGAGCTCTGAATACTTCCTATGGAGACACCAAGAGAATGCAAATGAATCCAGAATGTGGGGCATCCTGTAGAGAAATGTCAATCTCCCCCAAAATAAATGGCAAGACAAAGAAAGGAGTGGTGGGCACAAGGAAGTATTGAAGATTAAGTCTTAAAAGATATAAACCAAAGGCAACATGTGGACACTAGGGGCATCTGGACTTGCACAAACCTGATGGTAAAATAAAATAATATTCTTGAGAAAGTGGGAGATATCTGAATGTAGAAGGTAAAATGTAAAATGATACAAAGAAATTATTAATTCTGTTTGGTGTGGTAAAGTGCTTGTGTTTTTTCAAAAACTCTACGTGAGAGAATATGTGTTGAAAACTCAGTGAATGGTATGACTGAAATTTACTTGGGGGTGGGGTAGGGAAGCATATACTGGCAAAATGTTGACAACTCAAGAATACATGAGTTGGAGCTGGGGATGTGGCTCAAGCGGTAGCGCGCTCGCCTGGCATGCGTGCGGCCCGGGTTCGATCCTCAGCACCACATACAAACAAAGATGTTGTGTCCGCCGAAAACTAACAAATAAATATTAAAAAATTCTCTCTCTTTCTCTCTTAAAAAAAAAAAAAAGAATACATGAGAGAATTCATTATTTTGTCAATTTCTGTGTATGTTTAAAAATTTCTAAAATAAAAAACTTAGAAGATATAAACCATCCTTCATGTTAGTAGTCTTAGTTTCTTTAGATCAGTTTGTAAGCAACTTTTATTATTATTTTTTTCAATTATGACTACATTTACAAATTACCTAAAAAAAGGACATCAGAGGTGCTGAACTAAAAGATAAAACTTTCCTTATATTTAGTTACTGAACTGTTACAAAATCTGAAACCTTTTGAGGGTCAGCATGACACCACAAATATTCCACATCACGAAATTACTTCATGCACAAAATTATTTTCAGGCTATGTGTATAAGGTATATAAAACATAAATGAACTCATGTTTGGAATTGGGTCCCCTCCTCAAGATACTTTATTATGTCTATGAAAATGTTAACAACAATAATAACAAACTCTGAAAACAGTTCTGAATAAGGGCTACTCAACCTGTATAGTATGCATTTATTTTAATTTCTATTTTTAAAATATATATTTATTTTTTAGTTATAGGTGGACATGATGTCTTTATTTTACTTTATGTGGTGCTGAGGATTGAACCCAGTGCCTCATGCATGCTAGGTGCACGCTCTACCTTTGACCACAACCCCTGCCTTGCATTTATTTTTTTATTGTAACAATAACAACATAAGATATCTTAAAGGTTCTAAAAAAATAAGTAACTTAGGGAAAAAAATTTTAGTTCTTTAGACATATGAACTCATAGCAATTGATAGTGATAAGTAATTAGTCCTTACAATGAAAAACTAGATAATTCACTGGATTTCTGACTATCAGGAATATTAAGAACTAACATAGCTGGACATGGTGGTACGCATCTGTAAACCCAACAGCTTGGGAGACTGAGGCAGGAGGATCACGAGTTCAAAGCCAGCCTCAGCTGAAGCAGGGCCCTAAGCAACTCAGTGAGACCCTGTCTCTAAATAAAATACAAAACAGGGCTGGAATATGACTCAGTGGTTAAGTGTCCCTGAGTTCAATTCCCAGTACCAAAAAACAAAACAAAAAACAAACAATAAAACATATACGACCAAAGGAAGATGGAATATCTCAGGAGTTATTCAAAAGCTAGTCTGCCTTGATATAAAGGAATGAATAAAATATTTGCTGTTCTTTCCAGATGGATCATCATTCTATGACATTCTAATGCCTGACACAATGCTCAGGGGTCCTATTAGGAAGCTATTTTGGAAATGAACTGGAAAAATATGTAAAAGATTATTTGTATTGCAAATTCTTAAGAGACAGGCATATAACATTTCAAAGATGCATTCTGAGGTCACTATGAGCTACATGAATACATGCATATATAAAGAATTATCTGAGGGCTTATTATATGCCAGGCTCTTTGCATACAGTAATGGAACCAAATAACACTTGGCTTCTCCCTTCAAGAAGCCCAAGGTTACTGGGGAAGAGACAGGCAAAACCAGAGAGAGCAGACTAACAGCAAAAGCCTACTTTAGACTGGGTGATCAGGGATAGCCACTCTGTTATTTTAGTTGTTCTGAAGGAGAAGGCAAAGAAGAGAGGGAGCAATGTTTCAGAAAGAACAAAGACAGGTGCAAGGGTCTGTAGGTAGGTGTGTTTGTGTGTGTGTGTAAGAGAGAGAGGGAGGGAGGGAGGAGACACAGGAATGGACTCAGCACATTCAATGAATCAATAAGCCATGATGGCTAGATCTTGATCAGCAAAGAGGAAAAGGCGAACAAGGCAAGCTTTGAAAGTCAAAGACTAGATCAAGTAGGGCCTTGTGGGATACATAATGATTTTGGATTTTATTATAGTGCAATGGAAATTTACTGAAGAATTTTGAAGCAGAGAAATAATACAATTATTTCAAAAAATATACTTTTGTTGCTGAATGAAAATAATTCAGAGGGAAGAGAAGTAGAGATATCAAAAAACAGAGATACCCAGTAGGTAAATGAATGTCTGGAGCTCAGACATGGAGATAAAGGGGATATGGGATTAAGAGGTGCATTTAGGGATGGGGATGCAGCTCAGTGTTATAGCAAGTGCCTACCATGCACAACAAAGACTCTGGGTTTGATCCCTAATATTGCAAAACAAAATATAACATTCTAATTAGGTCTCTAACTTATCAGACCAATTGCCTAGTGGGAAGGCACATGCATTTCTAAAATCTTCATTGTGTGTTTGGTTAAATGAAGACATACCAGAGCATATCTACATAATGACAAAGTGACCTAGTGGAAAAATTCTAGAAGATAGAAGATGTAAGAATGAAAGCTGATCATTAAATGGCCAACTTCCTTGAAAAGACCTGCGCATATAGAGATTTGTTTTGAGAAAAGAGATGCTTCTTCTATAGCAGGAGGAAAACAGAGGATAAGAATAGACTCTAGCAGGTGTGTGGAACTTGCCACTAGTGCTCATTTGTTAATCTCTTCCTTCTTAAACTAGGTCACTTGCTAGAAGTAGAATGAGCTAACTGATATCTGATGCAGAGGGAAGAGTCCACTGGGGGTAAAGAAGACAGGACATTATCCCACCAACAGTGAAGGTGCTATCTGGCTCCCATATGAATGCTGAATTACCCAAAATTAAGATAGCTGATGGAAAAGATAGAGAAGCTGACCTGAGTGGTGGAACAAGTATTTTTATTAGAGAAGGCAAATGATTTCTTTTTAAAATCATAGGCACAAGGCAAATGTACTATTATAGGTAATATACTATGGGTAAAATTCTTAGAAATAACTTTTTAGGCATAATCCAAACCCTGTTGGACAATAACTGGACTGTGTAGTAATCTCAGACTGAATATCTATTTACTTGCCACCAGACTGTGAGTCCCTGGGGACCCTTGCACTCTTCCCCTGTTGCCACAGCAGGGTTTGGGACCTACTTCCCTGAGAGCACATGGTGGGCCATCTACCTCACTCTCTCCTTGCAATCACTGAACACTTGCCTGAGTGTAGCTCAACGGAGATGATTTTGGAGTAATCTGAATAATTTCCTCACTGCTTCAGTAAAGAGAATTTAAAATGGTCTCCAAACAAAATAATTTTGAGTTGGAATACAAAAGGTTACAGGAAACTTCACTTTTTAATCAGAGACATGAATTTCTTTAAATTAAAAGAGCCTGACACTTACTTTATCAATTCTCGTCCTTCAGAACTAATAAAATATTCAACAAGCCACTGACAAGCATCAAAACTTTTTGAAAGTAATGCTTCAATAGTAGCAATCCATTCTTCAGTGTCAACCCTTTAAAAAAAGGAAGGAGCAATATTAGGTCCCAGCAGATAACTCCAAAGAATATTACTCCAACCCACCTACCTACCTACCAAGGGTAGGAAGGAAGGAAGGGTAAGTTAAATATTCAGTGACTACCCACTAACACAGCTCAATATATCCCAGGAGCCAGTGGTTTGACACCTCCACTCCTCTATGGACAGAAACAAGTGAAGATACTTAAATCTCAGACTTTAATTTTTCTCTTCTGTATCTTCATCAAGCAAGTTCAACTGCAAAAAAGACCAGACATATAGCACTACTTGGCATAACTAATTTTCATTGAAAAAATGTCCACTTTCGGAATAGCTTAAATTGACGTTTTTATACTTTATTGTTACAGACATCAATGTCCTACTTTTTAAAGTAAAAATATTTGGGCTGAAGCCAGGTGGATCATGAATTCAAAGCCAGCCTCAGTAACTTAGGAAGACCCTGTCTCAAAATAAAAAATAAAAAGGGCTGGGGATGTGGCTTAGTGGTTAAGTGCACCTGGGTTCAATCTCCAGTACCAAAAAAACAAAAGCAAAACCAAAAAAACAAAAGACTAAAAAGATGACATGACTATATTACGAATGGCCTCAGAATTCTCCTGAGTTCCCCAATATCCCCAAACAGTAAATATAAATAAAGCAGAAATTCGGTGCCACATATAGATGCCATGAAAAATTTCACAAATATAAGTAATGAAGTACATTTCCCTAAGTGATCCTATGTAGGCATTAAAAGAAAGGAGTATGTTCTTTCTTCTTTTTCAATCAAAAATAAGCACTGAGATCAATCAATATACAGATTGTTGTTACAAACAGAAATGAAGTTGCTATTATATTTGTTTTCTTCTCAAAAGTTGAACTGAAAAATCTTTCTCCATACTTTTCCTATCCTTGGATAAGGATAAGTTCACCGTGCTAGCGAAAGGGGAAAGACAGAGAACTCAATGGTCTTCTGACTCTTACCTGGTCTCCTCACTTGGAATCTCCCCTTATTCTAGGTATACCCTGCAAACCACTGCTCAACTCTTTATCCCTCACTCCTTTATTCATAGAAGAACTACTTACCTAGAACACCATTCCAGGTGCTGGAGAAAAGAGCCAGTGATGAGTAAGATGCAAGTGACGTCTAGAGTTCCCCGGGCATCACTCTGAACATGCAGCCCAGTTGAAAAACCATCCTCCATCCCAAGCTGAACAGCCCAGTTCCCTACTCTGGCACACAACTGGGTGCCAAACCAAATGTTCAGTCTCAGCTCAATAAGCCCCTTTTCAAATATTAGTAAAACACAATGAACTATACATTCACAGTTCCTTAGCCAGGTCTTGTCTGTTATTTGGGTTCTTTTGTCTGTCTAGAATGATTTCTATTTTTGCCTTTCAAAATTCTCTTGAGAACATTAACCAATGTCTTTACAGACTAATCTCTGGATACGATTTTGCCCAATTTCCAGAGGTATACTTAATTTATGCCTTGCTTAAGTTATTTCTTTTTTATTTTTTATCTGTCTTTCCCATTAGACTAAAAATTTCTTATAGAGACCCTACCTAGTCAGCTGAGTATGTTAGCTGCCATCACAAAATTTTGAAAAGTTGAATACGTGAATTCAACTTGAATTAACCAGTGCCTTCTATCACAACAAACTATCAAAATCCCACTCTTACCTGAGTTTTTTCTTTGTCCGTAGGTAAGTTTGAAAAAGGAATTGAATAGCAAGCTGCAAGCTCACCTTTGCCATGCAAGGATAATATGGATGCTTTAATTTAGTCTAAGAGAGAAGGGGAAAATGAAAGGCTATTTTACAGATGATTACACATTATTATGAACTGAACTATGACATACATGATAAAGTTAAATAAGAAAAATCTAACCAGTTCATTGTAGAAAATGTTCCATTTAAATTTCAAAAAAGGTTAAGAGAAGAGATCATCCTCATTTTTTTTAATGAAGTCCTCTCAAAACAGACTTCAGACCACAAGATGGTCTGTAATCAAATGACTTGGAATATTTTTCCTTTTTGGCAAATTTTAATAATGGTATAACTCAAGAAAAAGAAGTAATTGTGTTAATTTCGAGTCTGGCAATATATGATTACAAATTAGGAAGAGTCAATCTTTACGAAGTCCAGTAGCCACTGATACGACAACCTCAGAGCTACTTTTAGATTCTTGACAAAATCTAAACAAGGATACTTAAAAAAAATCCCGTATGTGAACACCTACTTACAATCTTCATTATACACCCCCAATATCACCTTCATTTTAATATCACCCAATAAGTGACACATTTACATGAAGAACTTTGTGCACCTAACCTCAATGCTAACAACTGAGAGTGCTATCCTTTCTTATTTCTTTAGTAATGATATAAACACCTACTTACAGCATTCAGTGAGGCTAAAGACAACACAAAACTGAAGTAATCACTGCTGTATACATCTCTATTCTTCATAAACTTGAGGTTTTCATCTCTCACCATCTGCAAAAAAATTAGTAAAACTTTTAAGAAACAGTATTCAACATGTGGAAGATATTTCTAGTAAAATGTTTAGGTAAAAGGTTTGTACAAAATAAATTACAATTCCCTTTTCTCCAGCTTTGCATTTTGAAAAAACGAGAAAAAACTTCCTTTCAAATATAAAATGCTGTAAAGGGTGTTCCTATCATTCATTACCAAACCCTTTTGGAAAATTCAGGAAAACCACCATATGAAAGACAAAAATAAATTCTACCCTCAAATTCTGGGTAGGAAGTTACAAACAAAGCTTTCCCGAGACCAAGGAACTCCATTCCTACTTGTCAGATGGCTCACTTCTACCTTAATTAAAGACTGATAGTTTTCTTAAATTCTTTGGTTCTGGCTCTTTAGCCTTTGGTTATTCATTCATTCATTCATTCATTGGTAGTGGGAACTCATTCATTCATTGGTCCTGGGGATTAAACTCAGGGACACTGAGCCACATCTCTACCCCTTTTTTGTATTTTATTCAGAGACAGGGTTTAACTGAGTTGCTTAGGGCCTCGATATTTTGCTGAGGCTGGCTTTGAACTCATCATCCATCTGCCTCAGCCTCCTGAGCTGCTGAGATTTACAGGTGTAGTCCCACTGTGCCCAGCAAGCGTTTGGATATTTAGTATATGAAATCACAACTGAGTAAGAGGACATACTGAACTTAAACCCTTGCTCTGTGACTCCTTTTCTGAGCCTGTATTTCCATCGGAAAAATGGGAGTAAAACCTACTACACTACAAGAGTCTTTTAAGAATTAGAACAGGTATTCAATCAACAACAGTCATGACTGCCCAAATATTCTCACCCAAACATTATAAGCCTCAACTTGTTTTTCTCTCCGGATAAAATAAACTCATTTCATCAATGTGTTTCTCTACTCAGGGATAGTGCTGGACAATCTTTAGGATGTAGTCACACTGTGTTCTTACCACTGTGCCACAAGCTCTACAGCCTCTATCACCTGGTACAAAAGACTCACAAGGCAAGCGGGGAGAAGAGGTGGAATGAAAGGAATAACAAATCCCGAAAGGTAGCTAGCAGGAGTGCTCTCTGCATTACAAGATAAATACAACACGTACCTGGATTTTCTCCTTAGACTGTTTACATGATTCTTACCTGGTATATTCGAGCAGGCATTTTCTCCACAAATAGTCCTTTCTTCTCACCTTTCTTAACCAGCTTGGTTAGAATGGAGAGGCGGTCATTGTTAGGCCTATGGGGCCGTGGAGATGACTGAGGTGAAATCTCTGGTGAAGATGGAGCTGACCTGAAAGATGGAATGGCTAGTTTTAGTAGTTATTAAAACTTGCCCAACTCATAAACAGGGCACTAGACTTGATTGAAAAAAAAATCTTGGACTGGGGCTCTAATTCAGTGGTAGAGTGCTTGCCTAGCATGCAGGAGCCCCAGGTTCTATTCCCAGCACCATAAAAAAGAATAAAGAAAAAAAGAAAAAAAAAGTATTGATTCTGAAATAACTTATATGCATGATTATAAATATAAATACAAAATAACTTCCTGCTAGGGAAAAAAGAAAGTCCAGGAAGCAATAAGAAAGAAAAAGGATAATCTATTATTTTTTAGAAGATTTAAAAAAATTTCTCTCTAGCTTAGCTAATTATCTTTAAAATTTAAACAATATTATCAATGATCACAGTATCACCTACTGAAATCACAGTAAATCATATGAAAGAGAAACTTACAGAGAGAGATCCTCAGCTTCCTGTCTTACAACACTGACTCGACTTTTCTTTGGCAATACTGGGGAGTTTTGATCAGATACTCTTTGGTAGAAGAGCATATAGGCATTCCAGTATCTTCGACGTACATCAGTATATGGATTTGCTATTTTATAACAGGACAATAAGAAAGAATTTTTGTAAATAAAATCTTCCTTGTCTTGAAAATCTAAAGCAAAGAACTCATAAATTCAACAAGTAACTACTCATTAAATTTGTCAAATGCAAAGGATAAGTAAAATGGGCTTTGGTAGAGTACTGTTTAGAATGCAAGTCAGGATACTTCAGTTCTTGTATTAGAATAGTCATTCACTGGGGAGGGGAAACTCAGGGCAGGGAGTAAGAGATATGTATGGCAATGGAATAAGGGAAGAGGGTTAACACTCCAGGGAAGACTAAATTTAAGCAAAAGGCAAGCAACATTTAGAAACACCTTCGGTGACAGGATGGGATCATAATTGCCTTCTCTTATCCATTTCAGTAAAGATGGCCAATCTAGGTCAATTTTGGGAATGATATGAAATGCAGCCCTTGAAGGCTGCCGGCATTAGATGTGTGATTACCATGGAGTGGCAATGAAACGTAACAAAGTGGATCTAATATGTATAGAGATTTGGAAAAGCCCCTGAAAGATTTAAAAAATCAGACTTCAGGAACTATTTCTGAAAACTAGATTTTTCACAAATAAAATCTGATTGTGTTTTATGACATACTTTCCCCCTCTGGGGATGGGGACTGTGGAGGGAAACACTGCTTTACATTCTACACGATGTATATGGTTTTAGAAGAATAAGAAATGTCTTCTTTAATTATAGTACCTCTATATAAGTGAAAAGGAAATCTGAAAAATTTAGAAGGCAACTACTTTCTAAAATTCTGAAACAAATTTTAAGGTTGACATTCTTTCTTTATTAGTTTTTCTTTGTTATCATTTTATCCTCCTGACTTTCTCTCGTTATTTAAAAAATTTTTTTATAAACAGCTTGGGTTATCTATAGCTAGAAGAGCAGAATTACAGAAAGAAAAAAAAAAAAGACTGTATTTCCTTATAAAGAATACTGTTTCCAATTAGATAGAAAACTAAATTTTTTAAAAAAAGTATGGAAAAATATCCATTATAAATACTTACTTTGATCATAAACTTTTGGCCTATATTCTCCTCCAAAGCATTCATACTCCAGGGTCTCATCATTTAGGTCAAATTCTTCTATAACTGTGTCATTAAATTTATACCACTTTCCTTTTCCACACCCCCTAAGGTCCAGATACCAGACATAAGGTTAAAAAACAAACATTCTAACCCCTGCATTTAATAACATTGTATTATCTATAATTAAAGTGAAAATATTTAAAAAAAAAAGTTAGCAATAGCAATTTTAGTTTCTAAAACAATTTTTCAAAATGAAGAGGTAAAAACAGTTTCCTCTAAGCTTTAAATATTTAAAATGAAATAAGACCAAAGAACACAAAGTTCTTTGCACTTTAATGGTAAGTATGGATGACAAATTAGGGCAGAGAAAGCAGAAGGCAACACTGTGGAGGCAGAGGGAGCAATGGCTACCTCAAGAAGCCCTTACCGTCTATCCTTAATGAAGGAATAGTAGTGGCCTGCATGTGCCTGCCCACTGTGTACAATGACACCAACAAGTTCATAGTTCTCTGTGAGAGCAACTTTTTTCCGAGGGGATCCTCCACTTCCCTGATCCAAACTTCGCCCATTTTCACCAACTTCAGAAGATGAATCCTGGCGAGCCATTCCTGAAACTGTGTAAGGCTCCATGTTTAGCATCCAAGGAAACTATATAAAAGCGAAAAGAGACCATTAGTATTGGCCAGGAACATACATAGCAGTTCCCAAGTCAGATAAAGTAAGAACCTGTATTTTCCCAAGTTATGTAAAGACTAACTACCTCTTCAGTTCAAGTACAACATCTCAGCCTAAGTCTGGGCAATATGAGTAGCCTCTGGTTTGTGCATTACAGAAAGCATTTCACTTCTAAAAATGCCTTCCAGAAATGAGGGACACTGTTTGTACATGTGCCTGTTCTTCTAACAGCATGTTCTCACACAAGGGCTGTGGCCTTCTCATGATACTGAGACTATAATCTTTCAAAGGGAAGACAGAATTTGAACTAAGAAAGAAAAAAGTAAAGGAGGCAGCAAGGTCACGGTTGTGAGAAATTTCAGGAAGTAAAAGAGTTACCCTTATTTGTTCATCATATTTTATGGAGCGTCCACTCTCCCAGTCAAATCCAAATCTCATCAGGTGAATGACCAAAACACTAGGTAGAGACTTAATACAGGTCCTTTTCACTGTTATTCTCTAAAGAAAAGAAAAGAAATTATCTGCATGGAGAAAATAAAACAGCAAATTAATTAATGTAAAAGTAATGACACAATCTAATGGAAGCAGAGCAGAAGTTTAATACTGATTTTATAAAGACACAGCACATACATAACAAATTATTCTTAGGACAAATATAGTATACCTTTTCTTTACACTTTTCACAGTAGTATGCATTACTTCCTTCTAGAACTTCTCCTCTAACGAATTGGTCCAAAGAAATTTCCAAACTCTGACAAGAAGTAACTCCCAGATTGAGAGCCATGAAAGCTTCCTCACGTTCATATCTGATTAGGAAATGACAAAAAAAGCCATGAATTTAAAACTCATATTACCATGACACTTGAGCTTGAACACAGAGCTATATTCATAACACAATTTACCATTTTAAAAGTACACTACCAAATAAAAACACCAATTTTTGACAATATAGAGTTGCTTCAAATTATGAATTTTAACAAATATTTTCTTAAGGGCATGAAGAAATTTTGGAAATGGAAACCAAAGAAATATAATTCATTAAACGTTTATAGATCCACTGAAAGATATATTTATAAGTCAACAAATGCCAAATTCAAAAATACTAGGAAAAGCATTTAAAAATGATTTTATTTTTTAGGTGACACTAGGGAGGGAACCTAGGCCCTTGCACATGCTGGATAAGTACTCTGTGTTTGAGCTACACCCCTAATCCTGATGATCATGTTTTGTGTCAGTGCCATCCATCTTCACTAACCTGTGAGGACAGTCTTTACAGATCTTCTGATCAGAATAGATGCCCTGAAATGTATTCTTAAAAATTTGGTCTCTCCCCATTTTCTGTTGGGATAAAAAGTCAAAATCTTAATTATTTCCCTGGTACTGATAAGTTGGTTCATAAAGAATTTTATTTAAACCCAAGCTGAAATACAGATTTCAATTTAACCACCCAAATAAAGGAGTCATTTTGTATCAGACTAATGTTAGAATAATGCAATCGGCAGAGGAGGAGGAAAGACAGTTCAGTCAGAGTTGATGATAGGGAGGGCATTCTCCATGAAGAGTCTGAATCCTTCCTAAGCCAAAAGGACACAGTTAGAGCAACTCTACAATCTTCTTGTGATCATAAGTTATTTTATGGATAAATTGTGCCTACTGATGAGAGGCCAATGCTGGCAGTGGTAGCAGGCAGTCTTAGAAGAAAAATACAATTTGGGAAATCTGTCACATGTTTTACGGGAAAAAGCAGAAAGCTTTGGGTTTAAACATCATAGATAACTTTTTGGCCCAGTCCCTTTGTCCAGAGAACTTGACAAATTCCAAGACTGCCTGAAGCTGGGACATCAACTCACTGGGGTTACAGCATCCTCTAAAGCTTCAAGGGATACTCAGTAAGATATGCAGGTGCAAGTGGTTATTACCCTGTAGTCTGGGTTAAGATTTAATTGAGTGTTAGATGAATCGAGAAGAAATATGTAATTCCAGTGATGTGTATAAATTTTAATGTATAAACCCAAAAGAAATAAATTATAGCTATGATGTCAGATTACTAATTTCTGATTTCTTAGTTTCACAGTAATCACAAACCCTGAAGCATTGTTCTTATACTGTAATTAGAGTCTGAGGGAGTTAAAGGGAGACTTTTTATTACCTTGAGATATTCATCCATCTGATCAATGAGACTAGTAAAAAATTCATATGCATCCTGCTGTTCTCTCACATAGAGTTCTTTATTCCACATCTTGAAAATCTATGTAGCAAGAATTCAAAAATTTTAAAAGGAAAGCAGCAATTGCTGAATACAGTAGAAAAGGCATATGAAAACATTCTAATACTTCTAAAAACCAAGTTCATGATGGAAACATGGAGATTTTACTGAAGTGAGACAAGCTTGTATTCAGCCATCTGTGCTCTTCCTTGGTACCTCATAATCACAGCAAGTCTCTGAAACCAGAGGTGGGTACAGGGTGACATATAAGGCTGTGGAACAGAGTTTGTTTCTGAGAAACTAACCAATCTCTGTGAAAAACATGAGTAATCCTCCAGCATGTGAAACAAAGTGAAGCAATGTTCAAAACAATGTTCTTTACTTAAAGGCATTAATTAAATTGTTATCGGCTCAAAGAAATGATTTGAATCAATATCTCAAAGAGCTAAAATGAAGAATCAGAAATATTCAAAATAATTAAATTTGCAAATCTTCAGGAATTGTGAATAATTAATTTTGACATTTTAATACTCTAAAACCAAGCATCAATTTCAACAACTATATACCCAATTCTTTTATACATTAATAGTCTGAATTTGCCTGAGTTAGTAAAGATAAGAAACCATTATCACTAAGGAAAAATTGTAACCAAACTCCAAACATACGTTACTGGGAGAAATACCTTCCAGAAGTTCTCAGGGACATAATATTGCAGCTTGCTTTCCATCAAATGCCCAAAGAGAGACTGCACCTGGTAAAATACACTATCATCTGGATTGTCTGTGTCATCATCCACTGAAAGTAGTGACTAAAAAGAAGAAAAGTATTAAATTAGAAATATTTAACCACTTTTCAGAAAATCCTGACCTATGTACCCACATTGTTTTTTTAGAATATATATATATGGTTGGATGTGGCTATCTACAATTCTGCACATATTTAGCTTTGTTATTTAGCCTCCATTTGATTAGGAAAAACTGGAGCCAGTATACTAGAATCTCTATAAGACATAATGCCAAACAATGCACCTGGAGCACTCTCAAAATTCTGCCCGCCACACCACATGCTACTACTATATTATTACAAAGCGCTGACGACAGAGCCTGTGCATTTCTAAAGCATTAAAAATGTTAGTAAGTTTACAGAACAACATAAAAATTATTTTGGAGTTCAAAAATCATTAGGTCAAGTCTGTCATATAGGCAGATCTTACACAAGCAGATTTATAAAAATGTGACTATGAACAACCTGTCTATACAGATTTCAGAAGCTACTTACTAATCCCTACTTACTAATATTTGGGTTATGCAAACCCCAAAAGCAATAAATAAGTATGGAACAACTTTCAGGCAATGAACACATTTTGTCTCAAGCCAAACAGGACAGAGAAAGCAAATCACCTCAGGGAGCCCCGGCTGCATGTACAGCTGCTGGAAGACTGCATTCATGTAACAGGTAGCACCACCATTCCTCAGGCCCACAAACCCTGAACTGGATCTGCTATCCACTGGGGGAAGGTACTGGGAAACAGAGGAACAGAAACAGCAGGGAAGAGAATTAGTACCTCTGCCACAGGCACATTTCCACTTTAGCTATAAGGGATGTCTAAGAGGAAAGAGAGGTATATCCAGTGCGTTATGAAATTCAGGCTAGCAAAACTTATGTTCATGAAGTATCTTTGTCTGCAGATGCTAACATAATGATCAAAATACCATCACAATGATCAAATATGATCTCTATTTCTTTTTTGTTGTTCATAAATTATCTGGCATATAGTAAGTATGTATTTGTTTATTCATTTATGTAGTCAAGTATTTATTCACTTGATTACCATTCAACAAATATTAATTAGGGGCCTAACATGTACTATGTACGTGCCAGGGATGGAACAGAGAATAGAAATGTATGTGGTCCCTAATGGCAAAGAGTTTACAGCCTAGTAGGACAGATTATATGGTATTAGTCAAGCAAATATACTAAATATATGTTAGCAACTGAGGTGGTACTCTGAAAAAAAGGAACAGGATTTTATGACATGTTTACCATAAGGAATTCTGCAGCGTGGATGGTCAAGGAAGGCTCATATTCATTCCTTTCCTTTTACAGAAAGTCACAGTCTTCTATTAAACAACTTCTAATAAGCATATATTCAAAGAGAAAGCAAAGGCTGCTTTAAAAGTGTCTTCTCACTCCTGGTCTAGTATTCCAGTGCACCTACAACTTATTTCCCTCTTGTAGATCCCAACATATGCTAAGCTGTTTTGTGGCTTAGCTTTTCTCCTGTTCTCACTGCTGAAATAAATGACTATCCCACCTTGCTTCAATTGGCTTGCTTGTCTTTGAGGCTCTACTTACAGTGTCATCATCTCCAAGAAGCTTTCTAAGATACCATCACTAGTGGGTAAGTGTCTTTCAATGTTAGAGCATATAGGACAAACACCTCTTACACTGTATCACAAACCATCGAAATGGTTTGCTTATAGGTGTTCTCTTCCACTATATAAACTGACCTTCTTGAGGTCTGGAACATTTTTGTTTTTAAGCTCCAAAAATTTAATATACCTCTTAGTGTACGCTAAAGTCCATAAATCTTTCTGAATTTAACTGAACGCAGACTGTGCTAAGATGGAGTCAATGTTCGTCTGACTTTGTATCTCTAGTGCCTGGCATAAAGTTACTCAAAAAATAGGCTGGAACATAATAGGCAGAGAATAATTATGAGCCAACTTGGAAATGCCTCTCCTTTTTAAAAAGGACTCCACTTCATAATATACTGTAGTGTATCAATGTGATAACACAGTTTGTAGTTGATTTAAATATGTGAACACAGCAAAAGAATAATACTGACTTTCTTTGGGCTTAGAAGAATACAAATGTGGTTTTAAAATTCTACGTTTAAGAAATCATTATGAAAAAAATAAAGTGTCTGACAGTCTAGAAAACTCACATCAAACTCCTTGGTAAGAGCAGGGTCAGGTTGATGATGCATAGAAAGTAGTTCTTTTGTAATAATTTGAAGGTTTGAAGGTGAACTATCAGCCAACATTACAAGGACTTCATAGGCTGCCAATCGGCTATTCACCGTACTACACCTAAAAACAAAAGACACAAATCATTTTCAACAATGAATACTTTACTCACACTCCTAATTATACTAAAACAACATCTGAAATGAAAGTATAAGAGTGCAATTCCTCATACATAGTTAAGTCAGAAATCTAGTAATCCAGAAGCCATGAAAACTGGAAAAATTAATATGGCTTAGAGCTAAATATTTTCCTGGCCTGATGATAAAATAGCAAAATCTGTCACTTATGACTTGAGAGTCTTCTTCTATAAGGAATGGACCAGCAAGAATGGAGTTGGAGAACTGTGTAATAAACACAACAAAGAGTTGCCATCTTTCAATAAAAGTAGGGAGAAAGAAATATTTTTTTGTAGCTATCTTTCTGAGCAAGTAGCAGAAAAAGAAAGCTATGAAAATCAGAATAGAGACCCACTAACATTCTGTGTGCCTGAGGATCAAAAATTCTTCCAAGGACACTAATCAACTTTCTACTGTGCTGGGGAAAAAAAAAAAGGTATACAGAAATATATAAATTGCCAAGTCTGTGTATTTAAAATGACAGAAAAGATAACTGTAAAGCATCCAGACTTCCAGATTGCCTGCCTTTGGGAATGGATAGTAATTTCTCACTGTGATCTACGCCAAACTTGCATTACTGAGGAGATCACAGATTATGAAGGATACACAGAAAAGAGGACATGTGACTTCTGAGTGAAACCACTTGCGAAGTGTAAGAGGAGTCAAGGCAGGGTTGTGGGGCTCTTAGATCAGCACTGTCCTTTGTTTCTTATATAGAAACTAATGGGTTGAAAAGAACAAGTAAGAAATGAACAGGGAGGCACATTACACATGAGCTACACACCAAGAAGCTGCTGTTGTTACAGTAATATAAGAATAGCATGGCTTCTGAAAAGATCTTATGTATTTTAAATCTCTCTTTCTTTTCCTTTAAGCTTTTGTGGGAAAAGTCTGGGAGTGATTGTGATAAATACCATTTAGTACACTGGGGAGGGATGAAACAAAATGTTCCTTTTCCAGTCAAGGTACTGTGTATGATAAAAAAAAAAAAAATACTCCTTGTTGATAGAGGTATCACTTTTAATAAAAAGAAAGTATTAAAAAATACTCCTTGTTGATGGAGGGGAAGATTTCTCAATAAAAAATTCACTAAAACTACTATGTAATGTTTTGAATAACCAACAATAAAAAATTAAAAAAAAATTCATTAAAACTGCTAAGATTTACTTTTTGTGTGTGTTTACTGAAAATCAAAATACTCATGTATTTCTGATGTTTAAAAAATTCCATAAACCTGGCACTAAATCTTCCAAAACAAGACTGAAGCAAGAACAAGAATGGGAGTCACACCATTAAGGACAAGCCAAGAGTTCTAATGAAGACACCCCCAACCAAAACCAGACTTTGCTAATAAGGATTCTCTAGCTACAAAAAATGTTTATACATGATAAATTATCTCGTAAGATTCCGTAAAATATTGCTTATTATGTCTTTTCCATATCAATAACCACTGAAGCTGTATACAAATTTTTTTCACTGTAAATACCAAATCCTCAGTTTCTTCAAGATTCCTAAATTAACTCTGGTTTTCATATTCTTGAAATAGTAAGTTTGATTCAGAGCAAATGAGATGGCAGATTGTAGCTGCCTCTTCTTCCTATCTCCAAGAGTGTAAATATCACTCAAGTAGGGTCAACAGTACAAAGGGATTTTCCAATTTTCTACTCAAATACAAAATTTGATTCCAAAGTTACAATTGTAATAAATCACTAGCCATTGCAGTTACCAGAACAGTCAATCCTCAGCAAACAACAGGTTCATGCACCACAGCACTTATCCTTTGCTCCTAAAAACTTGTGAACACTTTATTTCTCTTTTTTCTTTTGGTTCTGGAATTTAACCCAGAGTCTCATGCACATTAAGCTTGAGCTCTACCAGTTAGCCACACTCCAGACCTTAACAATCTTCATTTCTCTTGGAATTTGTTCTGGACTTAGTTAGCCACATTATTATTATTTACTCTTCCACTTTGATGATGGTAATGGTACTGGCACTTGCTCTGTGCCTTCTATGTTACAATAGGCTTTACACTAAGCTCCTTTACATGCATTTCTTTACAGAGTGAATAATACATGACACACAAACTCACAATATGGAAAACAAAGTCCAACTTAAGGAAATATTTTTGGACTAAAGTTTCAAATTAGAATTTTTACCAAAACTGAACACAACGTGCATTTTCCATACTTTGGATGAAAGTCCTGTTGACTGATGGCGGCACTGCCAGCTGGAGAATGACTATTTAAAATAATTCTAGAAGCTCGGAAAAGGAAGTCATCTAACAATGGTTTAATGAGTGATGAACCTGGAATAGAGCATAATATTCATGTTGAGGATGAACACAAATTTTAATTCAAAGATCCTATTGTGCACTTTCCTATTAGAGCAGCAAAACACCCAAGGCCCCCCAATAGCAGTGCACCCAGTTTAATCGAACACTTATTTTTTGAGTGCTTACTATGCAACAAAGCCCTGTGGGGAGGAAAGGTTAGGGAAGGGGATACCACGGTAGACCAGAGAGGGTGCCCTCCCTTATGAGTCTACAATACAGTGAAAGGAGTCATGCTTACCCCTTAGAAACACATGTGCCAAGATTCCAAGAGCAGAAAAGTTGTGAGTGAACAATTCTTATTCTGGGAATAGGGGAATTTGTACAAGGGTTTATCAAACTTTTAAAATCTTACTCTTTAGGTAAAAACGATATGCCCTGCTTTTCCTGTTTAAGAATCACTCTTTTCTATGTATCCCTGGTAGCCAAGAAGATTATGTAGAGTTTAGTTTGCATTATGAAGTGGTCATTAATTTTTTTAAATATAATTTTACAACACAGGATATGCTTTTAAGATTACATATATACCCCAGGAGAATTTCATATATACCCCATCAATGGGGAGGCAGTGGTTGGGGGGTCACCTCTCCAGAGAAGAATCGAACTCACAGGTAGTAATGTATAATAGATTATACATTATGAAGTACAAAACAGCAAAAAGAGACAAACTTTCTCTTTGAACTGTAATTTTTACTTGGTATTAAGAAGTTATGTGATCCCACCATTTGAACATGTTAAAATTTTTACATGGCATAATAAAACCAGTAAAATACACCTTAAGATTGTTAGCTACTAAAATTACAGACAATTTCTTACTTGTGAAGGGTCAATTTTCCATGGAACACTTAGCAACTATCTCATTGTTATAATTATAGACTACACTATGACAATAATGGAGAACTAAGGTATTCTGCCACATGATAAGATGAAGCAGTAATTACCAAGCATTTCCTTTTCTGCACCACAGAGTGAAAGAAGGGTCTTAATGAGCCGCAAGTGTCCTGCCAATAAGATGTTGTCTGCTTCACTGGTCTCACATTCAGCTGTGCGATTAGGTTCAAAGTTATCCAGCCATGTAATCTCATCTTCAAGCATGGTAGCTGGGCTTATTCGTAACTGCTCCATTTCTGAAGCTAAGAAGGAAAGAAAATTTTACAAAGAGGAAGAATTTCCCTTTGTGGAGTCAAAATCCTGAATTAAAGTAAGCAGTCAAGTCCTAATCTTTCACTTCACAGATCTCAAAAAGCATGTCACTAATAAAGGGCAGGTTAATAGTTGCTTCCCACAAGGAGCCTGAAAATTCCACCTTCATAAGCAAAACTCTTGTGAAATGCCTCCTCTGCACAGGCCACTACACTACACGCTGAGGCTGAGACGGGGGAGACCATCCTTGCTCTGAAGAAGCTCCTGGCTTAGGGAACAAAAGCCTTCTGGAGAAGGCAGGGATGGAAGGATACAGGGGAACCAAGGCTCCTGTGGTGTTTTCCAAAACAAAGGAGGGAGGAGTTCTGCAAAGGAGGAGGAGGTCAAGATCAGATTAGCGTGAGCAGAGGTTTCTAAACAATAAGCCCAACTCCTCAGAACAGTCTTTCATATTTAGCATCTGACTTTCTGGGCCAAACAAGGACTTACAGCAAAATTACATACAGACAGTTGGGATGAGGAGAAGAAGAGTGATTATCTTCTACTACAGTGACAAGCAAGCAGGGTACCTGTAGGTTTGTGAAGAGGGATACTTTAGGGTTAGTTAGACCTGGTCTGGCCCCAGATGCGAACCTAATCTCTACCACCCTGCTTCCCTAGTTAGGCAATGAGGCCAACACCTCCACCACCGGGTGCTAGGTGTAAAGGGTATTAGTGTAGGCCCTGACTTAGAAAAAAGTACCCCAAAATCAGACAATATTCTTTGTTTCAAGACATACTGCATGAGAATTAATTCTGTCTGCGCCTTAAGACCTCATAAGAGATCCTGGATCCTTCATTTACTATTCAACAATGCAGGGAAGGTCTACCTTAACAATTTATTCATTTCATTTGAAAGTTGCATGTGTATAGCCAACTCATGAATTCAGTTTTCAAAAAGCAGAGAGCAAAACCTTGATGGCCGCTGCCCAAATTTAACTGGAAGCTTGGTGGAAAAACACACTGAGCTAGGTGGTTAAATGAATACATAGTCCATCCACTTTCCAGACATGACCAATCCCACCCTGAATCAAAACACAGCCAAACTCCACTCACTACCTTAGTTTCCATAAAATCAACCTCTCTGTATTGCTCAAAGTTTCTGAGACAGACTCAGGACCCAGGAAAAAATCTGCCTTAGGAGATGTCACTGAGGATTATTAGTCACTGGATCTTCATGTGCCTATTACATAAAGATCTTTGTATGAAACTTCTTTTAGAATAAAGTGATGGAAAAAATTTGCTTCTTTTGAGGACCCATTCTCTTTCTTCTTGGGTATCAAGAATAACTAACTGTACACTGTTTCCTTTTTACCTTTGGCCCACAGGAATCTCACAACCAAATTGACTGTGTGGGGATTTACAGTCTATATACACATAAAATGTTTTTTAATCCAGGCCTTAACTTTCTTTTGAAATTAATATTTTTTGATTACCAGGATTTTTTTTTTTTTTTCTTTTTTAAACCCAGGGACTCCACACATGCTAGGCAAGTGCTCTATCATTCAGCTATACCCCCAGGACTTTTAACATTTTATTTTGAGGCAACGTTTTATTAAGTTTCCCAGGCTGGCCTCGAACTTGTGAGCCTTCTGCTTAGGACTTTCCAGTAGCTGGGATTATACAAGCATTCACCACTGTGCCCAGTCATCCTAATTTTTACTTATTTCCTGTACACTGAAGCAATTTATTTGCATAAAGGGTGGGGAATAAACTAATAACTTCTTGATTTGAGCAATTAAATTTTACATAAAGTACTCCAACATACTCTTGCATTATTAAAAGGTAAGTACAGATAATTAAAATCTTAACACTCTTAACAAGAGAATTCTTAACAATGACACTTTAATCATTTAATTAATTTCTATCACTATCAACATGCTTCTCTTAGATTTCCTCTTTCCTTCAATGATCAACCTTCAAAACTGTCAGAATAGATTATACTAGAGAGAAAGGCTCTTCATCATAGTTCCATGTTGGTACAATTAAAATATAAGTCTTTAACAATTTTTAAATTAACAAATCTTCTCAACACATTAAATTAATAGTTGGGACTGTACTGACAGAGAGCTCACTGGCTTACATGCTATTTGCAGGAAATCATTTCATTTCAAACAAAGATTATAATCACATTTGCACCCGACATTGCTAAAGCAGATTAAAAATGTCTACTCTGGCTTTCTCTTCTACTTCCCCACCCCAAATCAAAGTTAGACGTTTACTTACTTGTTAGATCATCTAATAATTGGCACCTCAAATCAAAATACTCCATACACTGAGATAACAGTCTAAAAAATAGATAGGTTTCAGT
This sequence comes from Marmota marmota marmota, assembly GCF_001458135.2. Classification (NCBI taxonomy): domain Eukaryota; kingdom Metazoa; phylum Chordata; class Mammalia; order Rodentia; family Sciuridae; genus Marmota; species Marmota marmota. Next base: position 11,004,770 of record NW_026000082.1, on the reverse strand, counting down.
TACTAAAAATAGGCTGTTTACAAAATAAAAAGCATTTTTCCTTGTAAAAACAAGTTCATAAAACAATTAAGATAATTTTCCTAATCATAAAGTAACTGCTTTTACATCAGTGCATTTTAACATGGAGCATATTAATGATTTTGCTAATAATGACACAGTAAAGGAATAATAGTGTAGAGAGGGAATTTTTAATAAACATGGTTTTAAATTATTTAAGTACTGACTGCATTTGTTCATTCAATTATCAACTAATATCTGTTAAGCACTTTTTAAAGGGGACATTGAACAAAAGAACAAGGGGGACAGATAGCAAATAAAAAATATATACATGTCAAGTGGTGACAAGCACTAAGAAGAAAAATAAAGGACAGTAAAATAAAGAGGCATTTCTTTAATGTGGGAGTGCTTTTTCTGTAGTTATAGTGGTTAAAAGCTCAGGTTTTAGAATCAGATGCTGGTTTTAATCCTGCTTATACTATTTACACCTCAGGTGTCCAAAGACAACTGATTTAAATTCTAACTCTTTTTTAATTTCTAAAGTGCTTATTATAGTACAATTTATACATACATACACATGTTTATATTTACTGGTGTGTATATATATACACACACACACACACACACACACACACACGTTATGTTTATGTATAGACATACATTTGTATGTTTATGTATAGACATATATTTCTGTGTGTGTGAGTATAGACATATATTTGTGTGTGTGTGTATAAAAAGACTTATTATAGTTTAGCTATTAGGTATCCCCCAAAAGCTCCTGTGTGAAACAATGCAAAAAAAAAAAAAAAAAAATTTAGAGACAAAATGATTGGGTTCTGAGCCTTAACCTAATCAGTGTGTTAATCCCCCTAATATGGATTAACTAAGTGGTAACTGTGGGTAGGTAGGGTGTAGCTAGAGGAGGCAGGGTGATGGAGGCATGCCCTTGGGTTTTATTTTTTGTCCATGAGGAATCTCTCTCTTTCTCTGCTTTCTGGTGATATCCTGAGATGCTTTCTTCTTCTACCACACTGTTCTGCCTCACCTTGGGCCCAGAGCAATGGAGTCAGCCATCTACGAACTTCTGAAGCCATGAAAACCAAATAAACTTTTTCTGCTCTAAAATTGTTCTTGTCAGCTCTTTTGTTCACAGCAAAAAAAAAGCTTACTAAAATTAGGCTCAAGCTTGTATTAATGATTAAAATATATAATGAACCAAAAATTATGTTTAAAAAAATAGAGATAATAAAAACAGACAAATTCATTTGGCCATTCTGAGAACTGAAAGGTAAATATATGAAAAGAATTTAGTAAGCTGTGTGGCATGTCGTTAGCCCATGGTAACTGCTAATTAAATACATTAAAAAAGATGCGAGGCACAGTTTTCAAAATTTTACCAAACCTAATCAATGCATTTTTAAGATTCTTTGATATATATTAAAAATCTAATCTAATCTAACACTTTTTGCTTTTCCCCCCCAAATAAACTGATTCATAACAAGGATAAGATCAATAACTTCTAAAAAATGATTCAAACATTTCAATTAAAAAAAACCCAGTTTTTAAAATAAAAGCATTTTTATATCTTTTAATTCAGATGTCTCTTGGGAAAAAACACTATTAAAGATTTATTTTTCAATACTAGAATCATACAATTTATGTCTAATTCAGGTTAAATGTTGATGTCAACTATAAAGTAATTTTAAGTTTTGGCTAAAATTTTAGCATTAACCATAATGACTTTACCTAACAAACCAAAATCCTGACTTCTTCCTATTTATACATCTGGAACATAAAAAACCAAAGGTCAAATGCTTCAAAATATTATGTTGAAGCTCTGACCAGGAATTTTCATATATTAAAAAGTATATGAAAACATAACAAATGTTGATACACTCTCTTAATCATGTAATGAAGACTTGCAAACAGACAAAATTATAATTCAATTCAAGGAATATCTGTAGATTACACACCTTTTATCTAGAATATACAGGCAGTAAGAAAAGCTAAGAATGAATCAAATAATCACCAAGGAATTAGAAGATATCTTGGAACAAATGAAAAATACAACATACCAAAAGTTGGGGGATACATCAAAAGCAGTGGAATAAAAGGAAAATTTACATCTATAAATGCTTACATTAAGAAACCAGAAAGATATCACATCAACAACTTGGAACTAGAAAGATGAAATGAACAAATTCTTAGAAACTTATCAAAACTGAATCAGAATGAAATAGGAAATCCGAATAGCCCTGTAATTAGCAAGGTGATAACTGGTAATCAAAAACCTACCCAAAAAGAAAAGTACAGAACAAGATGGTTTTGTTGATGATTCTACCAAACACTAAAGAATATGAGTCCTTCTCACACTCTTCCAAAACACTACCTCCTATGAGGTAAGCATTACCCTAATATCAAAACCAAAGGATCTTCCAGAAAATTACAGAATTATGTCCCTTATAAATGCTTATGCAAAAATCCTCAAGAACATAAACATACTAGTGACCCAAATTTAGCAGTACATTTAAAGCATTAATTATCAGGAACAGGTAGGACTGATACTTGGAATGCTAGGATGACTGAATATATGAAAAATGATTTTAATACCACATTAACACAAAGAAATGGGGGAAACAAGCCCATATGATCATCTCAAATTGATGCAAAAAAAGCATCTGACAAAATTTAATGCTTTTTGCTATAAAAACTATCTCACCATAATAAAGGCCATATATGAAAAATTCACAGCTAACATCGTACTCAATGGTGAAAGAAAGGTTTTCTTTCTTCCTTAAGAGAACAAGGATGATCACTTACTTTGACCACTTCTGTTCACTGGAGTATAAAAGGTCTAGCTAGAGAAATCAGGCAGGAAACAAAAGGAATACAATTTGGAAAGGAGGAACTAGAATAATCTATTTGCTGATGATGCAATCTTGTATAAAATGAAAACCTAAAGATTCCACAAAAAACCTGTTAAAACTAATAAATATATTCAGCAAAGTTATAGTATACAAAAATCAGTTGCATTTCTTGCACTGTCAATGAACACACTGAAAAAGAAAACAATTACATTTACAATAGTGTCGAGAAGAATAAGTCATCATTTTAACCAAGGAAATTAAACACTAAAGCAAAAACTACAAAAAAAACTGAAAAACAAAAAAAACAAAAAACTGCTGGAAAGAAATTAAAGATGACATAATTAGAATGATGTCCTAGTTCATGAATTAAAGACTAAATTGTGTTAAGATGTCTATACAAAGTCATCTACAGATTCAATGATATCCCTATCAAAATCTCAACAATATTTGCTGAAATAAAAAAAACAAATCCAAGATGGCATGCTGGAGGGAGGCTACATTCTGTGTCACTCCATGACCCAGGATTCAAGTAGTGGGAACACTGTTTGTCGAGAGTTATTAGAGGATTCCCCCAAGAGATGCTCCTGGGCAGGAATCCCGGCTGCCATGCCTACACAGGTCCCTAGGTCTTAGCTTCAGCACAGGACTCCCTGCCGCTTGCCCATGCAAGACCTAAGGCTACCACTTCTGAGTGGAACCCTATCTACCAATATGGAGCTCCTGGTTGCCTCTATCTTGGGACACTGCAACTATTGACATAGTCTCTTACACACGATAGCCTGCACCTGGGGACACTGGACAGGGTCTGGAGACAGCTACTAGTCACAACACAGGATGCCACAGAGCTGCATCTCTGAACACACTGCCCAACATACCACCTGGCCCAACACCCCATCTCGTAAGATATCTGCCTCCATCTTGGGACACCGCTGATGCCATCTTTAGTTGGGGTACCTACCAGTTTGGGACACCAACTGGGGCCTAGAAGCAATATCAATATCAAGCAATACCAATAGTCCCCAACTCCTCCCTCTTTCCTGCACCTACTAACTCGGCACAGTGCTTGCGGCTATGCGGCCGGTCTGTAGCTCACAAAACTTGGTCTTGAACTGCCCAATACCAAACAGCTCTCCATGACAGGTGTGCAGCCCCCAGAACACAGCCCACAAGACCTCCGGAGAGACAGGTTCCTGATTGGGACGTAGAAAGGGAGGAGGTGAGTGAGATACAGTTTAGAGACTAAATTAGAGATCAGGAATTGTGAAGTCTACAGGCGATATAAGGAGATAAGATCAGGCACCCACATTACATGATCAGGCCACAAAGGAGATCCTTGGGGTGCAGTCTCCCATCAGGCACCAACAAGTGCTATATCCTACCTCCAGAAGCTCCACCCCCAAGACCAACCCTCCCACCCCCTAATAACCTTCACCATCCTGAGGGTAAAAAATACTAGCAAACAACAGACAACCACACCTATTGGATGAGAAGGGAAGCAGCAAAGATACTGATCTCCAATGAAAACAATCTTTGTATTTTTGAGAATATTTTTTTCTTTTTCTTCTCCCACCCTCACATCCCCAACATTTGTGAAACCAGGTACTTTTCATAAATTAGGCTACTGAGGACTGGGCTATCTGAATAGTATATTATAGTTGTGTTGTATATTTCTTTTAAAATTTTAAATTTCCTTAATTTTTATGTTTGTTTCTTTTTTGTACTCTTCCGTCTTCCCACTTACTTGTCTCCCCAAAATCACTTTCTCTCTTTTCTCCTGCTACTAGCCAACTTCTTTTGATTCCTCTTTCATACTTCCTAAGATGTAATAACTCTACATCCTTACCTCCTACCTCCTTAACATCTCATCCTACACCCCACCCCCAGTTCTCTCTTTGTCCACCATCAGAAACTGTAGACCTTTTTGCAAACCTACTATTATTGTAGATAATAACTGAACTCACCATTTCTGAATATTGTGACAAAACCGTAAATGTCTTAATAGCAGCTATTTGATTCAAGGCTGTACATTGTTTGTATTGGGATCGTTAATATTGTTCTCCCCTTTAAAGCAGAGGTATTGGAACCCTGCAGGGACACTATAAGCCTATAGGGTAAAAATTGTAACACCTTGGATCTGCAGTGCTGGAAGGGAAGACACATGAACAACATAAAAAAACAAGGAAAGAAAGTGCCCCAAACAAACCAAGATACTACATTATTAGAATCCATGGCCAGCACAGCAGAAGAAATGACGGAGAAGGAGTTCAGGCTGTATATAATTAAAATGTTCTGTGAATTAAAGGATGATATGAGAGTACAAATACAGGCAGCAAAAGATCATTTCGATAAAGAGCTATATAAAGAAATACAGGAAGCAAAAGATTACTTCAATAAAGAGATAGAGGTTCTGAAAAAAACAAAACAAACAAAAAATCCCAAACAAACAAAACAGAACACAAATCCTTGAAATGAAGGAAACAATAAACTAAATTAAAAGCGCAATAGAAAGCATCACCAACAGATTAGATCACTTGGAAGACAGAACCTTAGATAATGAAGACAAAATATATAATGTTGAAAATAAAGTTGACCACACAGTGAAGATGGTAAGAAACCATGAACAAAACATTCAAGAACTATGAGATAACATAAAAAGAGCAAATTTAAGAATTATTGGGATAGAGGAAGGCATAGAGGTACAAACCAAAGAAATGAACAATCTATTCAATGAAATAATATCAGAAAATTTTCCAAACATGAACAATGAATGGGAAATCAAATACAAGAGGCTTACAGGACACCAAATGTACAAAATCACAACAGATCTACACCAAGGCACATTATAATGAAAATGCCTAACATACAGAATAAATAAAGAATTTTAAAAGCCATAAGAGAAAGGAATCAGATTACATATAGGGGGAAACCAATTAAGATCTCTGTAGATTTTTTTCAACCCAGACCCTGAAAAGTAAAAGATCCTGGAACAACATATACTAAGCTCTGAAAGAAAATGGATGCCGACCAAAAATCTTATATCCAAAAAATTAAGCTTTAGATTTGATGATGAAATAAAAACCTTTCATGATAAACAAAAATTAAAGGAACTTACAACTAGAAAGCCTGCACTACTGAACATCCTTGGCAAAATATTCCATGAGGAGGAAATTGAAAAAACAATGAAAATCAGCAAAGGGGGGGTATTACACTAAAGGAAAAACCAATCAAAGGAGAAATCAAGTCAAATACCAAAAACAAACAAAAATGGCCAGAAATACAAATCATGTCTAAATAATAACTCTGAATGTTAATGGCTTAAATTCACCAATCAAAAGACATAGACTGGAAGATTAGATTTAAAAAAAAAAAAAAAAAAGACCCAACAATATGCTGCCTTCAAGAGACTCCTAGAAAAAAACATACCACTTACATGGACTGTGAAAACAAGCAGGGGTTTCCATCCTCATATCAAATAAAGTAGACTTCAAGCCAAAGTTAATCAAAAGGGATAAAGAAGGACATTTCATACTGCTTAAAGGAACCATACATCAACAAGACATAATGATTATAAATATACATGCTCAAACAATGGAGCATCTATGTTCATCAAACAAACTCTTCTCAAGTTCAAGTGTCAAATAGACCACAGCACAATAATTTTGGGTGACTAACACACCTCTTTCACCACTGCATAGATCTTCCAAACAAAAGCTGAACAAAGAAACTACAGAACTCAATAATACAATCAATATCTTACACTTAACTGACATATATAGAATACTTCATCCTTCAAGTAGTGAATACACTTTCTTCCCAGCAGCACATGGATCTTTCTCTAAAACAGACCATATATTATGCCACAAATCAACTATTAGCAAATACCAAAAATAGAGATACTACCCTGCATTCTATCTTTCCATTCTTTCATAATGGAAAGAAATTAGAAATCAATGATTAAAAAAAAATAGAAGCTATTTCTACACCTGGAGACTAAATAATATGCTACTGATGAACAATGGATTGCAGAAGATATCAAAGAGGAGATTTAAAAATTCTTTGAGTTAAATGAGAACATAGATACGACATATCAAAATCTCTGAGACACTACGAAGGTAGTACTAAGAGGAAAGTTCATTACATGGAGTTCATTCTTTAAAAGAAGGAAAAGTCAACAAATAAATGGCCTAACACTACATCTCAAAACCCCAGAAAAAGAACAAATCAACACCAAAGCAGTAGAAGACAGGAAATAATTAAAATCAGAACTGAAATCAACGAAATTGAAACAAAACAAAGAATTGAAAAAAACTGACAAAACAAAAAGATGGTGTTTTGAAAAAGTAAATAAAATTGATAAATCCTTAGGCATGCTAATGAAGAGAAGGAGAGAGAAAACTCAAACTCAAATTACTAACATCCATGATGAAAAAGGAAATATCACGACGGACACTACAGAATTACAGAAGATAATTAGAACTTATTTTGAAAATTTGTACTCCAATAAAATAGAAAGTATTAAAGGCATCAACAAATTTCTAGTCATGATTTGCCCAAACTGAATCAGGATGATATACACAAGTTAAACAGATAAAGAATCATTTGATCATCTCAATAGACGCAGAAAAAGCATTCGAAAAAATACAGCACCCCTTCATGTACAAAACACTAGAAAAACTAAGGATAATGGAAACATATCTCAGGATTGTAAAAGCTATCTATGCTAGGCCCAAGGCCAACATCATTCTAAGTGGAAAAAAACTGAAAGCATTCCCTCTAAAAACTGGAACAAGACAGGGATGCCCTCTTTTACCACTTGTATTTGACATAGTTTTTGAAGATCTAGCCAGAGCAATTAGAGGGATGAAAGAAATTTAAAAAATGCTGACAGGAAAAGAAGAACTCAAAACTATTACTATTTTCTGACAACATAATTCTATACCTAAATGATCCAAAAAATTCCACCAGAAAACTTCTAAAACTAATTAATGAATTCAGCAAAGAAGCAAGACATAAAAATCAACACCCATAAATCAAAGGCATTTCTGTACATCAGTGACAAATCCTCTGAAAGAGAAACTAGAAAAATTACCCCATGTACCATAGCCTTAAAAAAAAAAAAAAAGACTTGGGAATCAATGAAAGAGGTCAAAGACCTCTACAATAAAAACTACATAATGCCAAAGAAATTTAAAAGACCTTAGAAGATGGAAAGATCTCCCTTGTTCTTGGATAGGCAGAATTAATACTGTCAAAATGACTATACTACCAAAAGCATTATACAGATTCAATGCAATCCCAATGACATTCCTCATAGAAATAAAAAAAGCAATCATGAAATTCATCTGGAAAAATAGGAGATCCAGAATAGCCAAAGCAATCCTTAGCAAGAAGAGTGAAGCAGGTGGCATCACTATACAAGATCTTAAACTATACTACAATAGTAACAAAATGGCATGGTATTAGCGCCAAAATAGACTTGTAGACCAATGGTACAGAACAGAGGACATAGAGACAAACCCACATAAACACAGTTACCTCATACTAGACAAAGGTGCCAAAAACATATAGTGGAGAAAAGATAGCCTCTTCAACAGACGGTGCTGGGAAAACTGGAAATCCATATGCAACAAAATGAAATTAAGCCCCTATCTGTCACCTTGCACAAAACTCAACTCAAAGTGGATCAAGGACCTAGGAATTAGACCAGAGATCCTGTGCCTAATAGAAGAAAAAGTAGACCAAATCTTCATTAGGTCCCAACTTCCTTAACAAGACTCCTATAGCGCAAGACATAAAATCAAGAATCAATAAGTGGGATGTATGCAAACTTAAGAGACTCTTCTCAGCAAAGGAAACACTCAGTGAGGTGAAGAGAGAGCCTACAGCATGGGAGCAAATTTTATGCACATCAGATAGAGCACTAATCTCTAGGGTATACAAAGAACTCAAAAATCTTAACACCAAAAAAACAACCCAATCAATAAATGGGCCAAGGAACTGAACAGACACTTCTCAGAAGATGATGTACCATCTATCAACAAACATATGAAAAAATGTTCAACATCTCTAGCAATTAGAGAAATGCAAATCAAAACTGCTCTAAGATTTCATCTCACTCCAGTCAGAATGGCAGCTATTAAGTACACAAACAACAAGAAGTGTTGGCAAGGGTGTGGGGAAAAAGGGTTTACATTGGCCTAATGCCTCTTTTCTTTCAGGGCTCTAATTATAAAATATATGTACAATGAAAGTAGATACTGATTTCACAAATCTCCATATTTTACAAGCCCAATGGCAGGGGTTCACTGATAAAGCTGAGGTGAATAAAGTGGCATAAGCTTGAAGTCAACGTGGACCTTCTACTTCCTTTCCTGGGACCAGATGAAGGAAATAGCCTCAATCATTGCAGGCCAGCCTGCAGAGGGAAGATGGGACAGGCAGAACAGACCTACCTAAGTAACCTTATGAACATTAACACAAACTTTCTTACATGCTTAGGCACATATAAAGCCAAGATAGAAAGCTAGCAGGATACCCCAGCTACCTTTAGTCATGGGGACATAAAGGATCTGAGCCAAGAAAGTGAGGTGCAGGGTATAGGACCAGTGTGACCTTCACACAGTGACCTGGTTTAAACAACTTTAGTCACACAAACCAGGTGACACCTCTTTTTCTCTGAGATGGGTAGACCAAATAGGATGGGCTGGGAGTTGGGGGTGATGAAGGAGAAAGCCATACGGTATTTAATTATCCTGTCCTGCATGGGAATAAAAACACAAGTGCCCCCCTTTAGGAACGTAATGTCAGAAGAAGAAAGGAGAAGTTCTTTCGTTATCTCATTATGCACTATAAATTTTAGGGGAGATTATATATATATATATATATATATATATATATATATATATATATATAAAAATAAATAAATATATATAAAATTCATCCACTGTTTTTGGTTAATATGAGATTTTTCATCTTTATTACATACCTCTGATTGACTCCTCTCATAATGCTAGTCGGGGACCAAAGAGGCAGCTGAGCTGTGAGAATGACACCTAGAAGAAACTGATTTGGCTTCTGCACATCTGGATGAGCTGAAGTGTCTGTCTGACTAAGAGTATACAGTTGATCACAGGCAACCCGGCGGATCTGAAATCATGTGATTAGTGGCAAAGGACATGTCAGACAACATTTAAAGACTGCTTAAAAAGTGATTCCTCCTAAGTCCACACTATTTATTCATTCATGTTACTGAAAACACTAGAGTAAGATATCCATGTTTCAATTTTTTTTTTAAGTATTTGTTTTTTAGTTGTGGTTAGACCCAACACCTTTATTTCACTAATTTATTTTTTTATGTGGTGCTGAGGATTGAACCCAGGGTCTCGAACATGCGAGGCGAGTGCTCTATTGCTGAGCCACAACCCCAGCCCCGCCATGTTTCAATTTTTAATAGTAAAGAATCCACTGAGTAAACAGGCTAATTATAAATGTGCTTTGGGATCTGATTCCCCAAATTATCCTACTATCTTCCTAGAACCAATAGGTTTAATTTAATGTAAACAAAAATACAAAAAAGAAAAACACAAAAACAAAAGCACAACTATTCTTCTTTAAGTGTTTAATTTTTGAAGTCATGTAAGAAAGTCAGAATTTTAACATCCAATGAAAGTTCATGGCTTGAAGGTGGTCTTCCTGATTTTGAACCACATATTGATGCTTAATGTCAGCTGCCCTTATAAGTTATAGGTGCTGCACACTGGCTGTAACATTTTGGTTGTCATAAAAAAAACATTAATTATAATGCAAGTCTCAATTTCTAGTGGGACATGGAAGGGGTAGCAGAGAGGAGGGTGGTATAGTTCTAATAGTCACATTTCCTTCAGAGTGGTCTAACACTTTCCCTGTGAGGACTAAATGCCATTCCCTTTGTATTCCCCAGTGTCAAGGTATCCATGACAGCCCCCACCCCCAAAAGAACAAAGTTCTTTCTTTCTTTCTTTTTTTAAATAAGGAATGCAAAAAATCCTTACTTCAGCACTTGGTGATCCAAGCAGAATATCGATGATAAAATCAGCAACACAGGGCAAGTTATAGAAAGATGCTAATGATAAGAATAAGGAAAATTAAGGGGGAAAAGGAACTAAATTAGTTAATGCATTTTCAAAAATTTTTTTAAATTTTGAGTAATTTCTTAAATGCAACTTAAGCAGAAATTCATCTCTTCTTTCTACATGTAATCAAAATTCAGGAACTTCTACAACTGCTTCCATGTCTGTTCATTTACCGTATAAATTTTTAAGGTACTCAAGGGAAAGAGCCATATTTTAGTAATCTTTGTATCTCAGTGTGCACACACCAGTTTAAGAATAAATGTCTCCTCTTGATAAACTATTAATACTGGTAACTATAAAATGTGCCAAAAATAAAATCACATATGATAAAAGACAAAAGTTTGCAGGGAAGTTATATTTTCAATTTTTTAAAATCTTGATTTGAAAATATTTCTAAAGAATTCTAAGAAAATCAAATTAAGCATATGGCATAGATTTTAATGACTTACATTTCTCACATATAAACATTCAAAAGCATTCTTGCTCAGAGAAAACCATTTTAGACACTACTTAAATTTTTCATAAATTTCTATCATTTTCTGTGTATTTATCTCAATTACCTTTATCCCTGGCATACCTAATTAAGTTTTATACAAAATACATACTGATCCCCAACTCTACAGAAGTGTGAAACTGGTAAGAATAGTCAAGACTAGGGCTTCTTTGTGTTGGTACCATTTTTAAAAGTACAGTTAAGATTTCATGCCAGAATATTTACGTATTGAGGGTCTACTGCACATCAGGCAGTATTTGGGTACTGAAGATTCAGCAGGGAACAAAATGCACAAAGGGTCTTCATGGAGCTTACAATCTAGTTGGAGGATGATGGCAATAAACATGATGATTATATGTTATAAAGAGATAAACGGTATAGAAAAAAAAAGGTTAGGGGTCAAGGCAGTGCTAGGGAAAGGGGAAGAGTATAATTTTTTTTTTTTTTAAATGTTGTCAGGGAATGTCTCACCAAGATGAAATTAAAGCAAGGGCTTACAGGAGATGGGGAAAAGAGAACCATGTGCAGAGATGAGAAAGAACATACCAGAAAGAGGGAACAGCCAGTGTAAGAACCCTGAAGCAGGCAGGAAGGTGTCTTTGGTATTGGGGAAAAGTAAGGTACCCAAGGACTGAGGGGGAGAGCAGGAGAAGGTGAAAGAACAGAGTATCAGTGGGTAGACTGCAATGGACCTTGAAGTAAAGATCTGGCTTTTACTCTGGGTGAACTGAGAAGCCACTTGGAGGCTTTGAGAGAGGAGTGACATAGTATTAGGAGGTCTACCCTGGTTATTACAAGGACAGAAGCAAGGAGATTGGTTAGGCACTATTACAAGGCAAGTAAGAAGTGATGGCAGATCAGAAGAGCTTCAGTGAAGGTGGTGAAGGGGTGCAATCCAGGTACAGCTGGAAGGATGATAAGCCAACCAACGGAAACTAGGGTGTGAAAAAAGGCAATCAAGGGTGATTCCAAGGTTTGTGGTCAGAGGAACTAGCAGGGTAAAACTACCTTTATGTTGGGAAAATGCTTCAGTGATATGGGTATGATCAGTTCTGTTCTAGACAGAATGCTTAGGATGTCTATCTGCTATCCCAGTGGAGATGGCAGGGGAGTGGTTCAGGTCACAGATCCAAATTGAGGTGCTGATGGTTGTCAGCATGTAGATGGAATTTATGGCTATGAAACTGGATGAGATCTCCAAAGAAATGAATGCTGACAAAGCATAAACAATGAAGTGCTCAGCCCTAAGTGCTAAAATGTTAAAGAATGGTTAGTGTTAGCTCAGTCCTCCAAAGCCAACAATAAAGATGAAAGGGAAAATATATTAAAAGTTTTGTAATTTGTAATAAGTCATTATCAGGGATTCATACGTAATCCTAATTACATAGTATATGAACTAGTAATTTGGGTTTTCTTAATTCCTCAGCTGGACAGTAAGCTCCAGAAGGGCAGACATACTGCCCATATAAAATCTTGCTCAATAAACACTTCTTCAGAATGAACTATTCTAGTACCACCCTTAACTATTCCACATGCCAACTTTCCCCCTCCTTTCATTTCTATTAGTAGCACCTTGTCTACAAGCAAAGTAAACAATTTCTACTAGAATCCTGGCCTTTCCCTGAAAGAAATTAATCACAAAGAAGCCTCCTACCCAGCTGCTGGCTCCGAAGCTGCAGGCATGTAACAAGAAGAGACAAAGCCTCTCCAGCAATCAGTGAGTCTTTGGTGGACACAGACTGCTGTCGGACGCAGATTCCTGCATGCAGGGCTACAGGTTCTCCTTCACTTCCAGAGCTGCAATTGCTTCCTAAAAGTAGGCAAGCTCGAGTTTACTATGGATTCTATAGGAACTGTGCAGTTTTAATATTCTTTGAATACATGATCCAGAATTCTCATTCGACATTAAATACATCAAGAGAGCACTTATGTCTAAACAGATTCAATCACCATATTTGAAACACCCTATTTTGTCTTAAAACACATTTGCAATAGTTCACAAGGCAAAACTAATTTCAGGTGATAGAAGTAAGAACAGTGCAATTTTGGAGCATGAGGGATACCTTCCTGTGATATTAAAAATGTTCCATATCTTGTAACTTGATCTTGAAGGATTACTCATACATGAAAATCCTAAAAATATTGTAAACTTAACATTTTTATATTTTATATTTTGTATTTTATTTGTATGTCATAAATTTATTTCTATTATTGAAGTATTTATAAACACATAAAGCAGAAAAAGCAAATAAAGCTAGGAAATAAAATTGTATTAAAAAAAAACAACAAAACCAACCCAACAGATGGCATCATATTAAAAAGCTTCTGCACAGCAAAGGAAACCAGAGCATGAAGAGAGAATCTACAGAATGAGAGAAAAACCTTTGCTACCTAATCTTCCAACAGAGGATTAACATCCAGATTATATAACTAATTCAAAAACAAAATAAAACAAAACAAAATCCCCACCAAAAAAGCAACCCAAATAAATGGGCAAATGAACTAAATACACACTTTTCAAAACACAAAATACAGATGGCCAACAAATACAAGGAAAATATTCAATATCTTTTGCAAGTATAAAAATGTATATCAAAACTACTGAGATTTTATCTTACTCCAGTTAAAATGGTGGTCAAAGGTGGTTATGTTTTCTTTCACATGTGGAAACTAGGAGAGATAGGTAGGGAAAGGTTGGGAGTAACCTCATGAAAATAGAATGGAGACCAGCAGAGCAGAGAAGGAAATCAGAGAAGGGAGGAGGGAAGGGAAAGGGGAGGTCAATGATATTGACCAAACTACATTGTTATATTGTGTGCGTATACGAATATATAACAATGAACTCCATTATTGTGTGTGAATCGTAATGTACCAATTAAAAAATATGGGGGGTAAGCCCCCCGCCCCCACCAAACCAAGGAAAGAACTGTTTTCCAGGTCAGAAAATTCTAGATGAATTTGTGTTACTATCACAATTTCTGGCCCTCTTGCATTTTTATACTCTATGTACTTACAAATGTCTTTTCTTCTGAAGAAAGCATGGCACATATAGTGCACAAATATTAAGCCTGCTCAATTTTTACTCATGCTCAAAAGCAAAAGGCTCTCTTTGTGACTCTTGACACCTCTACACATAGATGATTCTTACAGCTATTTCTTATTCAGTGTTCTAATTACTATTCCTTGTAAAAATCAGTACCTGAACTGCTGAGTCTGTTTCGAATTCCAGCAGGAAACAGAGAATTACTTTCTTTAATTGGCTGGCTACTCCCAACCAGGTCAAGTCGTCCTGCAGCAGCAGCCCATGACAATCTCATAAAACAAGCCACGGTAGAAGTGAAATCACTTACTTCCATAGTCTAAAGAAGTGTGGAAAGAGTGTTATTAGGAAAGGTAGTGCAGTACGAGCATATTCTACTGACTTGCATACCTTCTTACTGGCCTCGACTTTGTGAGACTCTTTTCCCTCTAACAGCATACAAGAAGACAGCCTTCTTCATGCTATCACTCTGTTCAGACTTTTAGTATCTGTTATTATAAAATAGAGCCTGCTCTTCAGGCTCTAGCTTCAAATGGCCTTCACCAATTTCCCCCCACCCCTTCCTTTTTCAAATTTTACTTTGAGACAGGGTCTAAGTTGCTGGGCTGGCCTCAAATTTGCAGTCCTCCTGCCTCAGTCTCCTAAGCAGCTGGGATTATAGGAATGCTGCTATGCCTAGCCCAATTTGGTTTTTACTATTTTCCTTTCCCACACGCTATGCTTTGGCCTCTATAAACTATCACATGACCTGCTTTTGTCTTTAACTTTGCTCACACTCTCCCTTTTACTTAAACAAATCTCCTCTCTCCACCTCTCCAAATACTTCTCTCTCTCTCTCTTATATATATATAAAATATATAAATATATAAAATCCCCATCTAGCCTGCAGGATTTAGCACACATGCTAAATCCAGAAAAAAATTACCCATGATGGCACAGATGAAGGAAATTATTCCACTATGAAGGCCCACAGAACACTCTGCTTTTACTATACTTGCTTTTACTACACTCTACCTTCCAAGTTATTTTTGCACTACTGGTCTCTTTCTTGACATAAATTCCTTGAAAGCAATATTCACATTTTAAACACTTCCATATCTACACGGTCCATCTTCTAGGCAGGGCCTTTAAGGATTAGGTGTTTAATACTTTTTGAATACACCACTCACTTGTATTGCAACTCGAGCAGCAGGGATGATTTCCTCAACTCTAATAGATGACCGATCCGATACTGACAACTGTCGGTAGGATGACTTTTCTGGGGTACCACATAAGGACATCTGTCTGCTTGTCTGCCGGCTGACATTTCGGAATGGGCGAGAAGAAAGTGCTTCTATGCCATCTTTGGTGAGGTCTTCATCTAATAACGTGGGCATTGTTTGTCCAACAAGTAAAAATCTTAAAAGGAAAAAGCTGGACTTATTCAAGGTCATTTAATATTAAAAATGATCTGATTTGGGAAGAAAAATAAAGTCAAGTATTGTCTTGTGAGACTAATACAATACATTTACATACCTTGCAAGTTGTAGACAGATGGAATAAACACCTTGCCTTGTCTCATAGTCCACTTCTGATGGAATGGAATCCCTCTGCATGACATTTACAACCAAACTTCAAAAAAAAGAAAAAAGGTAGTATATTAAAATTTCTATTTTTTTTTCATAGGCAGTTTTTAAAATAATGAATGCAAAGGCTTATAAAAATTCTTAGTTACTAAGTTTCTACAAAAATTCTTACATATAAATGAACAATGCATATTTCTACCCAATAGTTTCCTATGATAAATAAAACTCTCTTGAATCCATCAAAATTAGACTCTTGATTTAGTCAGATACCCAAGACGCAGTGTTCAAATAGTTCTCATTCTCATGAATGGTCTGAGTTCCTGAACAATTGCTATTTTGGTACTAGTGGAGCTATCAATTTAAAAATATATCTAGAATTGGTGTATTTGGTCAACATGTTTTCCAATATTCACTACACCCAAATACTAATGGTAAAGCTTCAAAATTCTCCCTGCCCACTCCTTCCCCTCTACCTTCTAATGTATCCTCAAATGATCAACCAGAGTGGTCCCTTTAAAATAGACCATGCTCCTCTACTACACAAAATCCAGCAATGGCTTCCTACAGGAAAAGAAAGCAGAGTCTGCAGAGTAGCCTGTAAGGTTCTATATACCCTGATCTCTGGCATCTGTGTAACTTAATGTTGTCTGCCTCACTCACTCAGCCCCAATTGCTCTGGCCTCTACTGGCATCAGGTAGGTAAGGTCCCCATGCAAGGGGTGTGCCTTGGCTGCTCCTCTGGAGACCCCTCCCCTAAGGAGGCCTTATCCCTTCATCTCCTTCAGGTCTTTATGAAGTTTTTCCTAACCCTCACTGCTAAAAATTACCACCCTCTACATCCCAGCTTCCTTCTTTTATTTCTTTCTACAGATCTTATTACCCCCGATGTGTACTTTTACTTATTTGTTTGTTGTTTATCTCCCTCTCCAGAGTGCAAGTTTCATGGGGGCATGGATTTTGACTAACTTATTCACTGCTCTATTTCCTGGCCATAAAACAATGCCTGCAATGTGAATTAACAAACAGATACAGATAAGCCAAAGTACAATACCTTTATTATCACAAACCTACAGAGGGCTGGGTAATTTGAAATGAATTTTTACTAAGAACACATTACTGTTGAATAAGCCCTTGTGTGCCAGTCCTTCTGCAATGCCTGGTTAGCCCACATTTCCCTGTTTCTCATGCCCTTTTATCTCCACAAGGTTCTTGCTCAGCTTCCCTTCCTCACCAGACCACTACATAGGAATTCCTGCAGCCACTCTTTGCTCAAGCTTCAAGTTGGTCTTCATTCCTTGTCCAGAGGACCTTTATCTCTTATCCTTTGCTCAGGTCTTAGTGTAATAGGTGACACATCGTCATGTTTTCACTCACACTGCCCTCCACCCTGCCTTCTAGTACCCTTTCCCTCCTCTTCTATCAAGGAAATTTCTACTCATTTCACAATTCCCAGATCAAAGGTCACTTTGTGCAAAGCACTTCCTAACCTTATTAACCTAGAAAATTTAACCACTACTTTCTTGTTCTCCACCCCCCATAACTTTTTATATGCCTTTATTTTAATACTTATAAGATGGCCAGCTAGCTGTCACTCTTAAACCATGGGCCTCTCAAGGGCAGGGTTAATGTTTAATTTATCACTGCATCCTCAGCACTAATGCTTTGCACAGTATAGATTTATTGAGAATGAAATTCACCTTACTTCAAACAGATAAAAGACTCAAAAGAACCAGAGCCTCTGCATTTCTATTATTCTTAAGAATTTTCCCCACTACCAGTGGGGAAAGAGATGTGCTTCTGTACATTTTTCAAATAAATGAAAGTTTTAAAATGTATCAAAATATTCTAAGAGACTTAAACATCATTTCTTCTGATAACTCTCATAATGCTTCACACAATACCTTGTAGGAATAAGCAAGGCTTTGCAGGGAAAATTAGCTATTACAACTGTACTCATTTTCTATAACTCACATACCTCAAACCTCCTGCTTTGAGGAAATTCTCACAGAAGGATTTAGCACAACTTCTTGCCATGTCATCATCAGCTGTTGGCATGAGTTTGGAGCTCAGAACCTAGAAACAGACAAACACAATTAACCATTCCAATATGTATGCAGAAATTACTAAGCAAAACATTCAGGGGACTGGGGTTATAGCTCTGATGGTAGAGCGTTTGCCTTGCATGTGTGAGGTACCGGGTTCAATCCTCAGCACCACACAAAAACAAATAAAGTAAAGGTATTGTGTCTGTCTACAACATAAAAACTATTTAAAAAAAAGAAAAAAAAAAACCATTCAGGCAAAATCTCTTTAAATGTCATATACTAGCTATCCCTTCAGAAGTACATGGGGGCTCATGTTTCACAAAACCACATTTTCCACTCTATTTAATTTGGAATAAAAATCTTTCTGTTGTGAAGAAAGCTAACACGCTCTTCTTTACATGAAATAGGTAAATGTGACAATCTTAGGCCTTCATGCTTATATAAGAATAGACAACCCTGTGTCATGTGCTGGACAGGTACTTTAAAAAGCACATAAACCAAAGTTTTATGAAACAGCCCCGATGTTAAAGATGCAAGATGAGCTCCCTAATGACTCTAGTTCCTGTTCACTGAACGTCTCTAATGCCTAAGATGTGTATTTTATTTTAAAGGTGAGAGGACTAAGACCAGAGAAGTTAAGTGACCTCTTACTCAAAGTCACATGATTAGAATTCAAATCCAGATGCGTGGCACTCTAATACACAGGTCCCCACTCCAATTCTGCAATACGTACCCCCAGAAAGCTTAAATGAATGTTGTGGTAGGGCAGAGAAGAATTTTATACAAATAATCATACTACAATACAAGACAACAAACTCAGTTCACATTATAGTTTCCCTAGCTACAAACTGAAAAGACAGCAGACATTCTGAGGAGCCCATTTCCCAAAGAGCTACCTCAGTTTTCTCATCACCTAAAGGAGGATGATAATTATGATCACCAGAGAATTGTCTGAATTAAGTTGCAAGTTTAAGTTTAGTGCAAGTACCAGCATAAGTGCTCAGTAATCAATAGCTCATTCAACTGTTATGATTAAAGCATTTAAATCTTAAAATTTAAATCTCTTATTGCCTCAGTTTTAAACTAGATACAATTAAAGATATTTCTCTAGTCTTAAAAAATTTGCTTTTATGAACTTAGATTTCTAATGTAGGATTTTTTAAAAAAGATTTTGGGAAATGGGCTCCCCAGTCTCAGATGATGTACTGCGTAGACGGGAGCCCTCTGCTCTTCCTGAAATTACAGATCTTTATCTACACACACACACTCCCCAGCTTAGTGGGCAAACATTTACTGAAGACGACAGGTTTCTTCAAAGGAATGTGTGTTTGGAATATCCACTTTGAAGTTTCCTGGTGGGCAAAAATAAGTTCACAAGCAAATTGCAGGAAATCAACCTTTTGGGTAACAGCAAAAGTGCTTTCTGAAGGGTTAGGCTTTCCAAATATTTGGTGTATCTAAAAGCAAAACACACCTATCAGAGCACTTCATACTTAACTGTGAAGTTTCAAAATTATACTGGAGATATTTCATTATTACAGTGTTTTGGTTCTGAGATGATGTAATCTAGGTGGCTGATGATAAGCTAGAGTTCACTGCTGGATCATTCTGTTTTTCTAGGTGCTCTCATTTAGATAGGAATATAAATTAATAAATATAGGATTAAAAGTAATTGCTTTTTCTAGTTCTTCTAAGGTTTTTAAGTCTTGAAATAATAATGTTAATGTGCTTCCTGATCAATTCCTCATTAATCTTGATTGATGTCAACAAATTACAATAGACTTAAAAATATTAGGATGTATTTAGTCAAGAAGGCTGAAGATAATTCATATCATATAGGTTTGCAAAGCTTCCAGAGGAAGGTAATGACCTATTTAACAAAAATATTTCTTATTATTTAGTTAGATGGTGTTTTACAAGGGTAAAATGAAGATAGGTATAAATCAAAACAGTGAAAACTTTTTGCCTCCACAAACTAATCTTCAAACATTTCTTGCATCTGAAAGCATGAATCTATAAACCAAAATGGATCTGTCAAAATGAAATGAAAACAAATGAGGTTTCTTACTTCCAAGTTGTAAAGCACTCTGAAGGTGGACATTCCTGGAGCAAAAGATCGAAACAGACTTTCTAAGATTGAACTGGCACTTGGCTGATGCTGTTGTTTTGAAGAGAGGGATGGAGATTTTGAAGACTGAGAACTTGATTCAGACAACAATGTCTTCTAGTTTTAAAGAATTTGGGGGGAAAATACATGTTGTAAAGCACAAATTAAACATCTCAGTGCATATTCTAATATTTTTTCTCTTAATAGAAGGCAAATTAGTAAAACTTTTCTAAACAATTAGCTTCATAAAACCACACTACTCTGTAATTATCAACAAAACCTCAAAGTTCCCCATACAAATTCTAAATGTACAATGATACTCAAATACTACATGAATACTTTTTAAAATGTATTCTAAGCAATACTAACAAGGTCATTTAAATTTATTTCCATGTTTAAAAAGTGAATGTTTACATATTAACAATGAAATCATAAGACTGCTTAAGTAGTAATCTTGAGAATTTCTTTTTAGCTAATACTAGTGCTATACTTTCTAATTACATTAGTTCACTTCACTCTCAAATTACAACCTAAGCCAAAGATGACAGGATTAAGCTGATCTAAATTTTAACCACTAAAATATAAAATACAAAAATTGTTCTAACCATTTTGGTCTAAATGAATTTATTTTGAAAACATAATTGAACAATATGATGAATAAAAAGTTTTCCTTCCTCCATATAAATCTTCTAAGAAACAACATTCTAAAAATTAAACAAAGTGAATTTTAAATATCACTTGTGAAGAAAATGAAAATCTATTTATGCAAACCACTCAGACATGCAACAATTACATCCAGAGAGGCATCGTGACAGAAGAAAAACATTTCAACGGAGTCAAAACCAGAGTCTGATCATGAACAAGCAACTTCCACCTTTCTGAGCTTCAGTTTCCTATTATATACTACGAGGGAGGAAAACTGGATGACATTAAAGCCTCTTCTGGATCTAAAATGTTATCTCATTATTGACTCCATCTGGATACTTTAAACACCAACATTAAGTTTCTATTTCTATTTATGGCAAAAGTATTTCTCAAAAGAAGACAAAATACTAGGGAAAGATGGCATCATATGGCCTTACTGTGATTTTAAGTTGTGGTTTTACTGAATCATGATTCATATGCTAGTTAAATAACTGTCGAAGACACACATACCTTTCTGCCTAAAGAATCAAGTTGATCAAGAGCCTCCTGAATGGCAGGATCAGTGGGTATCAAGAGCAGAAGCTTTCGAACTCGTAGAGTTATCCTGAAAATTTTCAAATATAAATTTCTTTCACATAAGTCAGTTTCAATAAAGAAGTTATTTAGTTAATAGGGAATATAAAATAAAATTCATTTTAAGTGAAAAGTAACTAATATTCGTAATTTTCTCTCTTTCAAGTCTCATGAATATTTGTATTTACCTTGGCTCCTCTAGATTGGCAAGCTGGTAAAGCATGTCAAACACATTACATACAAGAGCCATTACCACACCAGGGAGGGATTTCTCCTGAGGGGAAAATAAAAAGCAAAATGTAAATATATATCTATCTATCAAACAATTTTCTCCTTCATTCATCAAACTTAAAACCAGAAAAACCAAAAAACACAAAACATGGCCCCCACTACTTTTCTGAAAGGCTGGCCATTACAAAGCTTGAGGGGAGCACAGTGTTTAATGCTTACGTGCTCTGAAGATCACAATGAGTGATCATCACCTCTAGTATGCACTACCTGGTATCTTCCCCCAGCCACCTGCTGGCAAAGGGCTAAGGCACCAAAAGGCAGGCAGCTTTGAAGAGAGGCAAAACAAGGGTCATGTGTAAGTAATGCAATGGAAAGCATCAGAGAGCTAATCACAGCTCATTTGCAGCCAATGAGATCATAAGTAAATTGAACACAGAATTTAAGTATTATATATATGGACATTCATTCATACCCACACATATGTACATGTAATTTAAGTCAAGAAGAAGAATTACCCCATTTTTTCTAAAGATCAGAAAACACAAAGTAGATATAAATGCAAAGAAGATACGTGATTAAAGCACTATTTTCTGGTTATAAGAAATAAGAAACCAGATATCAGCACAGAATGTGTTATTCATATGTGGAAAGATTTTTTAATATCCATGACAAATATAAGTTTAAAATTACCAGACTTGAACATGCTATGTGTATTATTTTATTGCTGATTAACCATAATAATAGCACTCTGAGATTCTTGATAATATTAAGTATAATTACTTTAAAACCCCTATAATATTAAACCTGAAGAGTTCTTTGATATCTATGGCAAGGTGATGCTATAAGTCAGAAAGATACAAAGAACTTCCATGTGGAATTAAAGAAATATACATATAGTAAACATGAAAATTAAATCCCCGTATGTCTTTAAATATCTTTGTGTCACACGAAGCTTGCTCTCAGTGGAATAGTGCTATTCAGCTTTGTACCCCTGGAAAATCTGCTCTTATGGGGCTTACATTTTACTAAGGAGAGAAATAAAGAAGGTAAGAAAAAAAAATGTATAGTAAGTAATGGAAAAAATAAGTGAGGAATGGAAATGAGAAGAGTGCAGGAACAGAAATGGGGTTGAAAATTTAGGTAGGACTATGAGAGAAGGCTCCTTGAGAAGGCAGTATCTCTGTAAAACCTGAAGTGAGAGAGAATGGCCTGACGGCACTGGAAATACCCTGGGCCTAGGGTGGAGCGAGTACACAGGGCCTATTGTGTGTGGGCACAAAGAGGGAGGCAGTACAGCTGGAGAGCTGTGGATGAGGGCCTCAGAGACCATCCAGAGCCGACATCAGGCAAGGCCCCAGAGGTTGCAGCAAAGACTCTGTGAGCTGAGGAGTGGCATGATCTGACTTAAGTTTGGTAAGACCATGAGTCTGCTGGGTGCCCTTCAGGAAAGAGACAATTGGATTAAGGGCAAGAGCTGAGCCACTGAGGGAATTGCTGAAACACTCAGGCAAGGGACGCCTAGACTAGTATAAAGCTGTGTAGGCACAGAAAAGTAGCTGAATTTTGGAAGTAGTTTAAAGGTAGACTCAAGGATTTGCTGGCGGGCGCAAGTATGAGGGGAAAAAAAGGAGGAATTTAAGAATGTTGGCACGAGGAACTAGAAAAAAAATGAAGATGGCATTATCTGAGACAGGGCTAGATTACAGAACAAAGAGAATGGCATTAGAGTAAGGTGGTAATAAAGGGAAAATCATAAGTTCAATTTTTTTGGATTTTAACTTGGGGTGTCTAGTAGACATTTAAGAGGAGATAGTAAATAAAAGGAACCACGTATTGACTTTAAGCTAAAGATTAAAAACTGGGGAGTCGTCAATGAACATGCAATATGTAAAACTTTGGGACTAGATGAGATTACTAAGGGAATGAACAGAAAGAAGAGAGCTCCAAGTACTGGCTTGGGAAAAACCTTTATATCAGGAAGATGAAGTGGAATCAGCAAAGGAGACAAAAGAACACCACAGAGATGGGGTAGTCAGGAGAGTCCAGAAAGTCACTTTCAAGGGGAAGCAGCTGTATGCATCAATTCCACAGAAACATCAAGATAAGGATTCAGAGGTAGAGGAGGCAACTAGAAACGAGCCTGACTGTCTCCGAGAGAGGATGGCAAAAAGGAAATTGAAAACAAGTTTGGACGACTCTTTCAAGGATTAGGCCAGTGACTGCTGAAGATGAAATTTGAATGAAGAGCTTGTGTTTTTTTTTAAACAATGGCAGAAATAACACAACATGTTTGGATGTTAATGGAATGACCCAGCTGAGAGGGAAAAATCAATGCTCTAGGAAGAAGGTTGTGCTAGAGGACAGTGTGGACAGGCAGAATGACTTGGTGCTTCAGAAGGTTCTGTGACTCAGAAAACTGGTAAGTTATATGTCATCCCCCAGCCGTATCCTAGAAGTTCTCAGTGAATAGCTGTGAAGAGTCAGAACTTGTCTGAAAAAAAAGGACATAATCATCCAAATTTATATGGGCTAAAGATATTGATTTCAATTTAGAAACAGGAATTTAGCAATCACTCAATACCTGCTCCATGGCATATGATGAACTAAAAACCCCACTGCTGCTGCTGCTGGAGCTGGTTGAGGAATCTGCTGAGCTCCCAGAGGGGGTCCCACTGCCAGAGGTCTTTACTGTAAGGATTTGTTCATCAGAAAAGCCCAGCTGGTGAAGAAGCTTTTGATCTTTATTCACTGTCAGCTGTAAAAAGTAGTTTCTTAATTATTGAGAAGGAAAGGAAGAGGAAAGTATTCACATCAGGCTAAAGTGTCAGAAGCTATTATTTAAACCCACCAGACTATCATTTGTAAATATCTGTATATTATCCACAGGAGAGCACAAATGCTTGGCTATCTTCCACCGCACACTCCCTATGGTTTCGTTACTGTGGGCCTGTAAAATAAAATCCAAAACTGTTGTGAGAGGGCTTACTTATTCCTTAAACAACTGTTAGTGAGCATCTGCTATGACTAGGCCCTTTTCTAGAAGCTGGGATCATAGCAGAAGCCTTGTAAGGCTTCCCTTCTGCTGACATTAAATGTTCTACTCCACACTCCCACCACTCCCTATTACATGTGGAATAACATCTCAAACCCTTTCTCCATAGTAGGGCCTTCCACTCACTTTTTCTCACTGTGCTCCACTCATGCCAGTCACCATACCCAACTTGGTACCTGCTGCTCCCTTTGCCTGGAATATTTTTTCAAGCAAATATCATTCACTTTATTGCTGTGTTCAAGTCTTTAAATAACACTACCTCAGAAAGACCTTCCTCACCCATCTTTATCTAAAATGGCTTATGCACATTACCACCAGAGTTCCACCAACCTTATCCTGCTTTATTTTTATTTACTCTTTATAATACCCACCACCACCTGCCATTATATTATATATTTATTTATATATCTGCTTGTACCCCATGGTTTCCTTTCCTTTCAGGCCTTTATTCTAAATTTGTTTATCAAACAGGTTTGAGAATCATCATTCATGCAGCTATCTCCATTAACAGTAATCTTATGAAAGTAACAAGATATAAAACTGGCTACAGAGCTTAATATAAACCCACCTCTATAGTGAAGGTATCTTTGGTAGACTCATAGGTAACATTAAGAGTTAAAAGATGTCCATGAAATGAGGCACCATGAGGTAGAATAGTTCGTGGAACAGAGTAAAAATCCTTGAATAAGACATAAGTCAAACAAGTCAGATGCACTGTGCCACTATTAAACATGTCAAAAATATATACCTACACAATTAGTATGATAATAAAATAAAGTTGCTTTAAAAAAAGAAAGGCATACCTCAATAGTGATCACATAGCGTTCTGCCAGAAGCAGCAATCTCTCAATTATTACAAGTTTAGTGGATCTATGGTTAAAAAAAAAAAAAAAAAATTACACATATTTGAAATGAATTACTGATCTGAGCTCAGTTCTAATCTGTTTCACCAAAACCACAACCAGAGTCTCACTTACTGGACAAAGACTGAAATCTGCCAAGATAAAACCTTTTTACCCAATGGTTCAAACCAGCTCACAGCTGAAGTGCCAAGATGGAATAAGGGAGGAGAAGTATGCCCCTCCCCACATTTCTTTTTCTCTTTTAAAACAGTTGTTTCAAAAATAGAGGATCTGGGTCCCTGGGTCTATTTGTCCATCAACCCACCAAGAATAAACATTCAGAGAGTTTGACTTTCATAATCTTACAACTAAAATATGGCACAAAATTCTGTAAACATATGGAATCTGATATAAACTGCCTGAAAATTACAAAACAAATGCAAACAAGTAATCATAAATAAAAGCTATATGAAAATAAAATCTGATACGTGCATATCTGTGTTTATAATAGCACAATTCATAATAGTCAAATCATGAAACCAGTCTAGATGTCCATCATGGATGAATAAAGAAAATATAAATGGATAAAGAAAACACAGTAGAGTTTTATTCGACCATCAGGAAGAATAAAATCCTGTCATTTGTGGAAAAATGGATGGAACTTGAGAGCATTACTTTAAGCAAAATGAGCCAAACTCAAAAAGTTAAGGGTCACGTATTCTCTCATATGTGAAAGCTAATGAGGAAAAAAGAGTGGAGGGAGCTTAGGAAAATAGAAGGGAGACCAGTAGAGTAGAAAAGGAAACCAGGGAGAGGGAGGAACAGAGGAAAAGAGAAGTACTGGAGAATGAAACTGACCAAATTACCAGTATATTATCTGCATGTGCAAATATACAACAATGAATTTCAAATTTCTGTATAATTATAGTGCATTAATAAAGCCAAAGAATAAAACCCAGAGGTAACAAAGAGCAAAATGAAAAAAAAAAAAAAAAAAAGTGAAATCTGAGGTACCCTCTGGTTGAAGACTTACACAATTTTACTCATCATTTGAAATAACAGGCTCACAATATTCAACAGCTTATATAGTCACAGTGTCATACTTAGAGAACACTACACATATTAAAAAATAATTCACTGGGCATGATGGTGCATGCCTGTAATCCCAGAGATTCAGGAGGCCGAGGCAGGGGGATTGCAAGCTCAAAGTCAGCCTCAGCAAAAGCGAAGTGCATAGCACCTCAGTTGGAGCCTGTCTCTAAATAAAATACAAAATAGGGCTGGGGATGTGGCTCAGTGGTCAAGTGCCCATGAGTTCAATCCCTGGCACCAAAAAAACAGAGAGAAAGAAATAGAAATTCAAGAGCTCTTAGATGAAATTCTAGGCATTTCAAATAGGTTCATTTTCTGAAAACAGATAAGAGGTATTTCCATTTTCCAACAATTGTACTGACATACTGATTACCAATATGGAATAATTACAGATATAAAATTTTTCTCAAAACTAGTAAAATGAGATAAACTACAATGTTCTGGGTCAATTACAACTGTGAAATTATACAC
The DNA here is from genome assembly GCF_001458135.2 of Marmota marmota marmota. Classification (NCBI taxonomy): domain Eukaryota; kingdom Metazoa; phylum Chordata; class Mammalia; order Rodentia; family Sciuridae; genus Marmota; species Marmota marmota. Next base: position 10,977,639 of record NW_026000082.1, on the reverse strand, counting down.
TCTTACTCAAAATTTACAATAAAAATTTAAAAATAATCATGTGGTTTTTCTCTGTAGTCAGTCAAATATAAAGTGATTTAGAATAAAAAGCACTCTTAATAAAAAGAAAAAACCAAAAAAGTACATTCATTTAGAGAAGTGATAGTTTGGAAATCCCAATTCAACAGCTCATAAATGATTTACCTGAGGGATGAATTGGTACAGAACTGAATAACAGAGATAGACTACATTTAACAAATATGTAATAAGAAATTCTTAATAAGCCTATTTGAGATATACTTCTGAGATGAGAAAAACATCACTGTTCCTATCATGAACTGAATGTGTAGTCACATCAGTCACTTAAAAATCAAGTCTGAGGGGACAGAGTCTTAATCTGCTTCCTTCATATTAATAAAGTACAGCTACACAGTACACAACTCATTTTTGCAAGAAATATGGACAAGAACCTTGCATTGATTCCCCCTTTAAAGTAAGGCTCTGAAAAGTAAAGCAACATCCTCAATAGTGAATAAAAACAAATGTTAATTTGTTTATTACAAAAAAAGTAATAAAAGCTGCTTTTGTTCTGGGAGTAGAGAGGAGTTATCTGAGTACCCATCACCAGAGGGCAGCAGAGTGAGTGATTCTTCCTGGAATCAATGATTTGGAGCTGCTTATCAGTAATAAAAGGCTCATAAAATTCCACAAAAGTTATCTTAGTTACTTCATTCTAATGTTCTTAAACATGAGTTGTCTCTCCTTACTATTCTGGAGAACTTCAGCAAACGCTAAATTCAGATTTCATTGATAATTATCTGAAAACATCAATGTGAACAAGAGACAATGTTGGATCAGTTTAAACAAACATTTGGGGATAAAGTTCTCACTAAAAATCATTTCAAAAAACAATATTGGGTAAACAGTATTTTACTGTGATTATATTATAATACATGGTTTTAGTTAATCACCATCTTCCACTTCATTTTGCTTAACTTATTAACACCATGGATATGACTATCCAAGGAGAAAAGCTACATAAGAAGGGGATATTTCAAACTCAAAAAAAAAAGTACTCTTTGTATAATGAATATATCTTTTTTCCATCCGAAAGAGTTGGTTATTCACATTACACAGAATAAAAGTGTCATAAAATAAATCAAAACCAGTAACAAGAGAACTTGTCCATAAGGTAAAAAGAGGGGCAGAGCAATGTTTGGGTGGTTCCGGTGATGACCTATAGATCTGTGAAACCAGATTTTGAGAGATTTGACAGGGAACATACAATTCTTCAGGATATGACTGATTACCAAATTTAAGACAAAATAAGGAATCAGTAATTAAGAGATGTTCACAGGAGGGAAAAAAAAAAAGATCAACTTTTAAAAAAACTAATACACACTCTAATCACTTACCTATATGGAGACTGAACTGATGTGGCTACAGTTGGCATAGCAGTTGCTGTAAGCATTTTTGTTGCTCTGGTCACAGCATGTGTTAGAGTGGGGCCACCAAGTGCTGAACTGGCTGCCTATAAAATATGAAACAATCATTCTGTATTTCTCAACCTGGACTCAACTGACATATTGGGCTGGACAACTTTTTTGTTGTTGCAAAAGGCTGTCCTGGGTACTGCACGATGTTTAGCAGGATCCCTGGCCTTCACTCACTAAGTACTAGCGGGTCCCCTTCTAGTTGTGACAATCAAAATGTCTTATAGTTGGGACTGGGGCCATAGCTCAGTGGTAGAGCACCTGATTCACATGTATGAGGCCCTGGGTTCGATTCTCAGCACTGCATAAAAATAAATAAATAAAGATATTGTGTCCATCTACAACTAAAAAATAAAATGTCTTATAGTCATCACCAAATGACCCCTGAGAGAGAAAGTAAGACCCAGCTGAGAACTACTGCTCTATATATGTTAACACTTACCTGGCACCTTACAAAACTTGAAGTTTTATTATGATGACATATTTGAATGAAGCCATAATTTAGGAAATATTACAGAGATTCTAGCACATATATGTCATTGAGATGAACTTACTGATATGTAGTCAGAAGCATTTTATGCTTTTGGGATACTCTTTATGAGAAAAAACTGTAGCACAAATTTCAACTGAAAATGAATGTTCAGTTCAATGCTTTAACCATCATGCTAGAAAAAGGGCATTGGAAATATACAGGAGATAATATTAAACAGCAGGTTTCTGATGAACAAAGACAACCACTTCCACCTACTACTGAGTATCCTGCTGTGGTCCTTAAGAGCATTTGTTGTATAAATTACATGAAACATGGAAAAGAACAGGAAAGGAAACAAATGCTTACGTAAAATTCCTGGAGAGAAAAAGAGAGAAAAATACTGCTAGAAATGTGGAATGTACAGACCTGTTTACTGAACATAGTTCCTATACCCAGGAGGAGGGTGGGTAGAGTGGGGAATACAGGTGGTGGAATGAGAAAGAAAGATTTCCTATGAAATTTATTTCTATACTGGGGGCAACATGGCAAATGTCTGTTCCCTATGCCACAATCTAGTACTCTTCATAAATTCACCAATAGGTCTAGCCACAAACATCAGTATTATGCGTTATCTTAAAATATAAAATTAAAAAAATAGGAAAAAAGTATTCCCTTCAAAGACAGGTTAAGTGAAAGTTGTTACTCACCTCTAATCTAGTGTAGCAGTCAGCAATAAATTTCTTATGTAAAGACACTGAATCCTGAAAGTAAAAGGTAAATGGAAATTAAGGTTAGGCTTTGAAACTGAGTTTTAGTAACTATTCAGGATATAATATCAAAACAAATAAGCCAATCTGGGGATATGCCAAAGATCACAAGTTATCAGTAAAATATATATATAATTTTCTGCCTTTTTGTGTATAAGTAGTTTCTTTCCTTAGATACTTACCTTCTTTAACCTAGGATTTAGATTAATATAACTATAGTTTATGATTAACTGAATCGCTTCATTAGCAATTTCTTCATCAGGTGATTCCATGGCTATTTTCCAAATGAAATCCATTCCTATCAATTCCAGCTTTTCTACATACTGTTCAAAAGAAAATTAAAATAATATATAAATTGAATTACACAGCACACCAGGATCACAAAATTACAGTAAGTATTTTATATTACATAATGAGTCTTCACCTCTTTAGTTCAATATGAAATGAGGACATAAAAAGCCATCTATATAGGAAACCACTATTGTACTGATATGGAACTTTTTTTTAATATTTATTTTTTAGTTGTAGTTGTCAATACCTTTATTTTATTTATTTATTTTTATGTGGTGCTGAGGACTGAACCCATGTCTAGGTGAGCACTCTATCACTGAGCCACAACCCCAGCCCCCTGATATGGAACTTTAAAATAAAAAAGCAATCAACCACAGAAGCACTAGGCAACCTCCATGGGAACTAGGATAGGCATGGAGATTCTTCTCCCCACAATCACAGCACAGGAGTGAGATAAGGCACCATTATCATGAGCTTTTCTTCAAAAGAAAATGGAGTCAAGCTAGAAGCAGTTATTTAATCTTGGGGCTAGATATGGTCTTCCCAAAGCTCAGTTACAAATAGCAGAGTGAAGACTTACAAGATCTTACTAATATTCCTACCACCCCAGAAAGTTAGGACCTGAATGAGAGACTTAGAAAAAGAGCTAGTTCTTAACCTTTCTTTGTAAAGCGGCATGTGTAAACATAAACATAAGCTGTATACATTGCATACAACCCCATTTTCCTGCTTTGTTGTATATTACTAAATTTTTTACCCAATCTCTGCCATTGAGATTCCAAGACTGATGATTTCATTACTTTTTTTAAGGGACATGTAATTACTGAATCCGAAGAGCTGGAAGCCCAGATGGAGCTATTCCCTCTTCCACATTCTTCTAGCCACAGCAGCCCCCCAGTCAGCAAGAAGCCAAGACAGTGATGTGAGAAGTTGAGCAGTGACCTCCAGCACTCTTGAAGAGAGGCTCTGCCATTAATGCCCAAGTCAGCAATCAAGATTTTTTTTTTTTTTTTTAAATCCATGTGTTCTTTCAATTAGAACACATAATTTACTGGGTGTAGTGGCACATGCTTGTAATTCTAGGTACCTGGGAGACTGAGGCAGGAGGATCACAAGTTTGAAGCCAGCCTCAACAACTTATTATACTAGATAATTCAAATGATCTATATTTGATCTGAGAATAATTTACTTACCAACTGAGCTCCTTGTCTTTTTAATCGATGATCACAGAGATTCACATTTTCAAAAAAAGTCTTAAATAAATTAAAACCTGAAATAATAGAATGTCAGATAAAGTCATGCACTATTAAGTAAAACATTGAAAGTACATTAAGAGCTAAAACCACAAAACTCTTGACAATGGTTTCTTAGATATGGCATCAAAAGCACAAGTAGTGGTAGTACAGTGGCCAGAGGAGAGCTTTAATTCAGAAGTTTTGAGACCAGCCTGGGAACACAGCAAGATCCCATCTCAAAAACAAATAAAAAAGTAAGTAAATAAATAAATAAAACTTAAAAAAACAAAAAGCACAAGCTCTAAAATATTATTCAGGTAAGTTGGACTTTAATCAAAATAAAAATCTTTTGTGCTTCAAATTATCCTATCACGAAAATGAAAAAAAATCAGAATAAGAGGAAATATTTGCAAATTATTTATATTATAAGGAGCTAGTATCCATACTATATAAAGAACTTTTACAACTAACAATAAAAAGACATATAACCCAACTTAAAAATGGGCAAGGCTGGGCAGGGTGGCACATGCCTTTAAGACCACCTATTCAGGAGACTTAGGCAGTAGAGTTGCAAGTTCAAGGACAGCCTTAGAAACTTAGCAAGACCCTGTCTCAAAATAAAATAAAAAGGACTGGGGAGGCAGCATGCATGAAGTTCTGTGTTCTGTCCCCGACATCATAAGAGGGGAGGAAAAAAAGAAAAAAGGAAGAAAACACATTAGAATAGATAATTCTTCAGAGAATATTCAGAAATTGCCAATAAACACATGAATAGATGCTTGATATCATGAGTCTTCAGGGAAAAATCAATTCAAAACTTTAAAAGATACTACTTTACATCTACCAGGATGGCTTAAAAAAGAAAAGAAAATGCAGACATTAACCATTATTGGTGATATGTGGACAAACTGGAACTCGTAGCTGGTGGGATTATGAAATGGAACAACTACTTTGTAAAACAATCCGGCCGTTCCTCAAAGGCTAATGAGATATCAAAGCAATTTGAATGTTTATAGCAGTATTTCTCATAATAGCCCAAAGAAGTAACAAAAAGGTCCACCAACTGGTAAATGGATAAACAAAATATGGCATGTCTTCAGTGAAATACATGATACAAGGTAGGTAAGCCTTGAAAACATAGACTTTCATATAATGAAAGAAGCCAGATGGTCACATGTAGTATGATTCCATTTTAAATTGCCAGATTAGGCTAATCCATAAAGAAAGTAAAGAGATTAGAGAATAATGCAAGGTAGGAAATGAAAAGGTGCTGGGTTTCTTTTTGAGGATATGAAAACATCCAGGAATTATAAAGTAGTAAAGGTCACACCCTTTTAAAAATACAAAAAGAAACAAAAGAAAGGAGCTCTAACTTTGAAAAGTTTTTACCTTAATGAATCTTTTTGCAGTAAGAAATTTCAAAAAACAATCTGGCAATATGGTCTATCAGGCCATATAATATAAAAATTAATCATAAGATACTATTTATGTAAAAAGAAGTTTATCTGCATCTATCTAAATATGCACAAGGGAAATTCTAAAAGGATATACCAGACTGGCTAGTTGCTTCTGATTAACAGGCTTATGGGAGAGGGAAGGATAAAATTTCTTCCTCTAAAGAAGTAAAACAAATAATGTGAAGTAATTATCTACCATTCATAGTGATTTCATATGACTCCAGTTTCAGAATTTTCTCCTTGAAGAGCTGCTGCTGAACATCACTCTCGAGATCATGCTGCCCTTTTGTAAACCACTCAAAGCACATCTGTGGATTAAGACAGATAATGCCCTATAACTAACGATACATGCTGTGCAATGAGAAAGGTAAACAGACATTATTCTTAATGATTCAAAAATTCATGTAACTACCAAGATGTCACTCAAAACTGAAATGTTTAGAACTCTGAAACTAAATGAAGCAAACTAACATATGAGCAAAATACACACACTCATACTTTTCACTGAATTTTTCATCTAGTTTTTCCCATCAACATGTATTAAGCTTGCTGTGTGCCAGGCCCTGGCTCACTTAGTCCTTTCAGCAATCCTAAGTAGTAGCTAATACTGTTCTATAAAGTGAGATGAAGAAACTGAGATTCATTGTTAGCAAATGTCAAAGTGTTCTGTTTCAGATTTAACCTTTTTTGGCTGTTTAATTATAGCTTCAAACATCCGCCCAGGCACTGATTTTTTCTTAAGTATTTCTGAGAGTATGATATCATTTTAAGGAACTCAAAGTTTTCTAGTAGTAACTTAAAATTAATTTCATGGGAGAGGATAACAAACTAAAATATACCTGGAATTCTTTATCTGTATTGACTTGAATTTGGTATTTTAACCAAAATGGTATCAAAATCATCAAAAAATCATGCACTTACTTTTTCAGTACTTAAATTCCTAGCCTATATAGTTAATGCCTATGTAAGTTTAAAGTGTTTCGAAACTAAAGACTTGAGACACAAAAAAATGTCGGACACAAAAGAGTGCAACATTTAAATATTTCTGCCATGTGTTGTCCATACAGCATCTTCTTACCTCTCTATCTAATTCACAAACATCTTGGCCAGTCACAAGACACTCCCAGATTTCCTTGGCACGATTCCAACCCAAATACAGGGTAGCTTCTTGCAAGAAAAATGCCAGAAATTTCAGATGTGCCTCCAAATACTGCAAAAAGAAACAATGTTAACCAGTTAATTCCAGGCATCTATACCTAAAAGAAACATTAAAACAAAACGTTAAACTTTATAAATCAGGTTTACTTAACTTTTTCTTAATGTAATTTTAGGGCAAAGAGAATGTGAGAAATCTGTTTACCAATTGACAGCTCAACATAATGGAAGCTACCTCAAGTCTGTTACAATTTTAGTTGACTTTGGATGTCAATAAAATATCATTTCAATAATATCAATGTAAAGCACCACAATCTCACAACTGGCAAATTAAGATTTTTGTCTAATTTTTTAGGCAAAAACATTGTGTAAATCTTGGGCAATTTACTGAAATATTAACTTACAAATATCATCCTTCTAAACTTAATTTTGAAATTACTGTATTCAGGACAGAAAACTGCTGAATCATAATCAATACAGCTCATGCTACCCCTTTAAAGTTACACCCAACATTACTTTTATAAAAAGTTGAAAAAGGCCAAATGAGTGTGGTAAATCATGAAATAAAAACACAGTGCCTGATACCTCCCGGTAAGTGTATCGACCATCCACTAGGGTCAAACCAGTTAGACCTCCAGGCCCAGCCACAGCTGCCGCAAGTCGATGGCACGCTATCAAACTTCCCGTGACCAATTTTACAATTTCAAAATTTTTCTTCAAGTCTTGAATAATACTCTTGGCAAAAAACAACAAAAAGAAAAGTGGTTTGAGAATCTGTGGTTATTTTGTTGGTTTTAAGCACAACTTCTATTTTAGGATGCAGTCCTAGGTGAAAGCAAACACAAGGATTTCTTCACTTAAATTTCCTATTTAACAGTAAATAAAACCAATCTAGTTATGTATATTTACTAAGGAGCTGATAAACTAGCCTACTAATTTTTTTGCACCCAAAGATTTATTTATTTTAAAAGATAAAGGAAAAATTTTTAAAAAGAGCTATTTACTTTCTGTACACTTTTCCAGAGCTTTCTTCCATATTCTGTTATATTAAGGAAACTAGCTCCTTAGGCAAACTAATCTTTTTGCATGATAAAACAAATCTGCAAATTTTTTCAAATTTCCATGACTTTAAAAAAGAGGTTTATTTCAATAAGTTAAGCAAATAAAAAGGAAAGCAGTTATTACATCAAAAAACAGGTAGATAATGTTTAAACTCAGGATTATAGATCAAATACACTATAACTATAAATTCAATAGTTTTGGCCCTGTTTTGTTATTATAAATGGTTAAGCGAGTAACTGTGCAATAATAAAAACAGCTACATTCTTACCTTGTCTTGCTTTTGGTAGGTTTGTTTTATGAATGAGCGGGTGATTTCATGGAGCTGACGCAAAGCTGGTACCACCCAAACAAACTGGGGATTATTAAGCTGAGATGACTAGAGTTAAAAAGAAGTTGTATTAATTAAATTTAGAAATTAATGGCAGATTAATTTATTAGCTATAAAAAATCTGCAAGTCAATTAGGTTTTATTGTCACACATTCTATAATTTCATCTTCATGTTGTTCATTTATAGCTTATCTCCATGCACTCATAATTCAATCTTCAACTTCTTATTCTGCATGCAATTTCCTAAAGCCAAGAACTGCAAACAGGAGTGGATGTGAAGTGACAGTGAATGTATAGGGGTACATCAGCAAAAAACAGACAACAAGGAATTAGCAACTTCAGAGGATAGATTAAGTAGCACAGGGCTGCTAAGACATGTTGACACAATAAAATAAATTGATGGCAACAGCTTAATGTTGAACTGGCTGGCAAGTAAGATGGAATAAAAAAGTGGCTTTCTTTAGTTATATGATTAAGATACCAATGATCTGTTCAACAAACTGACAATCGTCTAAATATTAAAGAAAATATGATCTGTTTATATCTCCTAGTTAAAACCACTTTGTGAGGTCATTCTAATTTTATTAATAAGGGGCTGGGGGCATAGCCCAGAGGTAGAGCCTGTGTTTGTTATATGTGAAGCCCTAGGCTCAATCCCCCACACTCCCCCTTCCCTCTCCCAATTACTATTTTTATTAATTATTACAGATACTTTACTCAGACTGTAATTTATATTTTTCAAAATATTTTCAAATTTATTAATTCTGAAACTAGCACATGACAATCCAGATCTTCAGAGTATAGATCTGAAAAGTTTGATGTTCACTATGCACTCTTTAAGAAGATAATTGGTTTTTAATAAACATCTTTGAACTGAAATTTCATTATAAAATATGAAAAAAATATCAGATTAAACACTTTTAATCAACTGACTACTAACCAAAAAACTGATTAAAGCTTAAGTCTTCAACATTTATTTAAAAGGCTGATATTTTTATTTTAAATCACTCTTGTTTTATCGAGTCTTTCTGAAAAATGAAGACCCCATTTGGGGAGGAGAAATACTTGTTTTGTCTGGCAGAAAAGCAGCTTACTACTGAACATGTAAATGTGGGCAAGCTATTGCCAAAACAATACTATTTTCCTTGCTTCATAGAGATTAGCTAATCAATCAGCAAATACCATATTTTCTGGATTCTAAGACACAGGTTTCATAAATTTAAACATTTCTGTAACTGATATTTCTCACAATTCTGTGAAAAGAAATCTTACTAATCAATAAACATGGGTGCAAATTTTCCTACAACTGCCCTTCCCTGAGTATACATAAGGTATTTGTTCATCTACCTATCATTTGAGTTCAATTGTTCCTTGGTATATGTACTACTGAACAAGGATGGTTCTAACTTAAATCTGGATCACTAATTTATTACTTAAATGTTATTAAAAACATAACACTATGATAGAGCACTGACTAGCTTGTTGTGGTCATAAATTCAACTAAAAGCAAAGAAAACTTTCAGTGGTCTTAGATTAAAGTATTTTTCAAAGCAGAAGCTGATGTGATAGACTCAAACACTGTGAAGGGCTCATCACTAAATGTCTCTGTCTTAAGTTGCACCTTAATTCAAAAGAAGCCGTGTAACTTGTAGTATTCATCACTTGGTAACAGGAAAAAACCGCTTGAGTTTTATGAATGAGGACAAGCATACAAAACTCCATATTCTTCAACATGCCTCAAAAATTATACAGTCAATCTAAAAAATTTCAGAGTAGTTCAGAGCATTACTATAGATAATGACAAGCAGTGTGCCCTGGTGAAGCTCTACCTAACTGCACAAAAGCAGACTTAGACTCAACCTGGGATGGTGAATCTAAACAATGACTGGTAAATGTACAATTTCTTTTTCTCTTCTCTGTAAAAACAACTTATTTCTGTGATACAGGGTACAATCACTGGCATCTTAGAATCACAGAAATGGTAGATATTAAAGGCTGACTACTTGCAAGACTAGCTAGAATATTTCTGTTTTTTAAAAAAAGTTGCAGAACAATAAAACAATCAAAACTTTAAGGCTTATGTCCAAACTGGTACCTTCCAAAAGAATTATGAAAATTAGGATATAACTACGAGCCCTTTCGCAATAAGCAGATGTATTAAAAATTATCATGACCAGTTAAGTCAAGGGTGGTCAGAATACTTATATTTGACATGGACAATTACCTGTTGAAGGTAATTCATCATACAATAAAATTAAAATAAATCATATTAAATTGGAATTTAAGAATTATTTCTGATATAGTTTCTAAAGTTTAGCAATCAGAAAATATGATATTGATTCCATTCCATTATAACATTATATTGCCAAGTTGCAGGAAAAACTTAAATTACCCTTCTCCAGTTGCTAAGACTGATAAACAAATAAAATGAATATAGCTGATAATGTTCTGGAGTTGAGGCTTCATAAGGAAAAGTTAATGGGATGTCCTGATTAGATTCTTAATGTCACATGAAGCCTTAGAGGTCAACAGGCATGGCCTGCAAATCTATATCTAAATTTTCTTTATTCTTTTATTAAATGAATTACTAGTCTCAGTATTTCCAGTGATAAGAATCACTACCTCAGAGGGCAGTACATTCTGTTTTCAGACTCTTCTCACAAGAAAGTTCTCTGATCTACCACACTAACACGTGTCTCCATACAACTCCTTAGGAGACATAAAAAGAAAAACAATTCAAGCTTCTCTGTAATGATCCTCTTATGAAAGTTTTCATATTTTTTGAGTTCTCTCTTCTAAACTAAACATCCCCCACTTCCTTGCCCATCTTGTTTTTCCAGAAAACCTTTTATCTAGAACCAAAGCAAAAAATTTTGCATGGGAGAAAACTTTTTAAACGTACTTCCTCCTCTACTAACCATATCACTGTGAGACTCTTTGTACTGAGGACACCTTACTACTTTTATTTTCTGTTGTGTGCTTTGGCAAGCAGAGGGAACTCAATTATGTACAGGTTGAGTGACCCTAATTTAAAAATCTGGCCACCAAAGTTAAAAATTTTTGAGTGCCAACATTGTTCTCAAAAGTTTCTTATTATAGAACAGTTCAGATTTCAGAATTTTGGATTAGGGATGCTCAACCAGTAAAGTCTATTCAAACAATCTAACATCCAAAACCTCTGAAATCTGAAATACTCTGGTCCCAGGATTTCAGATAAGGGATATTCAACCTGTATAAGTGAGGCTTTGAGTCTCCTGATAGCGTGAAGGGGAAGTAGTAGGAGGAAGGGAACTGATATTTACTGAAAGTCTGCCTGGCAAGAAAGGGCATAGCATAAAGGGCATAGCTAAAGATAATACCTTAAAGACTATCCAACACAACTAATTGAGTAAAAATAATTTTTTGTTTAGTATTTTTTTATGAGTACATTTAAAAAAATTTAATTGAAGGAAAAAAGAAGTGAAATAAGCGGGAAAGGGTTGGGATGAACAGTGGAAGGTATAAAAGAAGCAAAGGAAAGAAAAGAGGACCAAGGGAGCCAAGGGTACCCTGGCAGAATCTATAGAAACAAAGTTAAGAAATAAAGGTCAGAATTTCTGAACACAACAGTGGAACTTGGGAATTTTAAGAGTGTCAAAAGCAGAGGGAAGGGGAATCAGTTGGGGGAATAGAGGTAGCTCAGGGTGGGAGGGGAGTAAGAAGTGGGTGATCTTGTCTTACCCTTTGCTTAGTTTCTGTGTAGCCTGGCAGGGAGACATAATCCCCAGTCAGCCCACCTTGCTGCCTGGCAGGAAAGGGCATAGCATAGAAAAACACCTTTAGTGGCAGTAAATAATTCACCCCCCTGCCTGGAGCCATATCCAGGGGGCTTTGATCTTCCCACTGTCCCCCTTCAGCAATGTGTACTTTCAGAGAGTATCTGTGAAAGCACTTAGTAAACTGACAAGTGCTATGTAAAAATGCAAGCTATTATCTGGAAGGGAATAATGGTACACCAGAATTTATTTGCTGGGACCAGCGGGGAAATAAAAAAGGAAGAATATTCCTTTCCAATCTCTCAAAATAAATCCAAAAAATTTTTGTTTCTTTCTGAGTTTTGTTATAAACCACAGATATGAATGAAGTGACTGCAAAGAGAAGCAGTAAAGATGCAACGATGCAACGACTGGAAGAGCTGGCAATGCTTAGCTATGGAAAGGGAGGAATGCTATCTGGAAGGTTTTTCTGGTTTCAAGTCATTTCCCTGGAAGGAGGGGAAAGTTCCTTCAGCTTTGACCTTCACAGATATAAAGAAATATGTCTACTGCTGAGAGGAAAAGATAATCTTTCTACAGAGACCCTTTTTCTCTTTATTAAAACTACTGAAGGATCGAAACTTCTTAAATGACCAGATGAAAACTCTTCAATCTTAAGGAGAGAGGTTGCTAAATCATTCGCATTACTGAGCTTAGAAAATTAGAAACATTTAAATTGTATCTGAGTAGAAAGACAGAAATGTTGTTGAGTTCAAGGAATAATTCCTTATGGCCCCAGCATTACTAGCTCCAGTTTGTGAATGTTTTTAAAAAGCTCTAAAACTAGATCATATGCAGAAAATTCACATGATCAAATTTCACTGTCAAAACACAAAACATGAGTTGACAATATGCTCAAGACGAAAATTTATGGCCAAGTACAACTTATGTGAAAAAAACCCCATTAAGTCACCAAAGCTTGTTAGCAAGACCTAAGAATCTCTGATGATACCAATGAAAATTAGGTAGAAACATTCCAGATTTTTAAAAGAAATATCTTTGAAAATCAAGAATATTTTTGAAATACTGAGCCACTAGGTACTTTACCAAAAAATTTTAATAAAATGAAATCTCCCCCTTCCTGCCAACCCCATACACAGTGTGGTCTGGGCAATCTGAGGATCTAAGAAGGAAGACAATACTGCTCTGATCAGGGCTGCGACAACCAAGAAAGCACATTGTACCGAGCTGGCTACTGTGATTACTCCTCTTACAGGAGAGACTGGAGTTAAGGACTAGAGCTGGAAGAGAGCTATGATCATCATCACTGTTCTATCCACTAACCATCATTTCCAACCACTTTCCATACATTCACAGCAATCTAGAGGCCAGAAGGCCAGAGTCCGGAAGGGTAAGGCGTCTCTGGCCCCAGTCCCTCTTGTAGTCACCATCTAATTCTACCTTCTAAAATCAAACAACAGTACCAGGCACTCATTTAATGACTATCTGTGTAAGAAATTATTTTAGGGACACATCTGAACCAAACACCTGAAAACTACCATGTGCCAGCACTGAATGAACCTCCTTCTTCTTTTTCTCTTATCTATGAATGTTTCTCCATTTTTCCCTTATGGAAGAAAAATGGGCATGATACTTACTTAGAATCAACGGTACATATTAAAATTGTGCATGTTTAAGTCTAATTTAAGAGGAAAAAAACTAAGTTGAAAGTCATGATTTTTAAAAACACTATATAAAACTATGTAATTTCAATATAATCCTTAATGTTTTTCCCTTTAAAGTCAATAACTACTGAGCTTTAAATAATAATAATGCTTTAAAATAATAAAGGTCATAAATATCAAGTCTGTATGTAAACATTACTGAGAAAGACTAAAACACATTATAAAAATTGTGATGCAATTTATTAAATGATTATTGGATTAGTATACCTTTCAGTTGGTTCCAACTGCAAATTCTTACCTTGAATCCATCCTTCTTGTTTTTTTCCAAACCTGACCATTCTCCAGGCTGAAAATTCATTTTAAGAGAAATATAAGTGATGTGGTAAAAGTAACACCTATAATTTCCCAATCTTGGATTCTAAGGTAAGAGCTTCCAGATAGGACATTTCATTTACTTAACATAATAGGACTGCTTGGCTCTTATTACTCAGACAATACTGTTGCTCTTTTTTTTTTTGAGGGGGTGGGGTTGAGGAGAGGTTTACTTCTTGATTGAACTCAAGGGCACTCAAGCACTGAGCCATATCCCCAGCCCTATTTTGTATTTTATTTAGAGACAGGGTCTCACTGAGTTGCTTAGCATCTTGCTGTTGCTGAGGCTAGCTTTGAACTCGAGATCCTCCTGCCTCAGCCTCCCGAGCCTCTGGGATTACAGGTATGTACCACCAGGCCTGGTCTAACACTGTTGTTCTTACAACAAAAATTTGACCAAAGATAAAAACCAACCCTTTTAATATCTTCTATGCACTTAATGATGTAGCTCCTCTTGACAGCTTCCTTCACAGCATATGCATCACTAAGGATTGTCAGGTGCTCCTCCAAGGCTTGCTGAATGAGGCTACTGGGCAGGGTTGGAAGATGAGCCAGTTCCCAGAGGACGTCTAACACCTGTGATAATACCACTATGATGAGCCCGCGGATATGCAAGTAAAACTGCTTTAAGCATTTGTAGCTAGAAAAATCCATTTGATTCTCCTGCCTTTCCAGAAGTGGTCTCAAAGCGAGCTTCCCGACCTATTCGTCCAATCAGGCTCAACAGCTTCTGTCTTACTCTATCACTCTCAGTCTCCCAGCTCTGTGCAACAGAAAAGACAAGACATAGGAACTATTTCACAATCATATTGGAGAAATTAGAAAAAACTTTAAACATTTTAAGCAAAAAAAATTTATAAACAAAAGGATATTTAAACACTGCTATTTTGGTGGGAACCTCAAAAGAGCTTAAAAACTTTAGGAAAACTTAACAGTAAGGAAATTCAACTGAACACATACCTTCTGAATGAGAACAAACAAATGATTAAGCTGATCTGAATTAAATTTCACAGCTGCAGCAGCAATAATAGTGTGAATGTTCTCGATCACGGTAGATGATTGTCCGGACTAGAAAACAGAGGAGACAGACATATCAGAAATACTTAAGACCTAGAACTTAGAAACATCTGTCTTTTTCCTGGCAATTGACACAAGCAAAAGCAAAAATATAACAAAGATCAATGGACTCTAGTCTAATCAGCATTCACTTTCACAGTAATTTTGGCAAAACTATTTTTTTAAATAATTTTTTTTTATTTTATATATCTTTATTTTTTTTATGTAGTGTTGAGGATCGAACCCAGCGTCCTGCGCATGCCAGGCGAGTGCGTACCGCTTGAGCCACATCCCCAGCCATAAAAAACTATTATTAATGGTTATCATCTGACCTTATTTAAATGCTCAGCAGCATTAAGTCTTTAAAAAGACAATGTGAAAAAAAAATGAGAATCAAGTTCTCCGTCTGATACTCATTTTTTAAGAGGAAATTAAATATTTTCTACTAGGTAAGAAACTGAAACTGATGAAAATTACAAGATAAATGTCCTCACTCTTAGCATTTTATAAATGATCTCAAGGGCCTCAGTTGAGAGTATAAACTGCTTTGTTTTTCACTGTGCTCATAACAATTTTCTGACTTCACTTAATATTTATCCTGTGGGCAGTAGTCTGCATCAGAGCTGCAGGAGCCTACCGTTGACCTATGGTTGACACTCACTTTATAATCTCAATCACAGCCTGTTGTGCCTCAGTGTTCACCAGGTGAGGAACTTGAAAGGCAGGGGATATTTGTAGATTTAACTCTTTAATTTCCTTAATATCTACACCTATAGCTGTTCACTGAATGTAGCAGGGAAAAACAACATAGGCATCATGGTCTCCCACCTTCAAATTCACAAAAATCATATGAGGGTATTCAAACAAGTACAAGACATGGGAAGTAAAATATAAGGGATCTAGGACTGTGTTTTATTTCTACGCCTAACTTTCTACAGTTTGCTTCCTAATCCTGGGCTGGGAGCCTGCGGATCACACACCGTAAAGTCCTCTCCCAGGTATATTCCTATTATATTCTGCCAGTGAGGGGCAGTGCTGAGAGGTGAGAGGCAGGAGGAGGAAGGAGTGTTTCTCCTTCCTAGACCAGAAACACTGGTTTAGGCTGAAAGTGAAACCAGGGTGAGCTAGTACAGCAACAGATTCCAAAAGTGCTAGTGGAAGAAGCACCTGCAACAGTTCTTGCACTTGCAGTGAAAACACCTTCCAAGTAGTTTCCTCTCTCTGAGTTTAATACGTCTTCTTCCTTTTTTTCTTAAAACCTTTTTCACCTTAATAACATCTTTGTAAACAGTCTTGTAGTTCAATTTCCTGGCATAGTTTTTGTTTCCTAGATTGTGATGATACAGTGACTAAGTGGACGCAATCAAGCTGAACTCCAGATTTCTTTCTGGCTTAGCAACTAGATGAGGATAACACTATTACTGAAAAAGACCGGAGAATAACTGGGTTTGGACGTGATGAATTTGAGATTTCAATGAGATACAAACTTGAAGGTGAAATTGTTATACATTTAGATATGTATAGTGGAACTCCAAGAAGAAAGATGAACTAGTGATAGGATTTACAGTGTCAGCAGCATACAACTGTAGTCAAAGCCATAGGAGTTGATGAAACTGACTAATGAAAGCTTGTACACTGAAAAAAGGCTAAGAACTAAGGCTTGGGAAAATAAACCAAACCATTTAAAGGAAAAGTAGAAGAGAATAAAGGAGATTTAAGAAGGAACACCAGAAAAATAGAAAGGAAAACTAGTAGTATGGATCATGACCAAAGTGAAAAAAAAAGAAAATGAAGGGCATGTTAGACTTGGTCACAGCTGCTCAGAGTCTAGATAAGGTGAGATCTGAAAGCTCAGTAATACTTATCTTCATTTATTAGGATAATTGGGAAGATTATTAATTAACACTAATAAAAATGTAATAAAAAGAAAACGGGACTGATAAACAAGACTTACACCCATTCATAGATCTCCACGAAGGCTTTTACTTTTTTAATTTAAAAAATAAGAAGATTAGATCAGTAGTTTGATATTCTTTTGACAAGTGGAATTCTTTTACATACACAATCTTAATAAAAACCTAAATATAAAACAGATTAGGTACAGCTGCTCTGGTTAAAATAAGACAGAGCTCCCATTTCCCTGCACATTTACCACCCTCCTCCCTCTCCTTAGATTAAATATGTCAAGAAAAGGCAAAAATAATTCTGATCAACCTACCTGTATCTTCCAAATTTTAGTCAGCTCATCTAAAGACAATTTACTGCCCAAGAGTTCAATAATTCCCTTTATACGATCACAGTATTGTGCTTGGTCTATGTTGCCTAATAAAAAATACGAGAGGAAGAGAGATGCAGTGACTCTCTAAATATGATTCCATTAATTCAAAGCAATTAATTAATTCAAAGCAGTTAAATTAATTAATTTAACAGTAAATTGCTAGATTGTAAACAAAAATTTGTATCTTTTTAAATAATGTTAAATTATGTTAAGTAATTTTATCTTTTGAAAGCAACTTACCTTCCAGTGCAATTGATAGAACTGAGTTTTCTACTAGCCAGTCTAGTAATCTGTCTGTATCTATAGCATTCTTCACAGACTTAGATAAAGTGCTATCTTCTATCAGTTTGGTTACCTAAAAAGACAGGGTTATTGTGACTCAACACATCATCAAAGTCCTCTGTAATTCTTACAGTAATTAGCCAAAAAGTACCAAAAGCCATTTACTGGAAGTTTACAGATCACTATTTGTGATGTTTCTTTAAAAAGAACATAGAGGGGCTGGGGCTATGGCTCATCGTAGCACACTTGCCTGGCATGTGTGAGGCACTAGGTTCAATTATCAGCACCATGTATAAATAAATAAAATAAAGGTCTCTCAACAACTAAAAAAAAATTTAAAACACACACACACACACACACAAAAACAAAAACATGGGAGTTATTCTTACAGCACCCCTCCCGTGGACCACTGCTTACTGGATTAGAGATGAGAATCTAATCCAAACTTTGACCAGGGCATGTCCTCTAAATTTCATACATGGGACCAGAAAGAATACGTCAGCCCCCTGGTGATGGGAAGTGCAGGCTATGAAGCTCACACACTTCCCATGGCCATGTTCTCAAGATGTCACACTGCAGATACAGAGGTAATGAGACCAATTGCTCAGAAAAACAGAGACAAGACTTGGACAGGGTCCTGGCAGTACCAGGCCTCAAATTCTAGTTATTCACATGTTTTGGAAATTCAATCCTTTATTCAAGTGCAATAGCTAATTTCCTTCCAATAAATTCTACTTTTGGCCTGAGATAGTTCAACTAGAGTTTCTTCCACTTGCAGCCAAGAATCCTAATAAACCCAAAAGTGAACAAAAGACTGGATTATGACTGAACTGTATCAACTCTACTAAAACCAATGGTACTGTTTGCATGGATCTAATATGCTGTTTGCGTAGGAAGTCGCAGAAAATTATTTCCACCAACACAGTTGTAGTCACTTTGCTTTTGTCCTAACATCAGTTAGAAGATCTGGTTTAAATAAACCCAAAGTGAAATAAAATAAAAGGAACTGTCTGTTAGGGTAAAAAGTAAATCTCAAACCACATAATCTATGACATTACATCGTAGGAAGTGTCACAAAAACATTAAATAGTTCACAGAACAAATTTTGAAAATAAAAAAGCCATCTTCTCATTTGTATTAACAATTATAAATACACACCATAATCATGGTTTCTTTATATGAGAAATTACTCTCTTCACCCAACATTTTTATATTAATAATAACAAGTTGGACAGAACTTAAGGGGGTCTGTGTTTTAAACTTTTAAAAATAAAAGCAAAACTTACTTCTTTGAGGGAATTCATTTTAGCACTAAAATGTGGTGATTTCAGCATGCGAAGCAGGATGTCAAGCCGAAGGTCATCCACAATTGTCACAAGATCCGGTTGGAAGCGCATGCAAAGTAATTTAATGGCAGATAGGAGCTCAGGGATGCTAACCAATCTCTTTTATTGAATAGAAACAAAAAAAATAAAAATAAAAAAGGAATTGTAAAAACAGTTTGATCCCAATTCTCACAACACACACACACACACACACACACACACACACACACACACTTTCTTTCTCTCTCTCTCTTTCTCATGAGTACAGGGTAACAATGATTTGGAGATATCTGATATTCTACAAAGCCAATTAACTGGATTTTGCTTCTAAACAAAAGTTAAGCAACTGGTGAATAGTAAAGGAAAGGGGATATTCTTAGGAGAAATTCAAAGCAGACAAATCATGTTAAATGCTAGATTTGCTTTGAACAACTCCAGAGAAGCTTTTAATGTTCCAAAACTCCTTTTACTTTACACCAATAATAATGCCATCAAAATCATGTTAGTAAAATTTGGAATGACATCACTTACTGAGAATACTATATTCACTCTATTGACTGAGAAAACACCAACCCCTGGTGTTTCAAAATTAGCAATTTTTGAATCTGAAAACATAAATTAATTTGATGTGAACTGTATCTGACCAGAATCCAAAGAGAAATGGCACAGGAACCTTGCCAAATCCTACCTCTGTTTCTGTGAACTAACCAGCACTATGGCCTGCCTGGCTGAAGAGAGATTTACCTTGTCTTTGAGATCCTTCTCCTCAACACTCCGTACATCCTGTATTGTGGTGAGGATGACTGGATCTAGCATGGGCTGCAGAAATAAAATGCTACAGTTAATAAGAACTCCTGAATCTGTCCAAAAGTGGGGAGAAGGTATTTTTCATTCACCATTCACAAAAGAGAGGGTACAATGGAGAATGTGAATTCTAGCCACCACTAATACTGCCCCAAGGAAACACATAGCCGACTTTGTGCCTCAGCTTTCTTTCTTTTTTTTTTTTAAATTTTCTTTTAGTTATAAATGGACAACATATCTTGATTTTGTTTATTTATTTGCATGTGGTGCTGAGGATTGAACCCAGTGCCTCATATGTGTGAGGCAAGTGCTCCACCACTGAGCCACAACCCCAGCCGGCTTTCTTAACACTCCAGGTAGAGTTCCTGTTATTCTATTTTACAAGGGTGATTTGAAGAACTCAAGATGCATGAACTAACTTTAAGAACGTTAATCATAAGTATGTGTTATTTTTGTAATAAAGTAAATATTTTACATTTCATACTTTTAAAAATAAATATACACTTCACATAAAATGTTGTCATAAAAACTACTGTTGCTTGTTGATATGAATGAGACCTATAGATGATGAGACTCAAATGACACACTGTTCCAGAATGGTAACATGATCAGATAACTAAATAGTATTTGAGAAGTGGTATAATATTATCTAGAGCTAAATGACCACTTCTAAGATAAATTTTTAAAACATAGCTAACGAGGAAAACAAAGTCATTATCTGGCTGTTAGGGACAAGAATATATTAGAACTGGATTATAATGACATCCATTATCCAGATAGAATTTCTTCATTTACACTTATGTACAGTAGCTGGCTGAGTGCTACTATGGTTAAGAGCTGAGTCAGTGTCTTATCAATGTCTTGTCATGCCAGACCCTGTGTATTCCTCACTGCAACTCTGTGAGATAGGTATTACTATTATCACCATTCTGCAGATGAGGGAACAAGAGGCATATGTTAAATAAGTCTTTTAAAGTTATATAACTATCATGTAATAGAGACAACTATTAATTTGCATCCTGATATGAATTTATGGTTTAATGAATTTAGCTCTATATAATTCGGTGTAATTAAAATAAAGATGAAAATAAAAATTAAGTTGCAAATTCATATATTTCTTACTCTTTAAAAAGTATATTATGCTTTTATAATATAAACATATATATGTACACACACATTCACACACACACAATATGTGTATTATAGTTTCTAAAGTGCTTATTTATTTAGCTAGAATATTAGTACTCAATTCAGTTGCATGAAGCAATGTATGGTCAAATGCATTTCAAATCCAATCCTGAGTCTGATTTTAATTAAAAAGTCAATTCTTTAAAGGTATTGTGTCAACTACAACTAAAAAATATTTTTAAAAATGTCAATCATTAAATTATTAACACTTATTAGTAAGAAGTCAAATAATTTTGCCTCTTTATGTCTCAGTGTTTTAGCTACCCAGCTAATGACATATTCATGTGCCTCAACTGAAAGAACACTAAATGTTTCTAAATAGTATAAAAAATAAGGAAAATACATAGACAGCCAACCTAATTCACTTAAAATCTTACAGTATTCATGTGTGAAGCCCTGCCCCAGCACCAAGAAAAAAAATTAATAGTATTATCTTGACATGTAAAAGCATCTAACATCTAGAGATGGTAAAAATTTCTAGCACCCATCAAAAATATCACATATCCCCGATTAAAATGGCCCTAAGTAAATCTGACATCAGAAAGAAACACCACATACAGAAATATTACTCCCAAAGGACATGATGTTTTCAAAACTATTTACGGTGATTTTTTTTAAAAATCGAAATACAAATTGTAGATTTTACAGACTTACTTACAAAGAAAACAACAAGCAGAGGTATATCAGTGAGACATTTTGTATAATAAAACTAATTAATTGAAATGGAAAGTAACAAGAAAGTTTAATATGCCTTTAGGCATTAGGAAACTAAACACCCATAGTTTTGACTATTCTATGACCTATTCATTACAATTCTGCAGAGGTAGGAAGTCAAACGAGATGTGCTATAAAGCTGTTATTCATAAATGAGTGACTGAGCTAGTAAGCAAGCCTTGCTGACTGTTCAAAACTGACCTAATGTAATGGCACTGAACCCCAAAACATTCCTGTGAAGAGAACAGATAAAAAAAATGGGAAAAAATTATTCGATAAAATGATTCTTTTAATGAATAAATAACATTCTCAAATGTTAGAGGTCTTCTATACTTTAAATTATTGAACATTTTTTTATTATCTTCTGACGTAATTTTTACTAGAACCACAGCTATTAAAAAAAAAAAAGTTGGCCACACATGGTGGTGCATGTCTGTAATCCCAGCGGCTTGGGAGGCTGACACACAAGGATCCAGAGTTCAAAGCCAGCTTCAGCAACAATGAGCTGCTAAGTAACACAGCAAAACCCTGTCTCTAAAAAAAATACAAAACAAGGCTGGGAATGTAGCTCAGCGGTTGAGTGTCCCTAAATTCAATCCCAGTACTCCCCACGCCCCCCCCCCAAAAGTTGTTACTCTGTATTAAGCCCAATTCTGAAAACCTAATAAAAAGAAAGTGAAGACTGTTTGCATGTCTTGGATCACCTTGTGTAGTGATGTAAAATGCCTTAATCCTACCTGCACCACTGAGGGATTCAGGTACTCTGCACACACTCCTAAGGGTTGCACCAGTGCTGAGACGGCCTAGAAAAAACAGTGAAGATTAGAAAGAAATGTGAGAGGGTTTTTTCCTTTCAAAATTAAGCAAATCCCTTTTCATATATCTAAGAAACATGTAAGCAGTGATTTGAGCAAGTTATGAACGAATGATTGGATAAACTAAACAACAAAATGAAGAGCAGCAAAATGAAGATGTCTATTTAAATTATTAGAGAAATTCAATGTAATTTAAATCAGAATATGTCCATAAAACTTCCATGAAGGAATGGATGAAATCATTCTAAAGTTCATACAGTAGAACACTAAAAAGATTTTTTTGGAGGGTGGAGACAATAGTTGGGGGAAGAAGTGAAATATGGATTTAACATAAACCATTTAAGGCTTCTTTGAAGGAAATTATAAACTTTACTATAAAATACATAATAAAAGAAGACCCAAATAAATGGGGAGATGCCATGTTTCTGAATGGGAAGTACCAGTACTATCAAAATGTCAAGTTTATTGTAAAAATAAATATAGAGACAAACTGATCCAAATATTTAATGCAATTCCAAACATGGCATCAGTGGAATTTTCTGTAGAACCAGACATGTTGACCTTATGCAGAAGAGTAAAAATATTAAAACAACCAAAATTTTAGAAAATTATATCAGGCAGAAGTGGCCCTACCAAAAATTAAAACAGTGGAACAATAGCAAGAAAATGTTCAAAGTAGGAATGAATGACCAGAACAGATAGGTGTCCAGGAACAAATCCATATATGTGTGGGATTCTGATATATGACAATGCTGGCAAATAAAATACTAAGGAGAAATCAATTAGTCGGTATAGAATCTTCAAACAATTTGTTATCTATTTGAAAGAATAAATTTTCTACCTTATACAATATATAAAAATAAATTCTAAATGTTAAAAAGTTTTTTTTAAAAAAGTAAAGCTACAAGTGTATAAAAAGAAAAAAAAAATACTTCTGCCAGGCATGGTGGCACATTCCTATAATCCACAGAAGGACTGCAAGTCTGAGGTCAGCCTGGGCAACTTAGTGAGATTCTGCCTCAACTTTAAAATTTGGAAAGGGCTGCAGATGTAATTCAGTGGTGGTATACCACGGCCACTAGGTTCAATCCCAGTACCACAAAAAAGCCCTGAGGTACAGGAATATTCCCTAAGCAGTTTAAGTAAAACTTTTAAGTCATAAGGGAAAATCAGATTATACAAAATATATAACTTCTGTATAGCAAAAGACACCATCAATAAAAATGAAGAGATGCAAAGTACTGGGCAGAAATATTTTACAAACACACAAATGGACACATCATTGATAAGCTTAATATAAAAAAGAATTCCTAAAAAAATAATAATGTACACCACCTCAAAAAGACCTAAATAACAAGGTCAATTTACAGAAGAAATACAAACAGCCAGTAATCACATGACGAAATGAGCAATTTCATGGGAAATCGAGTACTGCAAATAAAATACACTATTTTTTGTCCACTATATTAGAAAATTAAAAGATTGAAAATACTTAACACTATTAAGAATATCATGAAACAGGGAACTGGGGTTGTGGCTCAGTGGTAGAGCACTTGCCTAGCATGTGTGAAGCACTGGGTTAGATTCTCAGCACTGCATATAAATAAATGAACAAAATAAAAGTCCATCAACATTTAAAAAAATATTTAAAAAAAAAGAATATCATGAAATGGATTTGTTGGAGTACAGACTCATTGGTATAAGCTTTTATGGAAAGAAACTTTCCCAGTTACTAGGAATTAATCCTTCAGAAATAGTAGCACATGAATAGAAGTACATGAAGACCCACTTTTAAGAAGTATTTTCTGTACTGGTAATAGCACCATGATATACCCTTTGCAGAAGTATGCTACAGTCATTACACTGATGTTACTAACCTAGAATGATCTCCATGATATAATGCTAAATGAGAAATAAAATATACAAGTAGGTATAATATGATTTCAATTTAGTTTTTTATTATTTTACTTTTTTTTGTTGTTGTTTTGTTTGGGGGGGATTGAAACCATGGGCACTTTATCACTGAGCCATCCCTAGTCCTTTTTATTTTTCTAATTTTGAGACAGGGTCTTGCTAAGTTTTGGGGGACTTTGCTAAATTGCCGAGGCTGGCCTCAAACTTTTGATCCTTCTGCCTCAGCTTCCTGAATCACTGGGATTACATGCATGTGGCACCAAGCTGGCCCAATTTAATTTTAATGAGAAAGAAACAACACATGTAGATTTATATAATTTAAGAAAAAATCAGAAAGATTATATATTAAATGGGTAATCATTACCCAGAAGATAGATAGGTGTGTGTGTGTGGGGGGGGGGCCAATGGTGTGGGAAGACAGGCAACTTTAATTTCTTGCTTTGTACACCCATTTTTAACTGGTGGGATTCTGAGTGATAATTTTTTCCCCCAATATTTGCCAAATTAAAAAAATATGATTTGTTTCATTTTGTTGCATATGGATTTCCAGTTTTCCCAGCACCATTTGTTGAAGATGCTATCCTTCCTCCATTGCATGCTTTTAGCCCCTTTATCAAATATAAGGTAGTTGTAGTTTTGTGGATTGGTTTCTGTGTCCTCTATTCTGTACCATTGGTCCACCCGCCTGTTTTGGTACCAGTACCATGCTGTTTTTGTTACTATTGCTCTGTAGTATAGTTTGAAGTCTGGTATCGCTATACCGCCTGATTCACACTTCCTGCTTAGC
>NW_026000082.1:10935062-10952210 GCF_001458135.2 Marmota marmota marmota | reverse complement strand
ATCCCAGCCCTAATTTGTTCTTTATATAAACACAAATTAAATATGTGGAAGAAATGTTAATGCTTTGGGGAGGATTAAGACCGACTAGAGCCCTTAGGAATGGAGTTTCCTATCCATGGAGGTGTAAGACAGGCTGGGTGAGCTAGAGATGTGGCTCAGTGGAAGAGCACTTACCTGGCAGGTGTGAAGCCCTGGGTTTGATTCTCAGTACTAGAAAAAAATTTAAAGGGAAAAAAAAAAAAAAAAAAAAAAAAAAAAAAATATGATTTGAACTCACTGTTATAATATGGCCTAGATTTATTCTGGGACACAGCCACCTTCTTAACTGGTCAGAAATCTGATATTTACCATGAATTTTAATTATACTTGTTTATTAAAATGAGAATTTCAACCTTTGGATCTCTTTGTCTGGTGCCTGAGTTTTACCATCTTTTCCATACCAGCTAGACTAATAAAATTCTACATCAACTGTAGTCAACAATACAACTGTTCTGAAAAACATCTGACCTAAAGGGAAATTTTTGAAATTATCACAACACTCAACAACAATGAAGGATAAGGCCATAATCCTAAGTATCCATCCTTAAACAATTTTCATTCAGGTACAGTAGAAATTTGGACCTGCTCTGGTTTTGATGTGTTTTTAAATAAATTGAATCTATAGAAAATTACTAATTGTTTAAACATTTTTCAGAAATAAACTTAATTTGTTATATTTCCCAATGTCCCAAAAGACCAGTTCTTGAGAAGCAAACTAAATAAAAAGCCTGTTCCCTAAAGAGATTTTTCTGCTTTGTTTTAAAAATCACTACCTATTATTTTCCAAGTCAATAAACTCCTTTCCAATATACTTGATATACTCAATGGGGATCCAAAATGAGAGTCCAACAGCTTAAGTAACTCCCAGGACAGGCAGAAGAGGCTCCCTGGACAGTTAATGATCTGGCAGATACCTAATTTTTAAAGATAAACATGGGTGGCATGAAAGGGTCAGTCTACTATCACACTGTCAAGTCTCTTTCCCTGACCAATGTTACACCCTCATGCAAAGAAGGATCAGAGAAGTCAATGAGTCATGATTCCACAGAAATAACGGCTACTCTAAGCACAATATGTAACATTCAGGTATATTATTTTACTACATCATTTTCTACATTGATCAAATTATGGTAGCTAGCACAGGGTTTTATCCATGACAAATAACTGAATGATTAACTAGAATAAAGGGTTCTTAGCTGCATTGAGGTCAGAAGTCTGTGAAAAATTATTCTCCTTACTATAAAGTGAAATTCTTTAAGAAAATAAAGTTGACATGAAAAACTAATGGTACTGCACATGAGGGATCATGTGAAGTTCCTATGTTATGGTATACTGTTATCTGTTAAGTTTCTGTAACACCAAAAAGCCTGAACAACCTTGCTAAAATATTTTTATTTGTGCTTTATCCTATGAAATAAATTCTGATTCATATGATCATTTAGCAGTCACAAAATTGTTATGCACATATATATTGCCACATATAGCACCTATTAAAGAGCAAGATAATTTCATGTAACAATCACAAATTGAGAGAAAAATGCCATAGGCAAAGGGGAAATAGTGAGGTAAAAAACACAAACAGCCTACATGTAAATTTGGTTATGACTATATTTCTTTGGTTATCAGAACCATGGAATTTGCTCCTCTCAGGATTAACTTTTAACAGACGGTGCCCCTGGTCGCATACCAACCCAAATAAAGTAAAGGTGCACACTGAGCGCACACATAGTTTAACTCACCCCAAGTTCTATGTCTTCTGAATGGAGTTTGGCTTGGATTGCTGCAAATCCACCTAATTCTCCAAACTGACAAGAAAACAGGCACAAATTAACTTTGAAACACTACATGTTAATAATTTAAGGTAGTTAAGGCTAATATTTTACTTTTGCTGTGCTCTATATTACTGGTCTTAAGAGTTATGACAGAAGTAACTCAAATTCTCCTATAGATATTGCCGAAGACATGCTAAGTCCAAAAGCTGAGGTTCCTTGTATACACTGTACATACAAAAAGAAGAAACTACAAAACATATCCCTTTGGGAAAACATTATTCTTTGTAGCTGTCATTTGCTTAAAATATTGCAATTGGAAAATTTCATTAGAAAATGGGAAATAAAATATATGACCATTGCTCGTTTGGATCTGAAATGTCCAAAATCTCTTCATTGGTCCCCAATGAAGAAATGTTCAAAGGTGGGGCTTTGGGGAAGTTATTGGATTGTGAGGGCTCTGCCCACATCAATGGACTAATCCACTGATGAATTCATGACTGAATAACCTATAGAGGGAATAGGGTCCTGGGAGGGGAGCATGGACTATATCATATCTGCAACCCTTCCCTTCCTTTTTCTCTATTTCTCTCTGTTATTTTTCATGGGTACTGCAACAAAAGCTAACACAATCATATTAATAACAGTTGTATACCTTATTTACCAAATCCACAACCCATCCATGAGGTTCCTATAAGAAAAGAAAAGAAAAATTGAAATGCTAACATAAAAGCTTCCACATTAACCCTTGTATTTCTTTTCTAAATGAAGTCAGAGGAAAAATCATTAAAATCTGAAAAATACTTTCAAAGTTTGTCCATTGGTTTCTTTGGAAATTACTATATAAAATTTTTAAAGTGTCTAAGTCTGAATTTGATAGAATTGCCACAATGTGGAGCATTTATCCGTAAATACATTCATGTGTTTTGGGAAGCCAAGGTCAGATTTTTTAAAATTTATTTATTTATTCTAATTCATTATACATGACAGCAGAATGCCCAAGATCAGCTGGTTAAGCTCTTCAAAGAATATGATGACTTAAATTCTCTAATAAGAAAGTTATAATTTAGAAATTAAGAATTAATTATTTACCCAAAGAATAAATAATCAGGAATCAAGAGATTAAAATTTTAGTCCCAACTGAATCATTAATATCCTTAAGCAAGCTTTCTTCTCCTTTTCTTTCCCTTCCCTGTTTACATTTCTAGGTGCTGGATACAGAACCAAGTAACTAAGCAGAGATGCGATACCTGCTTTCATTGAGTGCATATTCTAGTAGGGTCAACAAAATAAGAAAATCTACTTATAGAAGATAATTGGGATTGTGTTAAGTCCTATAAAAGGGAAAACAAAAGGTCCTCCACTGAAAAAAACCAAACTAGCCTCTACTCAGGGTAGTGATTATAAAAGACCTCTACGAGGTTGGAACCTCAAGAATGACATAGATGTGGCCATTTAAAGAACAGTCCAGACAGAGAGGCTGAAACGGCAAAGATTTTGGTGTGGAAAGGAAGAAAAGACTACTGTGTTTGAAAAACCAAGAGAAAACTCTCCCACCTGGGACACAATGAGCCAGGGGAAGCAGCAAAGATAAAGCTGTAGACAAAAGCAAAGGCCAGATCATGCAGAAACTTGCAAGCTGTGATCATAAGGAGAGGGACTGAAGAGAATGTTTTATTTTAAGAAGATTACTCTTACAGTTCTATTCAGAACATAATGGAAGAACAAGAAGCAGACAAAACCAGGTGGAAGAACAGTGCTGTGATTAGACAGTATATGGTGGTGTGTGGAACAGGACCCTAACAGGAGTTGGGGGAGAAATCACTGGAATTATAATAAAAAAGAACTTGTTTATGGTTTAGACATGGGAAGTAAGAAAAAAGGGATGAATCATGGCCAACTCCTGTGTTTTTGGCTTGGACATGGATGTAGATGACGATGTTATTTACTGAGAGAAGCTGGGAAGACAAAATGAAGTTCCACTTAGGCATACTAAATTTGAGATCTCTGTGTGTGGCAACCAAGAAGAGGACATGGTTGACTCAAGTCTGGTGTGCTCAGAGAGGAGGTTTGGCCCTGACAGATATAAGTTGGAGAACCACCAACACAGAGATGACATTTAAATCCATGAAAATGGAAGACATTTCTTAGAGGAAGTGTAGTGAAGGAAGACAGGAAGGCCTGAGTCAAAGCCAGATAGTGGGAAAGGAACAAACAAAGGCAATGTGGCTTATGGGCAGGCAGAAAAGCAAGAGACTGGAATGTCCTGAAAGTCACCGAAGAAAAACAGTCAAGAAGGAAGAACTGTGACCAATGTTGTGTGTGGGGTTGAGAAGATTCCTCCCAACCTCAAAACCTGGAGGAATGACTTCAGTGGATGTGGGAAAAGAAGATGGAAAGCTCTGAAGAATTAATGGGAACTTAAGTCTGGTTACTCTAACAAGCTCTCCAACTAAAAATAACAGCACTGGATAAAAACATTAAAATTTTCTTCCCTTCAATATTGGGGATTAAACCTAGGACTTTGTGCATGCTAGGCAATTATTCTACCACTGAACTACATTCCCAACTCTTTTCTTCTTTAAATATAAATTTTATTTTGAGACAGGATTTTATTAAGTTGCCCAAGTTGACCTTGAAATTGTGAGCCTCCTGCCTTTACTTCCTGAGTAGCTGGAATTGCAGGTGGGCGCCACTATACCTGGCTTAAAGAAATAATCTTTTAAAACATTTGCTAGTTTGACAACAGATAGCTGAGAAGTTAAAACAAGGAGAAAGCTGGAATCCTGTGAGGTCAGATTCTCATTGAAGCCAGCTTTTATTCCACAGGTATCTGGGGAAATCTGGTGATCTGAACTTCCAACTTCATGAGAAATAGGACAGCCAAGGTGGCGGCAAGGAGACTCAGGACTGTCATCTAAAGCTAGAACCTAGAGGGCCATATCCACAATGAAAAGATGGCCATATCCAATGGGCCATATCCACAATGAAAAGAAACACCTGCAGAAAAAAAGCAAGGAAGCCTGCCTACTCTTGACTTTGGGACTGATTGGAGAGGAGAACAAAATTCAAGAATCTGTAACCACAGAAGTGCCCTCATATGGCTTTGCTGCTCAAATTCCCACTGAATCTGTCATCTGAAAAACCTTACTATATACAATTTGAGGAGTTTATAAGTCTGTGTTTTGATGAAAACCAAAATGTTTTCTAAAGTAGTCCCAGACTGTAGTGCTTCCAGGCAGCTGGAAGAAGTATAAGTAAATCCTTTTTGGAGGAAAAGAGCTTTTAACTCAAGCCTCAAAAAAATCCCCCCAGATTAAATTCTAAGAAACACAAGTTTACAGAAAAACAAATAAGTAAAAGTATATTTACACACACAGAACAAGTGAGTAAAAGTCAGAACGAGATCTTTAGCTATTAGACACAAAATATACTAAGCATTAAACAAACTGCAGGTTGAAAATGAGTCAAGAACATGGTAAAATGAAAAGTGACTGAACAGTCAAAAAAGAACTAATAGAATTTATATAAATAAAAATATAGGAACTGAAGTTACATAAATAAATGAATAAGTTAAATAGATTAAATACAAATTTTTTTAAAAAGCAGTAACTGGGCTATGGATGTAGGAAAAAAACTGATCACAAATATAGCACAGAATGATACAGTCAAATTAAAGCTCCAGAGAAATAGAGACTAATGGGAAAGAGGCAATATTTTAACAGAAGATGGTTGAGAAATTAATAGAATTGATGCAAGATACTAATCCTTAAATTTAGAAGCCCAATGAATGCAAAGTAAAACAAAAACAATATGTCAGTCAATTGCATAAAAATCAAATTGACAAACATCAAAGAGAAAGAAAAGATTTCAAAATACATTTAGGGAAGAACAATAGATGATGGGAAGTTATCTTGGGAAACATGCTAAGGTCTTTATGCACATACACATATACTGAGTTTTAAGTTTTATTTAGTGAATAAATTAAAAATTTAGGGTAACCAATGAAAGAATGACTGGGGGGGACACCCTAGATTCTTTTTGAGTTATGGATGTGAAGGGGAGCAGAGAATCATGCTGAGGCTATGTTATTAAGGGCAGAATATTTAAAGATCAGAGCATGTTGCATACATGGGAATGATCCAAAAGTGAGGAAAAGATTGAGGATAACAAGGAACAGAAAAGCTAAGGAGCAAAATAGTTTAGAAGGCAAGAGGACGGGGATCTAGGACCTTGGTAGGAGAGAGGATTTTTCTGTGGTAATAAGAGGAATATAAGATTGAATTTTTCTGTTCTCAGGTTGTGGCACATGGGAGCTAAAGGGAAGAAGGAACTTCTGAGTTCTTACTATGAGGAACTATTAGGTTCAGTGTTTCTATATCCATTTGTCATTTAATCCTTACATCAGAAGAGAAGAGACTACAGTATTTTTGGGAGACAGTACAGTTAAAGAAAGCCAACTCTGGAGCTGGGTTGCATGAGTTCTTCTTATGACCAGGCAATTGGGCTTGAGCAAATATATAAACTTTATCTTAGTTTCACATATTTGGAAGGAGGGTAAAAATAGCATCTAACTCCTAAAGAGTTATTATGGAGATTAAATCCCAAGTCCATATTCACTGCCCTCAGACTCAGCTGTTAACTCTTCTCTAGAGTATTGTCTGACCCATCAATGTGGCAATAACCACTCCCTCCTCTGAATTCTATACACAGTATATATTATTCTAATTGCAACTACTCTTTATTATACTATAATTTTTTGTTCTCGGATTCTAAGCTAAGGATCTTGTCTTTATATTATAGACAAGGTCTACTGGTTTATATTTATATCTTCCAAACCTAGAATAATGCCAGACACACAATAAATGTTCAATAAATGGGCACTGAACTAAAACCCTGCTTCTAATAAAGCAGCGGGCAAGTTTCTTATCAACATATAAACTTCTTTAAACTGTTTCTCAAAAACCAAACAGTGTTTGAGTTAAAGGACTATTTAGATTACATACTTGTTGTGGGTATAAAATTATAGGCACACTACAGACCTTTCAGTATAAAAAAGAAATGCTGCTTCTGGGTCTAAAAAAGCAAACTTTAATGCTTATGGAATTTGAGAGCCTTATATGAGACTAACTACTAGATTATTGTTTTAGGTACAATTAGTTACTTCAAGCCATCAAATGCTTCAGTCTCTCAAATATCTCTGCTGGGATACCAATTTAAAAAAAAGTTCTGGGGGCTGGGGTTATGGCTCAGCAGTAGAACGCTTGCCTAGCATGTGCGAGGCCCTGGGTTCGATCCTTGGCACCACATTAAATAAAATTAAGGTTGTGGTCCAACTACAACTAAAAAATAAATTTTTAAAAAAGTTCTTGGGCTGGGGTTGTGGCTCAGCAGTAGAGTGCTTGTCTGGCATGTGCGGGGCCCTGGGTTTGATCCTCAGCACCACATACAAATCAATAAACTAAAGGTATTGTGTCCAACTACAACTAAAAAATAAATATAAAAAAAAAAAAAAAAGTTCTGATAATCTAATAGAGTACTACTTTACCAAATGTAAGTTTAAATGTATAAAATTATTCATGATATAGTAAACAGCCATGTAATATCTGAATAAATTTTAATTTTATAAACTATATGAAATATTTATAATTTTTCATAATTATTTTTATCCTTCCATGTAAATTATCATTTTTACAGCACAAAAAATACTTTTCAAGTATTTCTCTATAAAAAGAACTATGAAACACAATTATATTTACCTTTTGGAAAGCAGACACAGGTGAAATAGCAAACATATTTCTTTCTCCAAACACTTCTGCCCAATTCCTTTGTGACACTTTCATTCTGTTTTTAAAGTGGTATTCATTATCGGGATTGAAAGCCTAGATTCAAAGAGAATGGAGAAATGTTATTATTTATTTCAATAGCAACACATTAGCATTAGAAAGAAGTAAGTCTTGGATTCCTTCATTAATGGAAACTTTCAAGAACACTAACAAAGCACACACCATGGCTGGTGCAGGGGAGCAGAGCACTGGGTTAGTAACTCCCTTGCCCTGCTCCTGTTCACTGGAGGAGGGGTGCACAACAGAGGAGAAGTCTGACTCCAGACAAGGCAGTGCCAATGTCCCAGAAGCACTCGGGCTGCCACAGGCAGAGCTGGGCCACAGAGGAAGTTAGGAGGGGAAGGCATGAGCTGGGGGGAAAAGCCAGAAAGCAAAAGACAGAAACACATGCATTTAAGATGTGCAGTCAGGGAAAGGATGGGGAAACTATTTAATAATTCTATGAGCTGAAAACTCCATTAAAAAATAATTTTTAAAAACTCCATTAAAAACAGAAAAGCATTTCTTTCAAATTAAACACAGGATTATTGCTCTACTTTTTTAAAATAAAAAACAAGGACTCTCAGAGCTAAGTTAATATCTTTAACGATACAATCATTTTTATTCATTATTAGATAATTACAAGCCAAAGAACATTAAGTACCTTAAACAAAATCAAAACATAAAGTACTTCATTCTGGAGATACTATACCATTGTAAGCACACCCAGGAGACCAATGGGAATTGGATCTTGTTTTATTCTCTCTGCAACCAGTTCTATTAATAGCATCAACATGTTGTAGATTCCTTCGTGAATTTCAGTACCCCACTTGTGAACAGCACTTGATGTCAGGAGCTACAAAAACATAAAGAGTAGTCTAGAGTCTAACTTGAAAAAAGAAAATAAATTTACAGTTTATTAGGTCAATTTCAAATAATCAAAAGATTATGACCAGAATACTTTCTTTTATGCACATGACTCAATTTAAAAGGATCCACAGCTGTAGGCCATCTACTTGTTCCTTTATTTCAAAGTCAACACAGGTTTTTTAATTTTATTGCCCTTACATGAAAGCAGTTTGTTTAAAAGATAATTTTTATTTGCTCCTATATTTTTCATTATTACTATGGGATGTCCAGTGGCACAGACCAAATAAAAACCTGACATTAAGTCCAGATATTACTGTTTTCTAGTTGTATGGCCATGAACAAATTTGCCTGGGCTCTCAGGGTCTCAGTTTTCATATTTAATGAGGGAGAATTCCTGCCCTCTTCAAACAGATATAACCAGGACTGAGATATAACAAATATGAAAGCATTTTATAAATATTAAACCACTGTTAATGTATCTTGATAGTTGGATGTTAATATTAATATTTTAGAATCCAATCCAAACTATGTATTTCATGGATTCTAATGTGCATAATGTTTTCACATTTTCTAACATCTCAGAAGTAGGCCTCTATCTTACCACCTATTGACAATAGGACTCTAAATGTGAACAAATCTTAGAAATGCCTAACTAATTTATTTTGCACTTTTTTTTTGGTGGTGGTGAGGTGGGGTACCAGGGATTGAACTCAGGGGCACTCGACCACTGAGCTACATCCCAGTCCTAATTTTATTTAGAAACCGGTTCCTACTGAGTTGCGTAGTGCCTCACTTTTACTAAGGCTAGCTTTGAACTTGAGGTCCTCCTGCCTTAGCCTCCTGAGCAGCTGGAATTATAGGCATGTAACACCACGCCCCACCCTTTTTTTTCTATTTGGTATAAGTGGTATTTAACTTTTTAAATGTTTAAGCAAATCTAAAATAGCTATAAGTGACAAGATACTTGAGCACTATTTACTATGTAACTATTTTTCTCAAATATAAACATCAAATATAAAATAGTGGTACATATTAAAATAAAACAGCTTCTTAAATTTCTTAAAAAGGAGAGAAACTAGATTTCTCCAATCTTCAGTCTTCTAGTCCTGTGGCAGTCTAACTCAGGAAAAACTGCTGGAACAGGAAACGAGAAATCACAGAATTTCACTTGATTTGATATGGTGCTTTCATGTTTTTTGTTAAGATTTCCCTTGAGAGGAAAAATACTGTGCAATAAAAATCTCTTCTTGATCATATTGAGAACTTCTTAAAAAGAATAGTCTGACAGAGAACAAACTTCAGTAGACACAGAGAGAAATCTTAGTTCAAGATTTTCTAAAAACCACTCACTGCACTATTTGCTCAAATGAGTAAAAATACTAAGATTAATTTTATATAAAACAGTGAGTTCTTACTTTTTACAAAAAAATTTTGACTACATATTCCTCCTATATTTAAAAATTAAATAACAAAACCAAATGAAATAGAGATTAACAATGAAAAAGCTCATGAGGTTACCAAATAAAAATGCCTGTGAATTAAGCACCCTTCCTCTGCTATCATCTCATTTGTTTGTTTTTCACTTTGAAAATGCAGTTCTGACTACCTTCTGAGAGAGGTGGGGAAAGGCAAGCAGCACCATTGTGTGTTGAGGCAGACAAGGTTTAAACATGATGATGCTCTACAGCCAAATTTAGATGATTTTCTCTGCCTGAATATACTAACAAGAATCCAGGTTGGCCTGAAGGTGAAAAAGTGAAGAATGTAGAAATAACAAGCTCCTTTTGTGCCCCTCATTCATGCACTCACTTATTCATATCCTTACTTCTAAAAAAACTATGAGAAATCTTGTAAGAAAAGCCTGGTGATGAGGGGAGAGAGACAGTTAACATACCAGAAAATACAGCTAAAGGAAATCGTACCAATTATATTAAATCCTACTGAGTTTTTCCAGCATCCAAGCCTAAAGGCACACAAAATTCTGTAGCTCTTCTGACTTAATGAAACAAAGTGTGCCTAATTGATGGGGAGGAGAGAACCTTAGGAGCTCTAAGCTGTAAGAGAATTTAACATTCTTACATTAACAAAACTGAATCGCATAATGCAGCATTGCTTTGAGATTTAGTTTTACAGAAAACAACTGACCAACCATTTGACCGGTTCATCATACTACTACAGTAGCTGAGGACTCTGCAGAGTATCTCTGTATAGGGGTAAAGAGAAATAGTCCAAATAAGCAATGTGCTGGTGAACTGACCTAATACAGGATTTTCTGGAGATCCTCAACCCAAAGGTCCTTTTCTTGCACTAAAATAATTTCTTTTTTCATAACTGCAAATAAACTTGTATTTTCTTTGTCCATAAATTCATGCATATGATATGTGTCACAGTATGTTACATTATAGTCTACTTTTTAAAGCTACTATTATTAAGAGAATTGCTTCAATTTTTAAATTATTTTAAACTACATATTGGTATATATAAATCCACCTAAAATGAAAATAAATCTTGATCTTATAGAATCTCAGCCAAAATGACAATTTAAAAATTTCTCTTATTTTTCAAAAATGAAGATACTTTTGTTCCTGAAATTAATTTTGTTAGTTTTTAAACCTGAATCAAGGGAGATCTGTCTACCAAAACTGAGATGGGAATAATCATTTGCAAATGATAATTTGTTTCACTCAGTTTTAAGATAAACACAAACTTTAGCCATCTGTAGTTCTACTGACTTACTTGCATATGGGACAAAAACAGATGTCAAAATTCGGCAGTACAAAACATCAAGAGACTCATTCATTCATTCAATCATGACTACCGAGCTCTATCTATGAGTTAGGCCTTGGTTATTCTCTACTGGGGAAAATAACAGGGTCTATGACAGACATAGTCTCTACTCTTGTGAGGATTCAAGACTCATGTTCTGAAATGGGAATCATGCTGAGTCAGACTGCTTTTAGAAATGCATTCCTGTGATCTATTCCCATTTTAAAAGGGACTGCTAAAAGATATGATCAGAAAGGGAGCATATCACTCTGGTTCTGACAGAGATGCTGCCATATGCATGCCATTTCGTCAGGAAAGATACCTAACCTAGTCAAACTTTCAATAGTTTAAAAACATCTCCGCCAAATATCTCGTAAAATAAGCAGCATAAAGTGACTCATATTTTGTTAAATGAATAATTATCTAAGTGCCATAATCCTTAGTTTACCAAGATATACCACTTCCTAGTAAAGTTTTAATCTATTCTTTAGCAATTTAACTGTAGGAAGTAAAAGTCATATTCAATCAAAGACAAGTATAAACAATTAGATATAAAAAAAATTAAATCATCAATAAGCCTCAAATACAGGGCTAATTTTTTCCTATTGGAGAATTCCTCAGTTGAACAAGATTTATAAACTGGTCTTACACATAAATAACTAAAACTAAAGGTCTTTCCACCTTTACTCCCCCACCAACCTCTACCCCCCCACCACAAAAATCAAATCACCAAATTTTTCTTACCTTTTTAAATGCTTCAGGCATACACCTATCCATAAATCTTTTACAATTCTCGTCAGACTCGGAAAGACCTTGGGAAAATAAATAAAAGAATATCCCTTATTTAGATTTTTATGTAGTCTATAGAAATCTCAAATTCACACAAATGGAGCTGTTTATCATAGAAACCTTGGTTTTTAAACAATTATTAAAAGTAGAATATAAACATTCTCCTGGAGTAAAGGGCTTAGATATAATCATAGCAATAGACTTAATATTAATTAAAACCCAAAAGGTTGATCTTATGTTCCATGTCAGAATAACTTTAATAATCTGATTAAACAGCTAGTAAAACAACAGCAGCTACTTACTATCCATTATTGCTTCCCTAGACGGCTTTATAAAAACACAAACATTTATCAAATGCCAAAATCACTCTTCTTCCCTAGAACAAATCAATGACTCTGCATAGTAAAATACACAGAACTGTGTCTAGCAGAATTCTCATAGTTTAAGTGATCAACACTAAGTGAATGAATGAATCCACTGTAAAAGCATACTTCAGAAGTTTTTTGTTTTTTTTTTTTAATTACTGGAATACTGCTAAAAATTTTTCTTTTTTCTTTTTCTTCAGACCCACTGTCTAGCACATTTCCTAGATCTCGAAGGTGCCCAATAAATACTGCTATTGGGAAGCTAATTTTAAGTGTATCATAAAAGCCAGTTCCCAGTAAATCTAAATCTACTCAGAAAAGTTCATTTTGATGTGTCTCATTCAATTCTGGTAGTAAACTATACATACTTATACATCTTCAGTATTTTAGGCTGTTTTCTAAACATGTAATCTTTTTAATGACCATAAATACAAAAGAAAATATAAACAAGGTCTCTGTAATTCCCATANTTTTTTTTTTTTTTTTTTTTTTTTTTTTTTTTTTTTTTTTTTTTTTTTTGTGATTCTGGATATTGAACCCAGGGCCTCATATATGCTGGGCAAGTGTTTTATCACTGAGCCATATCCCAACCCTTTTTAAAAATTTTATTTTGATACAGGGTCTTGGTGAGTTGCCTATGCTGGCCTCTAACTTGCAATCCTCTCTGCCTCCATCTCCTAAGGAGCTGGGATTATAGGCATGTGCCACCACACCCTACTATGCACTCTTAATAAGAAAAAATATCCTAAGATAGTGGCCTCATTCCTTTTATTTTGTAACAATTAATATGAATTTTTAAAAATAGATTTATAGTACAGACTTTTCTTCTAATCTAGTGATATTTTATCACTCTATTAGCTTCATTTTTGTAAAACACTTAAGACAGTATCAAGCACTTAATAAGCACAAAATGTTTGTTAAATAAACATTACTTTCTTCTTTCTTTCTCTCCTTTTTTAGTAGTGCTAGAGACTGAACTCAGGATCTTGAACTGGCTAGGCAAATACTCTACCACTAAGTTAAAACCCCAAACCCTTTCTATTCTTTAACAAAACAAAACAACAACAACAACAAGCACCACCTGAATTGAACCCAAATTCAAAGTGCTCCAAGCTTCTGTGGAAAAAGTTAATTTCAATTTCTATAAAAAGCTTTTAATTATATTTTAAATAATCTTACACTCTACTAGAGCTAGAAGAAAACTGATTAAAGCTTTTTATTCCACAGGGGATAAACAAAGACTAAGAGAATAAATAATCTGTCCAAGACCACACATGACAAAAGCCAAGATTATACTCAGTTGCCTATGAAAAATATTTCCTTTCTGAGGTATTTGAAAGCTTACCAAGTCTTGCTAGGTAGGTAGAAGCCAACAGGCATTTGCCTAGTGATTCTTCTCGCTTGTACGGGATGGACCAATGATCAGTCAGAACACGGCTTTCCAGTTCATATAAATTTGTTGTAGGGAATTCAATTCCTTCCCCTGAGCAGTTTCCATTTTCATCATTCTTCTGACAAAAAGGGATTGAGATAAAAAGCAAATAAACCAACCAGTTAGCAACTCCTCTAAAGATCTAGATTTAACACAGAGTAGATGATTAATGTATGGTAGCTATTAATACCAATAGTGTGAATTTCATCCCTCTTTCTCAAAATTTTATCTCTTAATCAATAAATAATACCTCAAATATTCTTAATTTTCACCATTCTGCATTCCCTACTCTTTCTCAGATGATCTCTTTCTTCCACAAACATTCATTTTCTCATAAGACACAAAACCTGCCTTCATCTCCAACCATCCTAATCTCACCTCTTTTTTTCCACTGAGGGGATAAATTTCTCCAGAGGTATCTAACACCTGCTATGTTCCTCTCCCAGTGACTCACTTCTGACACCACTCCAATCTGGATTCCACAGTCCCTACTGCCCTATTGTGTCTACTATTACCTTCACTTCTGAACTTGGCACCATTAATTCCAATAATCATGTTCCAGTGCTTTCCTTACTTCTCAATTTGATCTTCTACCCACCCTCACTCCTTCCTCTTGAAATGCTAGAATTCTCTTCTCCTACATTCCTATTTTCCTCCACTCTTGAGTATGGCTGTTCCTAGTGGTCTCCTCTTCTGGTACACCCTACT
Organism: Marmota marmota marmota; assembly: GCF_001458135.2. Classification (NCBI taxonomy): domain Eukaryota; kingdom Metazoa; phylum Chordata; class Mammalia; order Rodentia; family Sciuridae; genus Marmota; species Marmota marmota. The sequence goes on along the minus strand of NW_026000082.1, from coordinate 10,937,647 downwards.
TTCTCCTTCCTAGACATCAGATATCTCAGTCCTCAAATCTCAGCACTATGCCTTTTCTTCTATCTATCCCTGGGTGATCTCATCTGTTCTCTAAATCTCAATTACTTCCACCAGGAGATGACTGGTAAATTTCTAGCTCCAGCTCAGACCTTTCTTCTGGGCTTCAGACCCTATTTGGCATCGTTTGTAATTAAGTATGTGTCCCAAACCAGATTCATGTGCTTCCACTCAATCCTGGTACACTTCTCCTATTCTCCACCCTAGTGAACAGCATCATATTCATCTGGCGTATGGCCAGAAACCACGGGGTCAATCTTAACACTCTGTTCTATTCCCATCCCCATGCCCAAGACCTGGTAATGAAACCCAAGTTTCTCTCAAATTCATCTGCTTCTAGTCACCTCCACAATCAAGCCGACACTACTACAGTTTTTGCCTGAATTATTTCACCAGCTTCCTACCTGCTCTCTCTCACACACATATTTGCTCTCCAAATCAATCTTTATACAGCACAAATCTGATGTTAACTCTACAACACCTGAATGGTTTCTCTTTATTCTTAACATAACCCCAATTTTAAATTATTTAAATTTTAAAATATTCTATCAGAGATTAAACAGCCCATCCCATACTTCTCTCTCCAGCTTCTCTGGGCCTTATGACAGGCACAATGTTCCCTACACTAAACTACTTTTCCAAAAGCCAAAACAATACTTCTGGTTCCTATTTCTTCTAGAACCTTGTCATTCTCCCAACTTCTCCTGTCTCTGAACTAGAGTGGAAACTGTATGTCCTCGCCTTGATGAACAGAATGCAGAAATGACATGATGTCTACGCCAAGGTCATAAAAGGCAATACAGCCTCCTACTGGCTCTGGCACTGTCTTAGTGCACACACCCCTAAACCAAGGATACCATGTCATGAAAGAAGCTAGGTTCAACGGAAAGGTGACATATGGTTGTCCTATCCTACAACCTAAGATCCCACCAGTCCCTAATGACCAGGAAAGGAGCCTTCAGGTGAGTTCAGCCTCTAGCCATCATCTTCAGTATTATCCTTCCAGATAAGGCCCTAAACATCATGGGGCAGAAGAAAAGGCATAACAAATGGTTGTTTTATGCCACCATTTCTAACTCACCCTTTGCCCTCTTTAACCTGCTTAAATTGGTTTAAGAGTAAGTATATTGTGTGTATCTTTAACTCTTTCAGTAAAGTTTTTCCAGAATGTCTAGTCTTAGACTCCTCCAATCATTACTTACTCTTACCATCCTGAACCTCTCTTTCACAGCACTACTCACAAATACAACTTGACATTGTTTGTGATTCACTTTGTTTGCCCTCACCCCCCGTGCCAAAGGATCAAGCTCCATGAACCTTCTCTACTTTTGACAACCTCTAAATCTCAAGAACCTAGTGCCTAAATATTGTTAAATAGAAAAATAATCCATGCAAAGATACAACTTTTAATGAATCAAGTGTAGAACTTTCCTTTAGATCTGTTCACACCATGCTAATTTATAACAAGGCAAACTAAATCCCAAACTGCCTAAAACCTACTCTAGTTTTTTTTTTAATCTGAATATTTTCGCAATTCACTCCACAGTTTAATCATTAGAAAATAAATAATTCCATTAAAATTCCTTTAACTTCAATGAAGAAAATGACTTTAAATATAAAGTCTAAGCCAGGCACGGTGGCGGATGCCTGTAATCCCAGCAGCTTAGGAGGCTGAGACAGATAAATCCAGGGTTCAGCCTCAGCAAAAGCAAGGTGCTAATCAATTCAGTGAGACCCTGTCTCTAAATAAAATGCTCAGGATGTGGCACAGTGGGCAAGTGTCCCGGAGTTTAATACTCAGTACCCACTCCCTGAAAAAAAAAAAAAAAAAGCATAAATGACAAAAAGAAATTTCAATTCCATACCAATGATATCTAAAGAAATCTAACTCATTATCTTTTTTTATGCTTAAACCGGGATGAAAATAAAGATAAAAAACAGGAAGGCAATTAGGTGTGGAAGACAATGTAAATTGAGAGGTGAAAAGTGGGAGTAGTGATGAAAATATTCTAAAATTAGAATGGTCATGATGGTTGCACACTAAATGAACACTTTAGAGAGTGAATTTTATGGTATGTGAATTATATCTCAATAAAGCTGTTAATAACAAAAATGAGTACAATAATTACAGTTATGTGAATATATGAAAAGAAGAATTTCAAAACACAAGAGTTGTACTTAATAGCCTATAATACAAATATAATACCTATTGCTATTAAGACAGTCTTAAACAGCAATTTAAAAAATAATATACTTAAGCCCTGACAAGTGAAAAATAACATGCTGCCTGCTAAGCAGTTAATATCCTTGGTCTTAAAAAGGGAGGAAACAAGTCCGGGTGCAGTGGTGCACACCTGTAATCCTAGTGACTTGGGAGGCTGAGGTAGGAGAATCAAGAGTTCAAAGCCAGCCTCTGCAAATGTGAGGCACTAAGCAACTCAGTGAAACCTTGTCTCTAAATAAAATACAAAATAGGGCTGGGAATATGGTTCAGTGGTTGAATGCCCCTGTGTTCAATCCCTGCACCC
>NW_026000082.1:10894593-10935037 GCF_001458135.2 Marmota marmota marmota | reverse complement strand
GTTCAATCCCTGCACCCCCACCCCACCCATCCATCCACCCCCTGCAAAAGGAAAGAAACATCCAACTATGCCCCCCCCCCCAAAAAAAAAAGAGGGAAGGAAAGACATGGAATACATGAGAGTCAAAAAATGATACAGAACAGAGCAGCATTACATTTTGAGGAGGTTGCTGCTAACACAGATAGAGAATTACAGAGCAAGGGAAATAGTGATATAAATCCATGTTTAGGTTGGTTTAATACTTTGAGTCATCATTTTGAGTAGAGCCTGTTCTTGGCAAAAATTACATATTGAGCAAGTGAACACTCACAAAACAGCTTAGAATGTCCTATTGCAAAATAACTTCCAACAGACATACAAGGTATTGGGCTTTTAATAAAAACTCTGGCATGTAATATACTATTTTCTTATTAGATGCTAAATCCAAATGATACAAAAGTAACTACTAATGATCACTGATTCTAAATTGATTAGAAATATATTTATCAAAGGTCTGCTACATTCTAAACAACAGGCTTAGTGCAGGGGGTGGGGGAGATAAAGATGCAATTCTTGTTTTTATAGGAGATAATGAAGAAGTATAGAAATGGAAAGGGTGAAGGGCACACCAGTACTTGAGTGTCCTTCTTCACAAGCAGTGTGAACAAATATATGTACATAGGTTTGTTATGTGATGTAGTTCAAGGTAAATGGTACTTGAGGCAGAAAGTATAGGTCATATTTCAAATCCAGTACTACTTTTCAAGAGTATTAAATAATAAACCTTAACATTTTTAGCCTTTTTGACAAAATCTTCACTGCTTCTCATTATGCTATTCTGTCAATTTCATTTAAAATTTAAAAAGTTGCTTAAAAAAGAAAACAACTTTAGAATATTTATATAAATCCAGCACTTTATTAGAGATGCACAATTCTGACACTAAGGCAGAAGAGAAATGAGCTTGTTAACAACTCTTGAATGTCCCTTTTTACTAAAAAACTTTCTAATAACACTAAATTTTATATATTCTATCATCCAAGAAAAGTCATACAGATGAATTAATGTGTTAAATTATGATTTCTGAATTGGTCAATTTAGGATTAAAATCAATTAATATTGTTGAATACATACTTATACATCTTCAGTATTTTAGGCTGTTTTCTAAACATGTAATCTTTTTAATGACCATAAATACAAAAGAAAATATAAACAAGGTCTCTGTAATTCCCATAATATTGACAGCATTTTGAACATTCAAGGAATTCAAATAGCTATAACTTCATCAGTTTAAAAACTGTTCAGACTAAGGCTTACTATTTATTTCCTTGTAAGAACAAGACAGCACTGTTATTGGAACTGAAGTTTTCAAGGGAATTGATAAATGCTGGCATTGTATAGTATTGCTGTATAGTGATTATCATCCCCCCCTCCCAAAGCTTAGCAAAGATGTTCATATTTAACACAGGTTATTTTGACAAAATATTTTCTGTATTTTTACATTATAAATTATAATAAAAATGTTCATATATAGTCACTACCCATTATACAAAAACTTGCTCATCTGAAAAATTCAAACGAAACAAGCTAAACATAGCCAATATCTTAACTGGGTTTAACAAAAAGTATTAACTGCAAACAAGCTTTAAAAATCTTCACGTAAATTTTCAGTTAATAAAATAATTAAACATTTATTTAGAAAACTATCTTCATTGAGTTTTTAAAAGGACAACAAACTGCTCTTGATCTCGACAAGATGAATTATTAAATTTAAGTTTATTTGTCAAAAGAAGCAAAACTGACTTGGGGAGGTACCCATGCTTGTTGCTTGTTAGTAAAGCGATAAGCTCCTGTCTGCTCACTGACTCCACAAATACAGATAAAGAATATGAATTAATGGATAAGAAACTGCCAACATTGATTAAAATTTATTTTAATATTAAACTCAATTACTGAACTATCCTACTAGCCAACAATGTACTCAAAAGAATTTGTTGGGCTGGGGATGTGGCTCAAGTGGTAGCTCGCTCGCCTGGCATTCGTGCGGCCAAGGTTCGATCCACAGCACCGCATACAAACAAATGTTGTGTCTGCCGAAAAACTAAAAAATAAATATTAAAATTCTCTCTCTCTCTCTCTTTAAAAAAAAAAAAAGAATTTGTAAATTTCTGATCAATGTATAGAAAGATGGCAAACTGATTTCCCATGATGATTTTAAAAGGATTTGTCTATTAATTTAAAAAAAAATTCTATGTCAAGTGCTTAAGAAAAACATGAACATTTCATTCTCAGTCACAAATTTACAATAATTTTCATTAAATCTTGAAATTGTTAGCCTTATTTATGAAATATTTTCAAACCAATTCAGAAACAGTTACGTGCAGATCTGATATTCCTTTCGTTATTTCAGACTAGCAAAAATAATTCCTAAAATACTACTTCCTGGAAAAAGAAGAGAAGATGAACATGCTAGTATACAATCCCCAAGCTATTAACACATTGTCTCTCAAGCTTGCAAACTGTTTTCCTGGAATGCCTTTTCATTCCGTGTTATAAACAGTAAATAATTTCCTAACTATTCTAAAAAGTTGACATTTCTTGTGGTCCTTTACATTAACCCTTGCTGATTATTCATGCATTCAGGATATTAAATACGAAGTTTTCATGAGATATTATCTTGTAATTCAAAGGTGGTATCTTAAAGAATTTATTCTCTCACTTGGACTTAAGATTTGGGTATTAACAGATCACTGATCTCAGGAACAAAAAAAGTTAACTATAGTCCCAATTTCCTCAGGGCATCCCCAGTGACTGGAGTTATGTTGGCCCTTCAGTTTTAATAGATGGTAGGAAGGAAGAGAGAGATGGTAAAGGAGACTTAGAACAATTAAGATGAGAATAAAATGAGTGAATGGCAAAGGAAGACTAACATATCTACTGAATACCTTGTTATTGTTTCAGGCACTGGACAATCACTGTGGAGTGTGAGTGTGTATGTATTACAATTAACTTTTCCCAAAATTTCATAAAGTAAGAACTATCATCCTCATTTTTTCAATAAGCAAATAGACTAAGGCTTAAGTAAATTTACTAACCCAAAGTCATATCTCTTATGGTTCCTTACCTAATAACAATAGTCACTCTTGTTTAGACTGGAATAAAAATTTAAGTCAAGGTTTCCTCAAATCTGAGATTCTATATTAATTATACAGTTCATCCAAAAATAGGCAGAATGGCATGACCTCAAAAAGCATCACTCCAGGATGGAGGCAAAATATTTTACAACAAACAAACAAAATTTATATAATATACCCATAACCAAGATTTAGGAAGGTAAAAAAACTATCAATTAAAATTTCTTCCAAAGCCCTATTTTGAATCATTAAAACTTAAGATAACATTCTAGATAAGGGGTTATCTAGCACAGGCAATTAGTGTTCATTCTTAATTTTGTGGTACTCTTTAATTCTTTTACTCTATGTTCTTGCACAAGAGATCTAAATGCTGATTCTGTTGCCACCACTAGCTAGCTGTGTGATGTGAAATAAACTTTTGAATCTTTCTATGGACCCTAATTTTCCTCAATGAAAATAGAGAGCAGTGAGTGCCTCGTTTGAAGGAATAATACCCAGATCAAAGAGAACCTGAGGATGATAGTAAACAGCAGCCAGACTCGCTTCAAGCTTCAGGTGAAGCAAGTCTCACCTAACCCACCGGAAATATTAAACACAGCTAAACACAGTCAGTTCAGATATGACACCTCCACAGACTCTCATGTGCCACCTTTTGCTCCAGCTAGAGGACCTCTGAGTTCCATGCATACACAAGATCCTGTCATGAAACCATGCACAGCTATATGCTGTTTCCTCCACCTGGAATGTGCTGAATGCTTACAAGGCCCTTTTCTCATCCTAATAAATTCCTATTTCTTCAAAACCAGTTTGAGTACCATCTCTTCAGCAAAATTTTCAAGATTCCTTCACATAAAGTAAGATACTCTGTCTTCTATGTTTACACAAAATTCTCAGTTATTTTCCAGAGGCTGTGAACATACTGATGAATAAGACAAACACATTCTGCCTTTGGAGCTTGGAAATACCCCAGAGGGGAAGAAAACAAATAAGAAATTACAACTTCTTATAGGGATGATGCTATTCTAAGAGTGCTATGAAAGAATATAATAAGGGTACCCATTAAGTTTTTTAAGAAAATCCTGTCACATACTGCAACATGAACACAGATTGACAATGTCATGCTAAATGAAATTAGCCAGTCACAAAAGCACAAAATACTGTATGATTTCACTTATATGAGGTATTTAAAGTAGTCAAACTCAATGAAATAGGAAGGTGGTTACCAGGGGCTAGAGGTAGGGGGTAAAGAAGTTGTTTGATACAGAGTTTCAGATTTTTGTAAGAGAAAAAACTTCTAGAAATCTGTTTCACAACAAGGTGAATAAACTTAATGCTACTGAATGCTACTTTAAAAAAGGTTAAGAAGGTGAATTTTAGAATTTAGATTTAAAATTTAAATTTCAGAATTTTAGAAAAAAAGGGGGACTCACCCTAATCATGGTCAAAGCCTAGAACACAAAATGACATTTAAACCAAATCCCAAGGAAGTATGTAACTTCTTCATCACAACATTTATAGGGCATATGGGGTGTGTGTGTGTGTGTGTGTGTGTTGATTCTCAGTCCTCATCTCATCTAACCCACCAGAAACATTGAACACAGCTAAACACAGTCAGTTCAGATATGACCTTTTCAGTGGAGCCTTCCCTGAATGATCTATCCAATAATCTTCCTTGAAAACCCACCTTCACTTGGTAAAGGTAGACAGCACCCTTACCTGTCCTCCCCACTCTATCCACTCCACAGGCTCCCTTGCAGGCCCCTTCTACACTAGTGTCTAGACACTAGAGTACCTTCCAGGCCAGACCTCTCCTCTATTTCACATAGACTCACTGCTGATGAGCTCACAGAGTCCAATCTAATGCTGTGTTTTCATTATCACCTCTCCAAAGAACACTTTCAGACATTTTTTTTTTCTTGATTGCTCCATTCTCCACAATATTAAATAGTAAGGAATAAGACAGGGTTGGATAAGGGTTAAACTTTGATGTAACTCATTGCAATATCTAAGATTTTCACCCCCCCTCAAGAACCAATTTTGCCAGCTTTGTAGTGATATTACCCATGCTAAAAATGGTCAACTGGCTTTAAAAACTATCTCTAACCTGAAGATTCACATTTTAGTTCTAATGTAGACCTCTTCTTTGGACTCCAAGCATATATCCAACTCCCTTTTTGACAGCTGCATTAGGATATCTAACAGTCCTCTTAAATTAACATGCCCCAAAACAAACTCCTAATCTTTCCTATCAGACCATGTTATCTCCCTGTTTAAAACCTTCAATGCCTCCCTCTTTCTAACCAAGTTATTAGCAGTTAAGGAGCTGACCCCCTCCCCTCTCATCAGTGAGTTCCAACTCTCTTGGCCTCCCTGCTACTCTTGAAGCATGCCAGCCCTGTTCCTATTCAAGTCTTCACATGAGGTGTTCCTTCTACTTAAAGCTGAAACTGACAAAGTACTGTCTACTGTCTGGTCCGGCCGTCCTCCCTCCCTCCCTTCCTTCCTTCCTCCCTTCCTTCCTTTGTTACTGGAACACAGACCTACTCATTTTTTTAATGCGGATCATCTGTGGCTGCTTTAATATGACAACAGCAGGGTTGAATTGCTATAAGACTATAGGGCCCACTGAGCCTTTACAGACAGGTCTGCCAACACCTAACTAAGAGCACATTTCCCTCCTATATTGCATCTTCTTCAGGACTTTGTTCAGATATGACCTTCTCAGAATAATCTATCAAAAACAAACAAACAAACAAACAAAAAAACCCAGCTCTGGTCATACCACCCACTCAGGATAGCATGCTCTCTATTCACTTCTGCTTGGAGATCTCAGCATGGAGAACTATGTGTGCGCTCTGTTCCTCCAGAGAATGTGGCAGGTTTAAAGAACTTACTTCTATCCCCATAGCATTAAATACTGAATTTTATTAAACTTCATTTATTTATAAGTTTAGTTTCCCAATTAGATGATCTCACTCAAAGAAGAGCTGAATATAATCATCTATTCTGTTCCAGTGTCTACACTTTTATTTGATACATAAAGGCCTGTACAACATCTCCAGCAATATCCCAGAATCTCTGCTTGAAAAGGTCTAGTGACCAAGCACTTAGGTCACTATGAGATTGTTTGTTCCCTTTTTTTGCAGATCAAAGTTCAAATGAAATCTGCCTCCAAGTCATTCTGGCTAATACCTACCTAACCACAGTTAGATGAGATGTTATTCTGTGAACCTTCATTTCCTAACTTGTGAAAGAAAAATACCATTTGCTGTGTTAACTGCTGTGTGTTAACCAGAGTTTTGTGAGCACTGGATAAGATAATGTATGTGAAAACGCTCTGTAAACTCAAACGTCAAATAAACAAAGTAAAGTGCTATTATGATTATCTAAATTGCTCTTAAAAGGTTATTCTGCACAAATATTTTACTTAAAGGAGTAGAATGTCAAGAAAGCATTTCTGAAATATCTTTTTAGAAAGATACTTCATGTTCTCTCAAGCAATGTTTTTCCCCATTTTTTAATTGATGCATTCTAGTTGTACATACTGATGGGAGTTGTTACATACTCATACATGCGTACAATATAACAACATAATTGGGCCACTATCACTTCCCAGCTCTCCCCACTTTCCCCCCCCCTCCCACCCATTGGTCTCTTTCCTCTACTGATCCCCCTTTGATTTTCAGGAGACATCCCCCCACCCAACACACACCTTTCTTTTTCTTTTTCCTCTTTAGCTTCCATCAAGCAATATGTTCTAACTTGCCTTAACCTTATAGCAAAGAATAATTCATCAGGCTTAACAAAAAGATCCAAAGTAAAGATGTAGATGTCAAAGGTGGGGAAATGAAAGGGAAAGAAAGCAAGGCACAGCAGTTTTTGTGTGTGGAAAGAACACAGAACTGAAAGTCAAGAAATGTGGATTTAAGTCCCACCATTAGCTGGGCAGATCAGACCAAGGTTTCTTAACCATGAATATTGACATTTTAGGCTGGATAATGAGGGGACTATTCTGTGTACTGCAGGACGTTTAGCAGTACCCCTAGCTTCCACCTACTAGGTGCCAGTAGTATCCCTTTAGTCTGACAATCAAAAAGATCTCCAGATATTGTCAGATGCAAGACTTGGTATCTTCATCCCTCAGTTTTCTCTCTTAAAATGAAAATGTTTACCTATATAGCAAAGACCCAGTCTGGCTCTAAAAATGCTAAAATCCAATAAAAAATAAAGATTATTTAAAATGCAATCTTAAGCCAGGTGCGGTGGCTCACCTCTAATTGGGGGGTGGGGAATTGGGGATTGAACTCAGGAGCACTCAAGCACTGAGACACATTCCCAGCCCTTTTTTGTATTTTACTTGGGGGTAAGGTCTCATTGAGTTGCTTAGCACCTTGCCATTGCTGAGGCTGGCTTTGAATTCTTGATTCTCCTGTCTCTGAAGCCACTGAGATCACAGGCATGCGCCACCATGCTAGGCAGCAACTTGGGAAGCCGAGATCAGAGCCAGCCTGGGCAACTTAGCAAGATTCTGTCTCAACATAAAATTTTAAAAAGGGTGGGGAACATAGCTCAGTGGTACAGCACCCCAGGTTCCATTCCTAGTACTGCAAAAAAATTTTTTTTAAATCTTACTAAGGGCTGGGCACCGTGGCGCATGTGCCTGTAATCCCCAGAAGCTTGGTAGGCTGACATAGGATCACAAGTTCATTCAAAAAAGAGCTGGGGATGTGGCTCAGTGGCAGAGTGCCCCTGAGTTCAACTCCAGTACCCCTCCACCCCCACAAAATCTTACTAAGGCAAAACAAATCATAAAATGAAAGAAGTTATTTTTGTTCAGTTTTCCTTATTACCCTAACAGATAATAAAATTGCCCTTTGTATTTAAAATGATTCAATTGTGAATTTTTAAAAATACAATAAGAAAATTGGGTTAAACTTTTCAACAATGTCAAAGTATAGACTAAAAAGATACATCACTGTAGAATCTAGATTTAAAAACATGATATTCAAATCAAATACATAATCTCTGATTCAATCCTAAATTATTTTTTAAAAAGGCAATAGAGAATATTTTTAATACAACTAGGGAAATCTAAATATGAACTAATTAATAAATGCTTATTGTATTAATGTTAAATTCCCTTGGCAAGAAAATAGGACTGCAGTTTTGCAGAAAAGCATCTTTGTCCTTAGAGGATACATCCTGAAATATTCAGGAATCAAATGTCATAACAACTTATTTTTATTTTCAGAAATTTCAGGTGTGCCTTTTGAGACAGAGGAAAGAAAGAAATGTGACAGAATGTCTCTAGTGTTGAATCAAGGAGAAGGGTATGCAAGTATTCAATGTATTTTTTTTAAAAACTTTTCTGTAGGATGGAAATTATTAAAGATAAAATCTTGGGGAAAATACATCTATTACATAAATCAAATTATACCCACTTTGGATTTGTAGCTGACTGTTTCTAAACATTTCAGTACTTTATCCATTTCTCTTCACTCTGTCAGAATCTCCTGTGACAGCTAGAGATCTTATAGGGACCAGCAATTCTAAAAAAGCAACCCAAGTGATCTGATCTAGAGTTGGCCCTCTTCCCACTCTTCAGGGCACTGCAAGGCTATGAACTCCTTGAAAGTTGGGGCTGTATCTTAGCTTTCCCAGGTCAGACAAGAGACAAAGACATTTGAGTATTTGTTCAGTGTTGAACAAATGGTTACTATACTACTATAATTTTCCTCCTCCTACTCCCCCCAAATCCCCCACACACCTTTTTTATATTGGGTTGAGGAAAGATAAGGGGAGAATCAAGTGTCTCAACAGCTTTACTTCAAAATAAACTCACTGGATTAATAGTAACAACAATAATCATTATTTTAAAGGAAACAAATATGGCAATCTAAAATAAAAACATCACTAAAAATCAGTTTCCTGTTTTAAATGACAATCTCGGCAAACTGATTTCTACTTACTGAACCAGAGCTCAAATAAGTCACACAACAAAGCTGTATGGAAACAGACTAGCAAATAGTCCTACTAAAAACTAAAAAGTGTTCTTCATTTTACTTTTAAGTGTCTATTATGTTCTTTCTTGTGTATGATATTTTTCTGTAAGCTCAAGAAAACACATAAAGCAAAGGGAAGGGTACAGAATACCTAAGCTCAAATTTAATTAATGTGTTATATCAGAATTGAGTCAATTATAAAGACAACAGCAATAATTTTTTTAAAGTCCCTTCCCACAAATAATAATACTAGATTAAACACTGCAACAGAAATATGCTAATAGACTACTAAAAAAACTTATGTTACATTCAAGCTGTGGTGTAAACTTTTAGGCAAGATTAGTTTTAAGAGGCTATTTGATATTCAAGTGGAAGAAATGTTACTTCTTTTTTTAATTTTTTAATTTGTTTTAATTAGTTATACATGACACTAGAATGCATTTATGTACTTTGATATATCATACATAGATAGGATATAATTTCTCATTTTTCTAAGTGTACATGTCACAGAATCATATAGGTCATGCAGTAACATATATATATACAATAACATATATACATACAGTAATAATGTCTGTTTCATTCTATTATCTTTCCTATCCCCACATTCCCTCCCCTTCCCTCCCACCCCTTCCCTCTGCATAACCTAATCTAGGTAGAGGGAAATGTTACTTCTTAATGATGATACAAACTAAATATTTACCAGAACTGACTCTTTCATTTAACTTAGCACCTCCTATGTCAAGTGTTACCTTGGACTTTATGGAAAACACAGATAACCAGACCCATTCCTCAAAGGAATCATAACTCATTATGGGTGATAAATAGCAGAACAGAATCAATACAATGGAATAAATGCTATGTCATGTAAGGGCTTCCATTCAAATTCAAGAAGGGACTTCTAACTAGGGAGGAAGGGAGAACAAATGGGAGGCAGAATAATGGGAAGGTTATGCTCCACCAAGCCCCAAGAGAAAACTAGGAGCAAAGTGATTAAGAAGACTGGGCATGTCAGCCTTTAGAGTCTAAAGGGAATAAGGAGGTGTTCCTAACCTACCTCTGCCAACTGCAAGCCTGTGTTAAATCTACTTTTGTAGAGAAAGGATAAAAGGCAGGATCAAGTTGATGCCACATAGACAGAGTTACGGATTAACTCCTAGGGTCCAATATGGCAAGAGTTGGGGAGAGAGGAGGGCATGCCAAGTAGGAAAAAGGGCACATGCACATGCATGGGGTCATAAAAGGATCTGACATATTTTACGCCTAGTTTTTAGAAGTGTTCTCCAAAGGTTCATCTATACATACTGTATTATTTCTGGGCTCATTAAAATATGCAATCTAGGCCAAGTGTTGGTTTTAATACAATAACTTTAAAAATGTTTAATTCAAACCTGAAAGTGTATTATACACCCCAGATGATAATCAGTGTGTTTAATACATAGAGAACAAAAAGGCAATTTTAAGGAACCAAAGCATGTGTCATGTCCGAAACAACTATAAAATTAGACTATTTATTTCAAGAGATTTGTGCACTAACTATCAAATACCCATGTCCAACTGTGTGTGGATAGACTTTAGGCAGTGAGCGGGGCAGTTGTCCAGGGTTAAGTGGACAGCCTGACCCAGCACTTCACAGGTGATGGTGGCTGCTCAGCCTCCTCAGCTCCCACCACCCTTATGAGCTTATGAATAATTGCAAAGATAAAAAACGATGAATGAGAAAGCAGCAGAGAATTCAATGGCAACTATGCCCCCCAACTCAAACTACAGCTAACAAAGAAGTGATGATGATTAAAATACACAAAGTTTCTGAGGAAGGATATATTAAAGATGACCTATTGTCAAATACTTCCTCAGGTCAAAAAGAATGGGTGGAAAAGTAAACAAAACACAGAAGGCTGAATTCCCATCCTGACTCTGCTAATGAGCCAAGAGTCAAGATTCTCATCCCCAAATGATAAGACTTAACACCCCAAGAATCCATGTTCTCTTCCAACTCTGAAACAAATCTTCAATTTTAATTCTTAAATTTTTAATTCTTAAATTAAGTCAGAACTTTTTATTTACTGGAACAAGGAGTGGGAATAGCTGGAAACACATCCAGTTTACAAATAATTTTTTTTTCTATAGAGTATATCTTGCTAAGTAGTCTTAATATCTCTCCCATATATAATCACTAAAACTGGGTGAATCCCAGGTCACTTTGCATCACTTCTGTTCTTTGATTCTTCTTAACAAATACTTAGAATTCCTTTTCCACAGACACACTTCAAACACATAAAACTCAGTAATAAAAAATAAATAGAACTTGCTTGTTATCAGCTAAAGATGTCAGTATATCTGTATACATATTATGAACCACTTGTTTTTATTGTGATATATATATATTTAAATTATCCCAGCCAAATATATATATATATTATATAATATTATATATTATGTTTATATATATATATATATTTGGCTGGGATAATTTAAACACTGAGATTCAACAACACTGGTTGATCAACAGAGATCTGACATTTTCTTAATATACTTTGTCACTTTAGTGAAATACAGGAGAATCTGCTGCTACTATAATTCATCAAAACATTCCAAAATGAGGACTACATCATGAGAAGTAAATTTCACAAAATGAAAATTGCTAACATTTCAAAGTATTACTTTAGCACAGGGCAATATAGAGCTGACCACAAAAAGCAAAATACTAATAATAAATAAGGATTCCTAATGTTACTAATCCCAGACAGGTTTTCATTTACAAAATTGCTACCATTTTCATCATCTGAAGTCTTTCAAAAATTTCCAATATTCCTCTTGCTTTAAAGTAACTTCTTTTTTTAATTATCAAAAGTCATTAAGAGGGCCAGCATGATGGCCTATACCTGTAATCCCAATGGCTCGGGAGGCTGAGTCAGGAGGATCATGAGTTCAAAGGCAGTCTCAGCAATGGCGAGGCCCTAAGCAACTCAGTGAGACCTTGTCTCTAAAATACAAAATTGTGCTGAGGATGTGGCTCAGTGGTTGAATGCCCTGAGTTCAATCCCCAGTATCAAAATCAAAAAAAGTCATTAAGAGATTTCTAGCCTAAAATAAGACTAGTTCCTACTTTCTTTTATTCTAGTAAAAGCTTATATAGTTATGCTTTCACAACAACAAATATCCCCAACTTCATTAAAATAGCTAGTACCAGTATTAAAAAAGGTAGGTTGAGAGAATATCAACCTATAAATATTCAACATTTAACAATCAAATAACTACAAATTCTAGACATTCCACATCACTAAAAAAATAATACTTGAAAAAAAAATCATCACTTGGTTTCTTGGCAGTGGACAACACTTTAGATCAAATTACATCACAAAAAATTCTTGAGGCACTACCTACATACTTCACATGCTAGGTAAGTGCTCTACCACTGAGTTACAATCTTAGCCCCATGTAAGCTTTTGATAGATCTAAACTCTTTTACGTTTAACCCATAACTTTTGAAAGGTTCTAGTTACTGAAATCAAATACTATAATTAATTAGACTTACGGCAAAAGAAAGCTACCAGCCTCAAGGCTACAACAGAAAAAGGACAGACTGGGTTCATCCAACATTGCATTTGCTCTGTACACCTACCTCAGTGCCCAGGACACAGTGAGATCTCAACAACAACAACAACAAAAAACCTGAATGAATGGATAGTTTGTTAAATGGGCAATTAACTATTCTAATGCTCTGAAGTTTTCCTATACTCTGTTATTACCACTGGAATTTGACCTAAACCATTACTTGATATAAATCTAGTGTTTTTATTTGGGAACTCTTTATTTTCCCTTTAATAGAGATAACAGAAATAGTTGTCCCACCCTCCTAAAAATGTTCAAACAGACAAGAAAGGAAGAGTCAAATGAGTACAATTCTTGAAAACAGCAGAGTGATTGTGCCTGGCAGCTACCAATAGCCCAACAACTGTAACACCATTGCAGGTCACAGGAACACAAGTACAAGGGAAGGTTGTGTCAGTCTAGTATACATCTGTATTGGATCAAAAAAGAACAAAACCTCTAAAGAGAGATGTTTTCAAAATAGTCACAGACCTTTGGGAGTCTTCAAAGGCTGGAAGATAAACCAAAGGTCAATCAAAACACCCTAGAGTCATATATAAAAAGTCAAAATGCTGTGAGATATTGGGGGGTGGGGCGGAGCAGGAAGAGAAACTAACTAAAAGTGCTCTTAAACTTACACTGGACTCAAATTTGCCAACTCCTGCTAATTCACAACTTCTCAGTTTTCTTAGTCAGAAATACCCAGACACTATAAAATAATGCTGGATATGGTAGTGCACACCTGTAATTCCAGTGACTCAGGAGGCTGAAGCAGTATTGCAAGTTTAAGGCCAAACCAGGCAACTTAGCAAGGCCATATCTCAAAATAAAAAACAAAAAGGACTACAGATGTAGTTCAATGGTAAAGTACGTCTGGCTTCAATCCCCAGCACCAAAACAACAAACTATAAAATAACTATATAAAATCAAATATGAATTCTAGATCTTTTGAAATTAAACTCCCAATTATATACTGAGAAGCAACACTCCTTCCTATGCTTCAGTTAGACTAAAAATAAGTAAATAGATAAATAAATAAATCTCTTTAATATTTAATTTTCTTCAGTTGCAAACTTCAAGTAATTTTGAAATCTATGTAAGTCTAAGAATCATACAATATTATCTTTTTAACTACTCCATTTTTTTTAAAAATATTGTACCTTATTTGGGAGAGAGAGAGAGAGAAAGAGAGAATTTTTTAATATTTATTTTTTAGTTTTCGGTGGACACACATCTTTACTTTTTATTTTTTATGTGGTGCTGAGGATCGAACCCAGCGCCCCACACATGCCAGGCAAGCACGCTACCGCTTGAGCCACATCCCCAGCCCATACTACTCCATTTTAATAGGCAATCACTCCAGTTTGTGGTCTGTTATTTACTTTAATATGTATTTAATAAGGTCTATAATAATTTTTAAAAACACATTAAAGAAAGCTTTTTAAATTCAGAAGAATGTAGTCCCATCACCCCAAAATAACAGTATTAATATTTTAGCATCAGCTTATTTTAAATCTCATACATATGATTGGTCTCATAGTTTTTAATTTCTCAAAAGGGTTAATGAAAAAAAAATTACAGATACAATCTAAAATGCCCACTTCATAGAGGAGAAAACTGAGAATCAACTGAACCCTGAAGACAAACAGTCTCCCAAATTGCTGGTATACTATACTCTTTCAAATACCATTTGGCTTTTTGTTTCATTCCATTTAAAATTCTCTTGTCATCCATCCACCCAGTCAATCTCTCTACCTAATCAAAAGCCATGAGTACTACAGAAAAAGAGAGAAAAAGAAATAGTTCTGTGTCTCAAGCTTACTGGGAAGATACGTACATATAAATATCTTTTGTTAAACCTAAATGGCATCATTGTTTTATTTGGTGTGTATGCAAAATGCAGTGGGGAAATGTAAGTGGTATGAGACTAGTATTCCTTAATGAGAAGTGGCACTTGCGCTAACCCTGAAGAATGAATTAGAGTTAGCCAGGTGGATAAGAAGCTGAGGACAGAGGCAGACTGGGGAATTGACTGCATCTAACCTAAAAGGGAGAGCACAGAACAGGAAGGTGGCAGATAAGGCCAGTATGGAGACCTAAAAGAGAGTTCAGATTTTATCTATAGGAGATAAAGAACCAAATATTTGTGATCAAAGTCATCCTTTGTTAAAGCTTGTGTTTTAAGGAGATCATTCTGGGGTCACTGTTGCACAGAGAAAGACTGAAAAAATGGACATGAACAAAACCAGAGGAGTAAGGGTAGGGGAAGGAAAACTACTTAGCGTAAGAAATGGAAGGTGTTTCAGAAAGTAAAGGAAGTCTAGAATAATTAAGACAAATGACGGTGCTGCCATTTACAAAATATCTTCATATTTTCTAGGAGCTGAAATACATTTTAAATCGCTACCAAAATGCTTCACTATAGATTTTCAAGCACAGATTTCAAAATTTTCAACCCAAATTGACAATATAATTGAGTGAGAAATGGAATAGAAGGAAAGCAAAAGAAATGTTGACCTATTCATGAAAAGCTGGGATCTAAAAGCACACTAAGCAGAAACCACTCTTGATAATAGAATATCTAACCAACGAGTTAGACTAATATCAGAAACCATTTTGGAAACCTGCTGATAAAGAATGCCAAGTATCATGTTGTTTATTAAATTATTCTTTTATAAGATACTTTTACGTCAATCAAATTTCACAATTCAAATAACTGGATAGATACTACAGGAAAGGCCACTGAGTTGGAACAATGAAGCTTACTTCAGACTATGGAGTACCTAAGGAACTACTTATCTCTAAGAGGACAATCAAGTCTTCAACTCAGCCCTAGGAAAAGGTTCCAAAGACCTCTACATCATGGCTGACACACTCATTTCTGGAAAAAATATTACAATAAAATTTTGCCTTAATTATGTTAGCTCTTTCCTTCAGAACAAATAAAAACAATTCAAATCCATAGCTATATATTCCATTGACTGGCTTAAGGTAAGCATCTCTACAAGTAGATTCTACTTCCTTCACACCCAATACACACACAAGGAGAAATTAAAAATGTAAGCCATCAATGGTGGAAGCCAGAATTCTCATTGTTGGACAAAGAAGTAAACCTGAAAGCAACACAAAACCAAAATGGCTATAAAAATACTTTGCCAAGAACTCACCATGGACATGAACACTGTCACCTTCTATCAATATGAGCTTAACAAAAAGTTTATCAATCAATTTGACTGAAAATTGTGACAATATTAAACAGTAAAAATTCCTTTGATAATCATGAGAATGAGAAATACAAGATTAAAAAAGAAACTAAAACTCCCTATAGGAAGAGAGGACAAAAAAGAAAAAACACATTTACTCTTCTGAAAATGAAGCTCAACTTTCTTAGTAGAACCTCTGCAAATCTAGCTAATATCCTCAGACTGAAATATCCCCATATTTGAATTCTCTAAGTATCTGAAGCTTGTTTCTTTATGCATCCAAAGTTCTCCATTTTTTAAAACACTAGAACCTTACTTACTAAGCTATATTACACATTCCTGACCCTTCTTAAACAGAGCACATTGGAATGTTTTCTTGGCTGTGGCATCATTAAAAATACAGTTATCCTCCAAGGGGTATGATGCACAAAAAGCTGTTTCAAATCTATATAAACCAGCTAGACTGCTTTCAAAGTTTTCCAGACTTTATTTTATCACTGAGCTATTCCTATTACTGCCAAATGTGCCTGCCTCTAAGAGTTTATCACCTCATGTTTGGACTACTACAAAACCCTTCTAATTTGATAGGAAACCTAATATTAAAAATTATTCAAACTGTCTTATTTAAAAGTGTTTAAAAAATTAAAATAAAATTTAGCAGGGCTCAGTAGAGAAGACTGTAATCCCAGCAACTCCAGAGGCTGAGGCAGGAGGATCTCAAGTTCAAGGCTGCCCCAATTTAGCAAAGACCATACTTCAAAACAAAAAAATAAAAAGGGCTGGGAATGTAGCTAAGTGGCAGAGCACCCTAGATTCAATCCCCATCACCACAAAATACATACATATATAAATGAAGTTTAAGCAAAAATGAAATTTATGAATTTATCTGAAAAGTGGTTATTTATTTATATATTCTTATTTCTCTCTGGTATTCCAAATATGAAAAGTTTCCTGGAAAACTGAACTTTAGATTTGAAGGATTCTACTAGATCTTTTTAATACTTTCTTATTGAAAATGAAAAAAAAAAAATTTTCACACTCAGATTCAAATGAACATCGTACACTATCTAGGCAGTAGTAGTCATATACATATGTAAGTACATGCACATATTTTCCTACTAGAAACCTTTTTCTCAAATTATTAAACCATTGTATTTACTTTTCCAGTACTGGAAAAGGTTTCAAAATTTAGGCTACTAATATTATGCTATATAAAGCTGTCATGATCTACAATGATTTCACTAGAATTAAGCACTTGCAACATACAAAAGGTACTTCCTTTATGCCAAATTACTTTCATTCTAAAAGCAAATAACCAGGTAATTACAAGGTGAGAATTCAACCCTTAGATGAACTCACAGTCTTAATTCCCAAAGTAGATACATACAATGATCATAGAGAAATTCTTATTTCAAAAACTAGGTTATGGGGCTAGAGTTGTGGCTCAGTGGTAGAGCGCTTGCCTGGCATGTGTGAGGCCCTGGTCAATCCTCAGCACCACATAGAAATAAATAAAAGATCCACTGACAACTAAAAGAAATATTTTTAAAATTAGGCTTTTTTTTTTTTTTTTTTTGTACCAGGGATTGAACCCAGAGGCACTTAATCATGGAGCCACATCCCCAACCCTTTTTATTTTAAGACAGGGTCTTACTAAATTGCTTAAGGTTGTGCTCAGTTGTTGAAGATGGCTTTGAACGTGCTATCCTACTGCCTCAGCCTCCCAAGCTGCTAGGATTTCAGGTGTGAGTCACTGTACCTAGCTGTTGATTCACCCTTCAGATTTCCTATTTTTATTTCATCTACTTTCAATTGAGTTGAGGAATTACTTTATTTTTTACTCAAAACCTTTAAATGGAGCCAGGCACATGCTTGTAATCCCAGCAATTTGGGAGGCTGAGAAAGGAGGATTGCAAGTTCAAGGCCAGTTTAGCAACTCAGTGGGATTCTGTCTCAAAATAAAAAGGGCTGGGGATGTAGCTCAGTGGTAAATTGCTCCTGGATTAAATCTCCAGTACCAAAACAAACAAACAAAAAACCCTTTAATTGTTTTTTAAATTACAAATGACAAGTTATATATATTCAAACTTCAAATCACTAATGGTTAACTAAAATGTGCTCATTTGATATTTTCTCCACAATTATACTAGGATTGTTATTAATTTTAGAAGATGAATTTTAATATAAATCTCACTTATAACTTACACTTACTACCAAAGGGGTGGAGGGTAGAAATGGGGTAAGTTAAAGACCTATAAATGTGATTTAAATTTTTGGGAGATATATATATAAATGTGTGTGTGTGTGTATATATGATACATTCCATAATTGTTAAAGTTTTATAAGAGTTTCAGGATATCTGCTTCAGATTTCCACTAATCCCCTGGGCAGGATCACAGGGACCAACATCAGGGCTCTGGAGAGCAGAATTGGGGGATAGCACTTAGTATGGTCAGAGGGGTTCCTATTAGCCACAAGTATCAGTGGTGAGTTCTGACAGTAGGGCTGCTAAAGATCAGGAGAAGTTATTTAGAGCAGCTGTGAGGTCTCATTCTTGGTAATAATAGAACAGATTCCTATCTACCATAGAATGGTTCTAAAGTAATACTATTCAAAATCAAAATCAGAGAGCTTCTCAAAGTCCAGTTGAGACCCAGAGAAACTAAAAACTATATCTATTTCAATATTCAACAATTCTAGTAAGAACCAAACATAGCTTTTCTGTGAAGCTTTACTTAATTGGAAGTTATTAAAAAGGTGGTTTTTTATGCAGTTCCACGTGTTTTGCTAGATATCTAGGTCTCTCTAAATGCAATCTCCTTGCTTCTGCTGAAACAGAAATTAACTGCTTTTACTTTTCCAAATTATGATTTTTAAGCCAAATCCTAATTATAGCGCGGCCCTGAATTACTAAACTGATTTCCCTAACTCATCACATGACCTTGGGAGGTCACCTCTTGTAAAATGAGAGCTGCGGACTAATATCCACTAGAATGTAAACTCTATGTTCTGTTGGACACTCTATTCCCTGCCCCTGGGCCATGGTAGGTATTAAATGTTTACTGAATGTGAAAATCACTGCTGTCCCCACACTACAAACATAAAATAAATCAAATCTTTTTTCTGTATATGTGTCTGTGTGTGGTGCCGGGGATCAAATCGAGGGCCTTGCACATGCTAAGCACACACTATACCACTGAGCTGTATTTTTTTCTATTTAACCAATTAGATGTCATTCTATGTATTCTCAAACATTTTTAAGAACACACTGAAACTAAAATGTCATACATACAAAAGAGAAATATATATATAATTTTAAATAAAGTATTCATTTTTTAGAAATAAAATTAAGCGGACAATCTTTAACTACTTTTTTACCCCTTTCTTTTCTTCTTTCCCTTTAACTCATTACTGCATATTGTTCTAGCTTGCTGGTAGGAAAAGCACTGGCTTGAGAGAGAGGCCTGAGTTCTAACTCCACCTCTTCTATTAGCTGACTCTAGAGATATGCCACTTCCCCTTTGGGGCCTGAAAGGCTGTATCAGTAAAACAAAGGAGATGAACTAATTATTAATTTCTTATTTTCTGCTCTAAAAAAAAAACCCCTATGATTCTCCTTTCATTCATTCTAGCCTGATACCTTGATTAGGTGCTCACCACATCATTTCTAGACTTGCAAAGTAACAGCAAAACTTGTCTCTTTTCCCTGTATTTTTCCTTGTTATCTGTACTGCTACCAAATGAATTTAGTCCTAAACCATGAGTTGATAACAGTGGAAAGCACACTGGCTTTTGATATGACAGACCTGGGTTCAAATTCAAGTTCTGCTACTAATCAAAATAGTAATATTCCATTGAGGATTAATAAAATATATAAAACACCTAATACAGAGCTGACATGCTATAGACATCCATAAACAATCCTATTCCATTTCTGAGAATCAAAAGCCTTAATTTCCTACTCTCTACAGCAAGAATACACAAGCAGAAAGGTGGCAGGCATGAAGATTTTTTAAACCACAGAAGCAAACTCTGGATTAAACATTCTCACCAGGATCCCATGTGTTAGGTAAGTATCACCCTGCAGGTCTGCCAGTATACTTAGGGGTAGGGCAGCCCCTATCAGCAGCTCTCTTCCACTCTCAAAAGTAAATGGTGCAGCCTTCCCTAGACCAAATCTACAGGTCAAGGGGAAACTAAGAACTGATACTGCTTCAGAAAGAGTGTCTCTGGATTTTTCTTGATTGTAAACTCCTCAGTTATTCACCTGACAAGATGCAAGAGCCATCCCTGATTCTGTGTAAGTCTTAAATGCAGACAGTAAACTAATGGATTTCTTAACGTGGCGTAAGTA
Organism: Marmota marmota marmota; assembly: GCF_001458135.2. Taxonomy (NCBI): domain Eukaryota; kingdom Metazoa; phylum Chordata; class Mammalia; order Rodentia; family Sciuridae; genus Marmota; species Marmota marmota. Next base: position 10,914,773 of record NW_026000082.1, on the reverse strand, counting down.
GTTACTTCTAGGAATAAGTCTTTATTTCCATATACTAGTCAATGACATGACACAGCTGAGTTACTGGGTAACAGAGGGCCATGGAGCAAATATGTCAATGTCTGAAAACAAAACAAAATTAAAAAAAAAAAAACTTGTGCAGAAACAGGGTCTTTTTTAACTGACATCTTTTCCCAGGTGCCACCTTCAGCCTGAGCAACTGCTGCAAATGGACATAACATTGCTCAGGAAAAATTCTTTTAGAAGACTTAGCTTCATTAAGAATTATCCAAATTCATTTTTCTGTCTAAAAAACACAAGCCCTCTAACTTAAGATCTGTGTTCTTATGTGGTCAGGCCAAAGAGAGCTCCTGGACCCTGAAATGCACTATCCAATGAATCTAACCAAATTTCCTGCCATGAGCTGTCATTTTTCTGCAAAGTAATTAATCGTAAGTACTGCTGCTTCGGGTTGTTTTCCCTCATTTTACTACAAGTCTGTCATCTCCCATGTTCTTTGGTCACATCCGAAATTTAAAAGGCCTAGTTTTCTCCACTCTAGATTTCTGAGTAAGGCCACTGCCAGCCCCTTCTTAACAGACTCCTTCTCACTCCAGTATCTCTCCATATCACTCTCCCCTTACCCAGTCTAGTTTCCCCTCATTTCTGACGTTTCCTATGGCCAGCGTTTCCCCTCCAGGCTGGGTCCCAGCTTCATTCTCCAATTTCAGCCCTCATTACTGCCTGGTCCCTCCCCAGCTCCCGTTCCTGGCCAAGCCTCTTACCAATCCCCACTACACGCCTTGATACCTACCGGACCTTAGTAAAACCTCACACCATATTACAGTTGAGCCTCCTTCCGACCTTTTATGAATTCCTGTGGTTCCTGGCCTCTGCCCAGTCCCTGTTCATTTTAGACCCTGGTCAACGTCCTCTTCTCCAAACCCTTGACTAAAAACCCCAAAACCATTCCTAATCCCAACAGCCTTCCTCTGACTCTAGCAAAGACAGGCCACTACTCTGGCTGGACCATCCCACCTTTTCTGAGTCCGAACCTGGAGTTTCTCGCAATCCTTCACTCCAACCTGGTGCCACAAAATCTGGGACCCAACCTGGTCTTCCAGTACCCATTTCTGACCCCACACGCAAGTCCTTCAGATCTACGGCTCCAGGCGAATGTCAGGCTAGGTCTGCCCCCTCGTTCCCAGCCCGACCCCTGCCCACAGCGTGGGCGTGCGGAACCAGAAGCCCAGGAGACCCCCTCCTCACCGCGACAGGCTGTCCGGCTCCACATCCGGAACTCCCCTTCAGACTCCTCCCCCAAAAGTCCCTCTCCCACCTGACCCCAATTTACCTCCGTCCCCGAATGAAGCCGGGGCTCTATTCTCAGTGTGCCCCCCACCCCCGCCACACACACTCCCATTACAGTCCCCGTCGAATACTCCCTCCCCATACAAGGCCGGCGGGGTGTGTCCCCTGCCCACGGGACTCCAGCCCGGCGGCCTCTCCCGCGGGGATCGGGGGACGCCCACCTCACCTCCGCGTCCACGACCTCGTGGTAGGCGGGCGGGGGGTCGAAGCCGCCCCCACTCCGGTGCTCCCGCCGCGGGAGGGGCCGCCACCGCTGTCCCCGCCGCCGTCGCCCCGCGGGACCCCGCCGGGCCCGGGGCTGGGGCCGCCGCCGCTGTCCATGGGCTCATAGCCGCCGTAGTCGAGGCCCGGCCGCTCGTTGGTGAGCAGCGCCACGGCCTCGTTGATGTCGTTCTTGGCCAGGCGGAGGGCCTTGCGGATGGTGGCGGGGTCCGAGAAGCCCATGCACAGCAGCGTGGTCATGTGCTGCTCCTCCTCTGATTCCATGGCTCGGGCCTCCGGGCTGCGCCGGCCGGCGAGCCGCTAAGCTGCGGGTCCCGGGCCTGGCGAGCCGCGCGGCGTTTNGCGCACGCCGCCCCCACGTGCCCTCCACCCCGGCGTCCCCGGCCCTCCCCGAAGACCCCTAACACCGGTTGAAATGAACCCCCAGTTTTGACGACTTTGGTTACCAAACTCTTATGCTGAAATCCCCCGGAGACGATTCGATTCGGCCCGAAATCAAAACCCCAGTGCCATGTATGAAAAACTTCAAGACGCAGACTGCATTACCCTCCAGCCGCAGACGCACTGGAACCCTGAATGTGTCCCATCCTGGTGCTGACCACCTACCAAGTTTCTACCGCAGTCTTGGGGTCACGATTACCTCTTTGGGGAGCACCCCATCCCGGTTTCTGTGTTTCAGCGTCCCCTCCCCCTCTAAAGGTTTGCTTCCTTTGCTTTCTCTTTCCACCTTGCCCATTGACGTTCTGGGGCCATTTTGTTGACCCCCTTCGCCTCCCCATCTAAGTCCTGACTCTGGCGGGGTTTCCCCCTTCAATTTGTTCCAATTCAGGTTACTCCTAGGGTACTTTCCCCACCCTCTCCCAAGGCCTTGATGCCATTTCGTTCTCACTGCGTTCTTGGTAAATTGAGTTGCAGCTGCTAATGCTGCCATCCTGGTGTCTTCCTCAACCAGAAGTTGACCAGCTAATCTTTCTCATCCAATCAAACCACTTCTGTTTCCAACCCAGCACTTACTAGGATCTCCACTTACCCGAAACCTTAAGTTAGTGGCAGCACACCCAGAGAATTTCGTTGTATTTGAGCTAGCACCTTTCCCCCTAGACACTTGCCACCTACATTTATAAGAACCAGCAATTGGACTTACTAGGTAAATTTATCACAATACTTTGCATTTAATGGGGTAACTGTACTGTATTCGTTGTTCTTATTAACTAGATTATAGACTACAGACTAGGCTTATACCCGAGCAAATAAAGTCTCTTAATTTATGAATGAAAATTACAAAATAAAACCACCTTTTTTCCATTTCTGAACAAATGTACAGAAAACTACCCGCTAACAAAGAACACTTATGATTGGATTGGGTAACAGTAGATATTGAAATAAAATTTTATTAAGTGATATCTTGTAGTTACCAATAAAGTTTTAAATATATATGACGGCAAAGAAAAAAAGCATCTAATGCTACCTAAGCAGCCTGTCATAGAGTGCATGTCAATGTATTTAATTTACTCAACAAGTATGTTCCATTTACCAGGTGCCAGGTACTGTTCTTGGCACACGTGATACAGGAGTGAACAAAAAAGACAAAATGTGATGATGGCAAAGTGAGGATATTCAGTTTTGCCCGTTTTGAAGTGTTAATTCAGTGACTAAAATATGGAATGAATTATAAGGGAAGAGAAAGTAACAGGGAGAAAGAAGAAATTGTTTGCCACTAAAACTTGAGATAGAACATAGGAGGTAATGAGACAGAGCTGGCCAATTCAGATGGCACATAAAAAGACTCATCAACAGTGGCAGGTTTATAGAACATGACAGAGGAAGCTGTGCTCAGCTGAGAAGAGGAGGCAGAGAAGGAAGCAGAGAAAAACAGTCTGTGATAAAAACTGGAAAGGAGCCACAAAAGGCTACAAAAAAACAAGGAAGGCCATTTTTAAACCAGCTCCTGGAGTGACTGAAAAGCCGGAGTGTCATTTGAGGATGCAAATAGTAAAATCACACTTCTTTACATGTAAGAAAGCAAGTGAGCACTTTAAGTCCTGTTGGTTTGGGATGGCATGGGTGGGTTCTGTGATATGAATATTCATACTTTTCATTTACATTTTTATTTTTATTGCAATAAAATCCAGAAAATGTTAAAAGGACTTTAAACAGGAATTTTAAATTACATTTAGCTCACATATATCCTTTTCTAGAAAACTTCGAAAGAAAAAGAAATAGCCAGGTCTAGAAGTGAGGCATGATGGACTACCTTGATGAAAGACATGAAGATTTCTAATATTAATTAATAATTTTTAAATTATTTATTGAGTGTCTATTTTGAGCCAGGCTGAGGACTTGGGAGAGCCAGACATACAGTTTTTCTCCTTTTGGAACTTACTGTCTATAGAAGATGGACAGATAAGCAATAATCATAAATTGATAAGCAATAATCATAAATTGATATAGATTCTTTGATAGGGTAATTTCAGAATGTAAAGGGCTAAATTTCTTATTCTCGGGGGGGGGGGGGTAAATTAGCAAGTCCAGATTTCCCAGATGAAATGACATTTAAACTGTAATGTGACAGAAAGTAGGAAAGTCAGGAAAAGGAATATGAGATGAAGGGAGAAAACTCCAAAGGATAGGAATAACATGTACAAAGGCCCTGTGTGAGAGTAGAACAACTTAGAGGGATTAAAGGAAGGTGGAGTAGGATTGGAGTGTAGAGTTCTAAAGAAAAGCACAAGACAAAACTAGAAAGGTAGACAGCAGATCCAAGAGGACCACATAAAACTGTGATAAGGAGTTTCAATTTTATTCTGAGGGAATGAGAAGCAGGCAACTGAAAGAGAGATGATGTTAACTTAAATTTTAGAAAGATCAACCAAACTGCAATGTGGAGAATGTTTTAGAAGGGAGGAAGAGTGAAGGTGAAGAACCCAGTTAAAAGACAAAACCGGTTACTCTTCCTGGGTAACCATATTCAAACAGAGTTGGGTCTTGTTTTCCTTATAACTCTGTGCTTTAGTCTATGTATTTTTTTCTGTCCTCTCTTCTAGTTCACAAATTCTCTCTTCAGCTATATCTTATCTGCTGTTAAATCTATTTATTGAGTGCTCAATTCCAGTTTTTATGTATTTAAATTCTACAATTTCACTTTAATTCTTTTTTATGGCTTCCACATCTATGCAGAAACATTCTATGTTACTTAATTTCTTTAACCTTAGTCACAGCTCTTTTGTAGTCTATCTGATAACTTCCATATCTGGATCTCTCATGGGTCTATTTTTATTGTCTGATTTTTCTCTTGTCAGTTCTTATATTTCTGTAAGCACAGTGTTTGTCTTCTTAACTGGGCATTGCATGTTAAAACCTATGGGGATCACCTGATGTTCAACATGATGTTACCTTCCTTAAGAGAACATTTACTTTGGCTCTAGCAGGCAACTGAAAGTAGGAGTTTTAATCCAATCAGGGATTAGGGTTTGATTTTGTTTTTAATAGTTATAGGCAGACAGGTCTATTTTTTTGTTCATTAAGGGTTCTTTAGGGTTACTGACTATTTTAGTTTTTTATTGCTGTATCTCAAACCACCTGAAATCTGTGGCTTAAAGCAACAGTGATTTGAATGATTTCCTGTCATTCTCTGTGTTGGCTGGAGAGTTCTACTTCATTTTGCATGGGCTAGGACTACTCTTAGAGCTGCATTCAGCTGGGAGCTTGGCTGGGATATTTCAGTCCTCTTCCACATGACTGCTCCCTCCAATATAATGTTACATCCTCCAGAGCTTCTCCCTGTGTCCTATCTCTCCCCTGGGTTAAATTTGACTTAAGCATGGAGGCTGGATCTCGAAAGAGAGGATCTCAAATTACAAGTCCCAGTAAACAAGTGCATATCAAATCTGTTTGTTTTGTCACCCTTATTAGTGAGATAATAAAACCAAAACCCATGGCCAAGTCCAGAGTCAGTATGAACGGGACTATCCAAAAGCATAAATATTGAAAGACATGGTTCCTTGGGGACAACCAATGGAACATATTATTATAGCCAATGAAATATAAGAGTGTTTACAGGAAATCTCCTCGTTAGTGCTCTTGAGCTCCGATGTTTGTCATCTCACCCTCTCAAGACTGCCCAAAGCTCTGGTCAGCTTCTTGGACTCTGGGCTGCTGATTAGAATCAGCAAATACATCAAAGAGAAAAGTAGCATCAACACATAGACTCACCTCCTGTGTACATTCTTTCTTGTTGGGATTTGGCCCTTCAAGTTCTCACTGTCTTGGAAACTTTCTAATATCTTTTTGTTTATTATTATTTTTTAGTTGTAGGTGGACACAATACCTTTATTTTATTTTTATGTGGTGTTGAGAATTGAACCCAGTGCTTCACACACACTAGGTGAGCGCTCTACACCTTGAGCTACAATCCCAGCCCATCTAATGTCTTTATATCAAACATTTTCTGTATTGTGCTCAGCTTTTTGAGTTGTTCTCAGAAACAGTGATAGTCTGAAGCAAGCAGATCTATCATTGCTGGAAACAGAAATCCTGCAGAGGGGAGGAAAGTACCTCAAGGTAGGAGGTGAAAGGAGCAGGCCCTGACAGGAGAATTTCCAAGACTAGCAAGACTTTAGTGTTTGGAGGGTTCAGGGAGAAGGAAGAGCCTTTCTGTGCTGCCTCACAGTGCCCAGAAGTAGATAGCGTTCAAGGAGAAATGACTGCCTGGACCTTTCCTAATCCTTGAGACTGCAAGTATAGACTGCGTCAGAATGAGTCCACCCTGGAGGTAGGAAGGGAACCCTAATTATGACTGTAATTCAAGGTCTCAATACTTGGGCCAGTGGAGGTTCAGGTGAGTTTCATTTGTTTTAGGAAAAACAAAATGGAATGATATTACTGATGCATTCAACTGCATGCCCATTATATATATATGTATGTGTGTGTGTATATATATAATATCAAAACAGCAACCAGAAATTTGACATCAGTGTTCATACTTGGAATGCTCTAATAGGGACATTGGTTTTTTTAAAACTCTTTATTCTAGTTTGGTATATATGAAAGCAGAATGCATTACAATTCATATTAGACATAGAGAGCACATTTTTTCATATCTCTGGTTGTACATAAAGCATATTCATACCATTTGTGTCTTCATACATGTACTTAAGGTAATGATGTCCATCTCATTCCACCATCTTTTTTTACCCCCATTCCCCCCTCCTTTCCCCTCTCACCCCTTTTCCCTAATTAGAGTTGGTCTAATCCTCTCATGTTCTCCCTCTTAACCCCACTATGAATCAGCATCATTATATCAGAGAAAACATTTGGCATTGGGTTGTTTGGGATTGGCTAACTTCACTTAGCATTATATTTTCTTTTTTTTTTAATATTATTTTTTAGTTTTCAGCGGACACAACATCTTTGTATATGGTGCTGAGGATCGAACCCGGGCCGCAGGCATGCCAGGCGAGCGCGCTACCGCTTGAGCCACATCCCCAGCCCTTAGCATTATATTTTCCAACTCCACCCATTTACCTGCAAATGCCATAATTTTATTCTCTTTTATTGCTGAGTAATATTCCATTATGTATATATACCACATTTTCTTTATTCATTCATCTACTGAAGGGCATCTAGGTTGGTTCCACAGTTTAGCCTTTGTGAATTGTGCTGCTATAAACACATTGATATGGCTGTGTCCCTATACTATGCTGTTTTTAAGTCCTTTGGGTATAGACTCAGGAGTGGGATAGCTGGGTCAAATGGTGGTTCCATTCCAAGCTTTCCAAGGAATCTCCATACTGTTTTCCATATTGGCTGCACCAATTTGTAGTCCCACCAGCAATGTATGAGTGTGCCTTTCCCCCCACATCCTCACCAACACTTATTGTTGTTTGTGTTCCTAATAGCTGTCATTCTGACTGGAGTGAGATGAAATCTTAGTTTTCATTTGCATTTCTCTAATTTCTAGAGATGTTGAACATTTTTTCATATATTTGTTGATTGATTGCATATCATCTTCTGAGAGGTGTCTTTTCAGTTCCTTGGCCCATTTATTGATTGGGCTATTTGTTTGTTTGTTTGTTTTTTTGGTGTTTAGCTTTTTGGGTTCTTTATATACCCTAGAGATTCATGCTCTATCTGTTGTGCAAGTGGTAAAAATTTGCTCCCAAATTGTAGACTCTCTATTCACTTCACTAATTATTTCTTTTGCTGAAAAGAAGCTTTTCAGTTTGAATTCACCCCATTTATTGATGCTTGATTTTAATTCTTGTGCTATAGAAGTCTTATTAAGAAAGTTGAGGCCTAATCTGACATGATGAAGATTTGGCCTTCTTTTTCTTTTAATAGATTCAGTGTCTCTGGTTTAATTCTTAGGTCTTAGATCCACTTTGAGTTGAGTTTTGTTCATGGAAAGAGATAGAAGTTTAATTTCATTTTGCTACATATGGATTTTCAGTTTTCCCAGCACCATTTGTTGGAGAGGCTGTCTTTTATCTAATGTATGTTTTTGGTGTCTTTGTCTAATATAACTGTTATTATGTGGGTTAGTCTCTGTGTCCTCTATTCTGTACCATTGGTCTACCAGTCTGTTTTGGTGACAATACCATGTTGTTTTTGTTACTGTTGCTCTGTAGTATTGTCTAAAGTCTGATATAGGGGTGCCACTTTTCTTGCTAAGGATTGCTTTAGCTATTCTGGGTCTCTTATTTTTCCAGATGAATTTCATGACTGCTTATTCTATTTCTATGACAAATGCCATTGGGATTTTGATTGGAATTGCATTAAATCTGTATAATGCTTTTGGTAGTATGGTCATTTTGACAGTATTAATTCTGCCTATCCAAGCACAAGGGAAATCTTTCCATCTTCTAAGGTCTTCTTTAATTTCTTTCTTTAGTGTTATGCAGTTTTTGATGTAGAAGTCTTTCATCTCTTTCATTAGGTTGATTCCCAAGTATTTTATTGGTTTTGAGACTATTGTAAGTGGGGTAGTTTTCCTCATTTCCCTTTCAGAGGATTTGTCACTAATATACAGAAATGCCTGTGATTTATGGATGTTGATTTTGTATCCTGCTACTTTGCTGAATTCATTTACTAGTTCTAGACGTTTTCTGGTGGATTTTTTGGGGGGGTTTCTAGGTATAGAATTATATCATTGGCAAATAGTGCTAATTTGAATTCTTCTTTACTTGTCCATATCCCTTTAATTTCTTTCATATGTCTAATTGCTCTGGCCAGTATCTCAAGAACTATGTTAAATAGAAGTGGTGAAACAGGGCATCCCTATCTTGTTCGAGTTTTTAGAGGGAATGCCTTAAATTTTCCTCCATTTAGAATGATATTGGCCTGGGGCTTAGTAAAGATAGCTTTTATGATGTTGAGATATGTTCCTGTTATTCCTAGTTTTTCTAGTGTTTTGAACATGTTGGGTGCTATATTTTGTTGAATGCTTTTTCTTCATCAACTGAGATGATCATATGATTCTTATCTTTAAGTCTATTGATGTGATGAATTAGGTTTATTGATTTCCATATGTCGAACCAACCTTGCATCCCTGGGATGAATCCCACTTGATCATGGTGCACTATCTTTTTAATACGTTTTTTATTTGATTTGCCAGAACTTTATTGAGAATTTTTGCATCTATGTTCATTAGTGATATTGGTCTAAAGTTTTCTTTTATGTGTCTTTGCCTGGTTTTGGAATCAGGGTGATATTGGTCTCATAGAATGAGTCTGGAAGTGCTCCCTCTTTTTCTATTTCATGAAATAATTTGTAGAGTATAGGTATTAGTTCTTCTTTATAGGTCTTGTAGAACTCAGCTGTGTAATCATCTGGTCCGGGCTTTTCTTTGTTGGTCGGCTTCTGATAGTGTCTTCTATTTCCTTGCTTGAAATTGATCTGTTTAAATTGTGTATATCATCCTGATTCAATTTGGGCAACTCATATGCCTCTAGAAATATGTCAGTGCCTTTAATAGTCTCTATTTTATTAGAGTACAGGTTTTCAAAATAATTTTTAATTATCTTCTGTATTTCTATAGAATCTGTTGGGTTATTTCCTTTTTCATCACATATGTTAGTGATTTGAGTTCTCCTTTTCTTTGTTAGCATGGCTAAGAGTTTGTCAATTTTATTTTTTTATTTTTTTCAATTTCATCTCTGATTTTATTTATCTCCTGTCTTCTACTACTTTTGGTGTTGATTTGTTTTTCTTTTTGTAGGGCTTTGAGATGTAGTAGTAGGCCATTTATTTGTTGACTTTTTCTTCCTTTAAGGAACGAACTCCATGCAATGAACTTTCCTCTTAGTATTGCCTTCATAATGTCCCAGAGATTTTGATATGTTGTATCAGTGTTCTTATTAACTTCTAAGAATTTTTTAATCTCCTTCCTGATGTCTTTTGCAACCCCTTGTTCATTCAGAAGCAAATTATTTAGTCTCCAGGTGTTGGAGTAACTTCTATTTTTTATTTTATCATTGATTTCTAATTTCATTCCATTGTGATCTGATGGAATGCATTGTAGAATCTCTATTTTTTTGTATTTGTTAAGAGTTTCTTTGTGGCATAATATATGGTCTATTTTAGAGAATGATCCATGTACTGCTGAGAATAAAGTATATTCACTCCTTGAAGGATAAAATATTTTTTATATGTCAGTTAAGTCTAAGTTATTGATTATATTATTGAGTTTTATAGTTTCCTTGTTCAGCTTTTGTTTTGAAGATCTATGCAGTGGTGAAAGTGGTGTGTTAAAGTCACTGAGAATTATTGTTTTGTAGTCAATTTGACTCTTGAACTTGAGAAGCGTTTGTTTGATGAACATAGATGCTCCATTGTTTTGGGGGGTATATAAATTTATTTCTTTGTTAGCCATGCTAACAAAGAAAAGGAGAGAGAACTCAAATCACTAACCTACATGATGAAAAAGGAAATATCACAATAGATACTACAGAAAAACAGAAGATAATTAGAAATTAAAATTGAAATATGTCTTATTGGTGTATGTTTCCCTTGAGCAGTATGAAATGTCCTTCTTTGTCCCTTTTGATTAACTTTAGCTTAAAGTCTACATTATTTGATACAAGGATGGAAACCCCTGCTTGCTTCCGCAGTCCATGTGAGTGGAATGATTTTTCCCAACCTTTAACCTTTAAGTCTGTGTAGTCTTTCCCTGTGAGATTAGTCTCTTGATGGCAGCAAATTGTTGGGTCTTTGTTTTTTGATCCAATCAACTAGCCTATGTCTTCTGATTGGTAAGTTTATGGCATTAAACTTCAGTTTTATTATGGAGACATGATTTGTATTCCTAGTCATTTTTGTTTATTTTTGGTATTTAATTTGACTTGTTTTTTTTCTTTGATTAGCTTTTCCTTTAAAGTAATACCTCCCTCTGCTGATTTTCATTGTTTTTAATTTCCTTTTCATAGAATATTTTGCCAAGGATGTTCTGTAGTGCAGGTTTTTTTACCTGTAAATGCTTTTAACTTTTGTTTATCATGGAAGGTTTTTTATTTTATCATTAAATCTAAAGCCTAATTTTGCTGGATACAAAATTCTTGGTTGGTATCCATTTTGTTTTTTCAGAGGTTGATATATGTTGTTCCAGAATCTTCTAGCTTTTATGGTCTGGTTTGAAAATCTGCACATAACCTAATTGGTTTTCCCCTGTATGTTTCTGATTTCTTTCCTCTCGTGGCTTTTAATATTCTCTCCTTATTCTGTATGTTAGGCATTTTCATTTTAATGTGCCTAGGTGTGGATCTGTTGTGATTTTGTACATTTGGTGTCCTGTAAGCCTCTTGAATTTGGTTTTCCAATTCGTTTTTATGTTTGGAAAGTTTTCTGATATTATTTCATTGAATAGATTGCTCATTCCTTTGGTTTGGAACTCTATGCCTTTTTCTATCTCAATAACTCTCAAATTTGGCCTTTTTAGGCTATCACATATTTCTTGAATGTTCTGCTCATGGTTTCTTACCATTTTCACTGTGTGGTCTACTTTTTTTTTTTAAGATTATATATTTTGGGGGCTGGGGATGTGGCTCAAGTGGTAGCGCGCTCGCCTGGCATGCGTGCGGCCTGGGTTCGATCCTCAGCACCACATGCAAACAAAGATGTTGTGTCCGCTGAAAACTAAAAAAGAAATATTAAAAAATTCTCTCTCTCTCTCTTAAAAAAATATTATATATTTTGTCTTCATTGTCTGAGGTCCTGTCTTCCAAGTGGTCTAATCTGTTGGTGATGCTTTTAATTTGGTTTATTGTTTATTTCATTTCAAGGATTTTTGTTTGGTTTTTCTTTAGAACTTCTATGTCTCTATTGAAGTTATCTTTTGCTTTCTGTATTTGCTTATGTAGCTCTTTGTTGATATGCTCTTTTGCTGCCTGTATTTGCTCTCTTATATCATCCTTTAATTCACAGAACATGTTACTTATGTACATCCTTAACTCCTTCTCTGTAATTTCATCTGCTGTGCTGACCATGGATTCTAATAATGTGGCATCTTGATTTGTTTGGGGCATTTTCTTCCCTTGTCTTTCCATGTTGTTTGTGTGTCTTCTTTCTAGCTTTGTGGATCCGAGGCATTACTGTTTTTACCCTAGAGGTTTATAGTGCCCCTGTAGGGTTCCAATACCTCACCTTTGAGGGGAAGGACAATGTTAACAGATCCCAATATATATAAAAAATAGACACCTAAAAACAAATCATTGTTATTAAGGCAATTACAGTTTTGTCACAATGTACAAAAATGGCAAATTCAATTATTATCTATAATATAATATATTATAATCTATAATATGGTATATATCTGTAATATAATATAATCTATAATATCTATACTATAATTATATCTATATTATAATCAGTAGGTTTGTAAAAGGGTTGACGTTTTCTGATGGTGGACAAAGAACCGGGGGTGAGGTCTAGAAAGATATGCTGAGGAGTTATGAGTTATTATATCTTAGGAAGTGTGAAAGAGCAATCTAAAGAAGAAGGTTAGCTTTAGGAGAATTAGAGAGGTAGTAATTTGGGGTCAACAAGGAAGAGGGAAGACAGTAGAGTACATAAGACAAACACTCATATATTAAGAAAAATAAAAAATGTTAAAATAGTAAAAATTGGAGAGAGAAAAAAAGAATATACAACACAACTGTAATATGGTGTTCAGTGTTCTCAGTCCTCAATATCCTAATTCATGCAAAGTACTTGGAGAAAGAAAAAAAAAATCTTGAAGGAAGAAACAAGAATTGTTCTGGTTGGAGATCAGTAGCTTTCCTGCTTCCCTTCTCATCCAATAGGTGGGGTTGTCTGTTCTTAGATGGTATCTCTGCCCTCAGGATGGTGGGGGTTACCAGGGGGTGAGGGTTGGTCTTGGGTACAAGGCACCTGGAAGTGGGGTATGGCACCTGCCAGTCCCGTTGGGAGACTGCACCTCAAGGATCTCCTTTGGGGTCTCTTCCTGTGACATGGGTGCTGGGTCTTATCTCCTCATCTCACCTGTAGACCTCACAGGTCCTGCCCTCTAGATTAGTCTCTAAAGTGTATCTCCCTCACCCTGTCTCTTTCTACTTCCTAATCAGGAATCTTTCTCTCCAGGGATCTTGTAAGTTGCACTCTGGTGGCTGCGCACCTATCATGGAGAGCTGTTTTTTATTGGGCAGTCACTCTGCCAAGTTAGTGGCTGTTGGGGGTTGGGGGGAATTAGAAAACTATAGGTACCTGGCTATCCGGTGTTCCAAACTGGTAGTTGCCCCGACTCAAGATGGTGATGGAGGTGACCCAAGATGGAGGTAGTTGCTTTCAGGAATGGGGTGTCTGGTTGGATGGGGGAAGTCGGGTGATGGTGTTGTGTGATGCATTCAGAGATGATCTCTGTGAGGTGCAATGTTGTGACTGTCAGCTTTCTTCAGGCCCTGTGATGTCCCCAGGTGCAGGCAGGCTACCAAGAGTACTGGACTACAGCAGTATCTGCCGAGTCTCAAGATGGAGGTGACTAGGGGAGCCTCACATTAGTAGATGGGGGTCCACACGGGAGAGGCAGCCGGAGTTCCTGTGTGTGAGTAGCGGCTGAGTGTCCTTCATGGGAGCAGCATCTGGGAATTCTGTGCCGGTGCTGATGCCAGTGGTCCTGCTAAGGCTCCTGTGAGACCTGCATGGGCCAGTAGTTAGGAGTCAAGAGTCCTTTTCTAATGCTAAGGCCCGGGCTCCACACGGCACGGTGGCTGTGATTCCTGTGTGGGATCAGCTGTGTAGGGGTCCTCTATCACTCTCAGCAATGCAGTATTCCCACTAGTTGAGACCTGGGTCACGGAGCGACACAGAATGCTGCCTCCCTCTGGCCCACCATCTTGGATCCCTCACAAGAGCAGGGCATTGATTTTTTTTTTTTTTTTGTGTGTGTGTGTATGTGTGTTTGGTAACAGCTATATTAAGATGTGATTCACAAGTCACTCATTTAAAGTGTACAATTCTGTGTTTTTTAGTGTATTCTCAGATATGTGCAACTATTACCACAGTCAATTTTATACCACTTACATCATCTGAAAAGAAACCCATAGACTTTAGCTCTCACTCTTCTATCTCCCCATTCTCCCCAGGGCTAAGCAAACATGAACCTACTTTTGATCTCTATAGATTCACCTTTTTTAGAAACTTCATTTGAATGGAATCTTGTATGGCTTTTTAGCACTTAGCATGCCTTTTCAAATTTTATTTTATTTTATTATTGATTTTATTATTTTTTAAAAATAAACAACAACAGTGCTTTTCAAATTTTAGTTGTGTAGCATGTGTCAGTACTTCATTCCATTTATGGCTCTATAATATTGCATTATATGGATATACTACTTGGTTTTGTTGTTGTTGTTGTTTTGGTGGCACTAGAGATCAAACCCACGAGTGCTATACTACTGACCTACATCCCCAACCCCTTTTTTTTTTTAAGAATTTTTTTTTAATATTTATTTTTTAGTTTTCGGTGGACACAACATCTTTATTTTATTTTCATGTGGTGCTGAGGATCGAACCCAGCGCCCTGCGCATGCCAGGTGAGTGCGTTACCACTTGAGCCACATCCCCAGCCCTTTTTTATTTTTTGAGACAGGTTCTTGCTAAGTTGTCCAGGCTGGCCTGGAACTTGTGATCCTCCTGCTTCAGCCTCCTGAGTTGCTAGGATTACAGGCATGTCCCAGCCCCTGCTTTTTGTTTATCAATCCATGCTGGACATTTGAGTTATTTCCAACCTCTGGGTAGTATGCCCCTATAAACATGCAAGTTTTTGTGTGGACACTTGCTTGGAGTTTGTTCCTGGGAGTTGAATTTATGGTTCAGGTATTAACTTGGTTTGAATTTTTGAGGAACTGCCCAATTGTTTTCCACAGTGAACAAACCATTTTATACTCCTGCCAACAGCTTATGAGAGTTCTGACTTCTCCACTTCTTCTATAATTATGATTATCTGATTTTTAAAAATTATAGACATCTCTGGTGAGCATGAAATGGTATCTCATTGTGGTTTGATTTTCATTTCTCCAATGACTAATGATGTGAACCATCTATTCTCGTTCTTATTGTCCATTGTATATCTCCTTTGGAGAAATATTTAATTAAATCCTCTACCTATTTTTTAATTGGGTTATTTATCTTTATATTCTAGCTCAAAGTCCTTTATCAGATAGATAATTTATGAATAATCTCTCCTGTTCTGTGGGCTGTCATTTTCACTTTTTAATAGTGTTCTTTGAATCATAAATGTTTTTAATTAACTAATTGATTAAAATTAATTAACTTGTGGTACTGGGGATTGAACCCAGAGACCTTTTACCACTGAGCCATACCCCTGGCCCTTTTTATTTTATTTTGAGACAGTGTCTTGCTAAATTGCTGGCCTGGAACTTGTGATCCTCCTGCCTCAGCCTCCCAAGTTGCTGGGATTACAGTTGTGGGCCCCACCACACCAAGCTGCAAATGTTTTCATTTTGATGAAGTCCAATTGTTTTTTCTTTTATTGCTGTGATTTCAGTGTTATATCCAAGATGTCATTGCCAAATCCAAAGTCAAAAGCCTTTTGCTTATGTTTTCTTCTAAGTTTTATAGTTTTAGGTGTTTGATCCACTTTGAGTTAATTTTTGTGTATGGTGTGAGATAAGCTCTTTATTTAATTTTGTGCATGTGGTTATCCAGTCGTCTTAGCATCATTTGTTGAAAAGACATATTTCCCAATTAAATGTTTTTTTCACCCTATCAAACCTCAATTAATCATAGACACTATGGGCTTATTTCTGGAATTTGATGTTATTTCTTCCTTCCATTTACCTATTGATCAATCAATTGATTGATTGATCGAGTGTACCACACTATTGGTTATTGTTCCTTTGAAAGTAAGTTTTAAAATGCAGCATGAGTCCTCCAACTTTACTCATTTTCGTATTGTTTTGGCCATTCTGGTTCCCTTAGAGTTACACATGAATTATAGAATCAGCCTGCCAATTTTTATAAGGAAGTCACCTGTGGTTCTCAGAGAGATTGCATTGAATCTGTAGATAAATTTGGTGGAGTTTTCTATCTTAACAGTATTAATTCTTTTCATCAATGAACACCAGATATATTTCTGTTTATTTAGATCTTTAATTTCTTTCACTAGTGTTTTGTAGTTTTCAGAGTATAAGTCCTACATTTCTTTTGTTAAATTTGTTTCTAAATATTTTACTCTTTTATTTTTTTGTACTGGGGATTGAACCCAGCGGCATTTTACCACTGAGCTATATCCCCAGTAGTTTATATTGTTTTATTTTTATGAGACAGGATTTCACTAAGTTGTGTAGGGCCTTGCTAAGTTGCTAAGGCTATCCTTGAACTTGCAATTCACCTGCCTCAGCCTCCTGAGTCATTGTATTACAGGCATGTGCCACTGTGCCTACTCATTTTACTCTTTTGGATGCTTTTAAAAATGGAATAATTTTCTTAATTTTATTTTTGATTTGTTTATTGAGAGTGTACCAAATACAATTGAACTTTATATATTGACTTTGTAATCTGCAAACTCGTTGAACTTATTTATTACTTCCAATGGCTTTCAGCAGATTCACTGGGGTTTTGCATATGCAAGATCATGTTATCTGTGAATAGGTGGTTTTATTTGTTTCTTTCCAATCTGGATGCCTCTTATTTTTTATTTTTTGCCTAATTACCCTGGCTAGTACCTCCTGTACAGTGTTAAACAGGTATGTGAACTGGATTGTTTGATAATACTTTATTTTAAAGTGTAGTGATAATAATGGTGAAAGGGAGTGTTAGCCAGCTTTTCGTAGCTGTGACCAAAATGCCTGACAAGAACAATTTAGAGGAGAAATAGTTTATTGGGGGCTCACAGTTTCAGAGGTTGAAGGTTTTGGTCAGCTAACTCTATTCTTCTGGGCCAGAGGTGAGGCAGAACATCAAGGCAGAAGGGCACAGCAGAGTTGGGGGGGAACCCATGAGGACCCAGGGACAAAATATAAACCCCAAGGACACACCTGCAGTGATCTACTTTCTCCAGCCACACCCCATCTGTCTATAGTTACCATTTGGTAATCCATTCAAATCATTAACTCATCAAACAGATTAATCCACTGATTAGGTCCAGGCTCTTGTAATCTAATCATTTCACCTCTGAATATTCCTGCATTGTCTAATACATGAGCTTTTGGGCTACCCCATATAGATACCATAAAGAGAACAATTACTTTTAGAGGAATCTAGTATGTACTATCAAAAAAAATTAAAATAAAAAATCATTATGGACAATGGAATAATGAAAAGGTAAAGATAATTCTTAAGTCTGTCTATCCCTGGATAAAGACAGTATATTGCCAAATGTACTTAAGAAGATGATGTGACTGACCTGATGGCAATCTTACATTAGCTTTGAGGTATTTTTCCAGCAGAAACAATGGACTGTCCAGCACTCCCATGACTAATGGGCAAACATATTCCCTGGGCACTACAAATAGGTTTCACTATCTCCACTTTGGGAGGCCTTTCACTTGTTGTAGATGAGCTGTGAATCCAGAAATCTACCATATAAAGAAATGCATGATATTGGATTGTCACGTAGAGAGGAGGCAAGACTATGGGAGGTAAAACCTAGGACTTTTCCTTGATTCATTAGACAGGAGGCAGCCATGAAATGTTTAGAGTCGGGGAATGCTGTGGTTGGAGCTGCACTTTAAGATTACACTGGCCCTAGTGCATTGAACACAATTGAATTGAATCAATTAAGCAGCTGTAGTTGTGGATGAAAAGAAGCTTCCAGAGGCAAGGTGGATTTTTCAGGATTTGGCAGTTGAATTTAATAATTAAGGCAAAGGAAAGATTGCTAGATTTTAAGGCTGGTTGATGGAGAGACTAGTGGTTGTATGTCCAGAGTCAGAGTTGGACCGGAGGGAAGATCATGACTTTAGCCTTAAGATTTAACTTTAGCCTTGAGATTTAACAAGGAAAGTATGTCTGCAGACTTCCACAGTCATATCACATGCATACAGTTAGAAACAAAATAGCTAAAGTAGATAAGCATTTATAAGGAGAGGATTCTAGGGCTATTTAATTTGGAAAAATGAAAAGATTTTACAAAAAAAGAGAGATAAAAGAACCCATTCATTTCTCTGATTACCTAGTCCCTGGCCTTTTACTCAGCATACTCACCTGCACGTGACACCAAAGCCAACTGGAGAAAGCACAGTTTGTTCTAAGAGAGGTTCCCCAAGAACCCACTGCCCATTTGTACCTTACTGTACCTCATCTTTATTTCCCTGGATAGCTGGCTCCATTTTCCAGTTTTCCACATAGCTTTTGATATGCATGTGGTCTCTTGACTTTAGTAACTTCCACTCCTCTTTCTGCCTATAAGAGAAAGCCTGAGGGCTAAGTCCTCTTGGTTTCAGAGGGAACTAAAAGCCCCAGATTCCAAATTTTCAGCTACATATAGGGGAGTCCATCTTTCTATTCTCAAGAATTGAATTTCAACCTTGCTTTCAAGGTAAATGTATCCCTTATTAGACTCTTCGGCATAATTGAGAGAATAGTGGTGGTATTTCCAAAGTCAGGGTTGGACCAGAGGGATAGTCTGAGGCTCTGAGGATGCTCAGATTTAGTGTATTTGAGCATCACTGGAACAAAATACCTGAGAAAATCAACTTATGAGGAAGGTCTCATGGTTTCAGAGGTTTCAGTCCATGGCCAGCTGGCTCTGTTGCTTTGGGGCCTCTGGCAAGGCAGCACATCATGGTGAGGAGGGAGAACATGCAAAGTTGCTCATTAATGGCCACCAGAAAGCAAAGATGGAGAGGAGAAGAGGCTAGGGTCTCAACATCCTTTTCAAGGCCATGCCCCTAGTGTCCTATCTTCCTTCCCACGGGCCCCACCTCCTTAAGGTCCCACCACCTCCCAATAGCAGCACAGACTGGAACCGAAGCCTTCAACACGTGGTCTTTGCAGTGGTTGGGGGGGGGCATTTAAGATCCAAACCATGACATTCCACAATCTCATGATTTCCAGCAAAAGATTTTCTCTTCCAGTTATGCTTCTCAAAACTTCCTGCTCAGGTTGACCCCAGAATCTTTGCTAGGAGATAGAGATTTGAGCATTTTGTCTTAATTAGATTAGTAGGCTTAGCTTCTCTGAAACCACATTCTTAGAAGAAATATTGGCTTGCAATGCTCTTCCCTAGTCTATAACATGTTGAAAAATCTTATAAGGGATACATTTATCTTGAAAGCAAGGTTGAAATTTGATTCTTGAGAATAGAAAGATGGGGCATGGTGGCACATGCCTGTAATCCCAGTGGCTCAGGAGGCTGTGGGAGGAGGATTCTGAGTTCAAAGCCAGCCTCGGCAACTTAGTGAGGCCCTAAGCAACTCAGCGAGACCCTGTCTCTAAATAAAATACAAAAAAGGGCTGGAAATTTGGCTCAGTGGTTAAGTGCTCCAGGAGTTCAATCCCTGGTACCCCCCAAAAAATAATAAAATAAGAGTTAAAAGGTCATTTACAAATATTTTAACAAATATAACATATCTCTGAAAAGATAGGCAGTAAGTGGGTGTATCATTTGCCTAGGGATACTGTAACAACCCTGCAAACTGGATGGATCCAAAGAATATAAATAAAATACAAAAAAGGGCTGGGGATGTGGCTCAGTGGTTGAGTGCCCTTGAGATCTATCCCCGGTAACCCTCCCCCAGAAAAAGAAAGTTTAGTTAATCCAAACATTGCTCATGGTAGGAATGTTGGAATAAAATCTCCCAAAAGTGGAGCTGGATTTAATGACTACCATGGACTTTCAGTGCAGTGTACCATTTCTGCTCACTTTTTAATCACTCAGTAAATACTTGGCCTTTCTTGACCCACACAGGTGGAGAGTGTCCCTATACTACATTTGTATGCTAGACCTTCTATAATCCTGCAAAGAATTGCACCATTGCGTGGGTACAGTGGCACACACTTGTAATCCCAGTGACTTGGGAGGCTGACACAGGAGGATGGTGAGTTTGAGGCCAAAACCTCAGCAAATTAGTAAAGACCTCAGCAAACTAGGTAGACCTTGTCTCAAAAAAAAAAAAAAAAAAAAAAAAAAAAAA
>NW_026000082.1:10891119-10893650 GCF_001458135.2 Marmota marmota marmota | reverse complement strand
AGGCTGACACAAGGAGGATGGTGAGTTTGAAAGGCCAAAAACCTCGCGAATTAGTAAAAGACCTCAGCAAACAAATAGGTAGACCTTAGTCTCAACTAAAAAAAAAAAAAAAAAAAAAAAAGGCGGAGGGTGTGGTTAAAAGCGCTCCTAGGGTTTTAGTACCAAAAAAAAAAAAAAAAGATTTGCCTAGTTGGATGAATTCAAAAAGGTCACAGGAGACAACATTGCTCCTGACAAATGAAGAAGAAGTGAAGTCAAGGAGTTAGTTTCCAATCTCCCAGCTAGTAGTAGTTAGAGCTGGGATGAGAACCACTCAGACTTTTGCTCAAGAAGAAAAGGAACTGGATGACAGTTCCTCACACTGGAGCACTGTGTGCCCCAGCACGGCCAGTCCTCCTTGACATAAGGTTGTGTGGTCATATTTACTTTGCCTAGCTGAGAATTCATGATGCAAATTAGAAATTTGGAGACTGGAAAGTCCCTTGGGAAAGAATTTGTTTAATCAAGCATTTCTCACAGCAGTTCATCACTTTTTTTTCATCCTCAAAGAAAACCTAGTAACAGCCTATGTCCTTGGCATTCCATGGTGATAGTGACATAGGGCCTGTTCAGACAGAGGTCACAGGTTAGGTTCTTTGCTACATGTCATTTTATTTACACAGCATCTATGGGGGAAGTATGACTCTCCCTACTCTACAGAGGGGCTCAGGACTCTGGTTGCATGTGACAGAGATTGAACTCAAACTTGCTTACAGGACAGAGTGTTCATTGGTTCATGTAACTGAGATACTGCAACAAAGATATCAACACAGCTCTTTTTCTTATCTCTGCTTCCACATTTATTCACTTTATTCCTTTTTAGACAAACGTGAACAGCTTACCCCCTCCTGTCTCCCATCCTAACTGCAAACCACCACTACTCTGCAACCTTTAAAGGAAAGGATTACTCTAGCCAGGCCCCCTTGCAAAATTCTGGAGAGGGCCTCTGATTGCCCATCAAAGCTAGCCCAGGTGCTGTCCCTGTCTATGACTGGGAACTGAACACTATGGTTTATTTAGACCAACACTCATGCCCTCTCCTCTTTTGTGAACAAGGGAGATGTGTTTACAGAAAAACAAAAAGGAGCTCAGAGAAAATAGTAGCCTGAAAGTTAGGTAACTTGTCTCATATTACACACTAAGTGGCGGAACTGAGTCTGACTCCAAAGTCCATTTTATTTTTTCTGTAGTTTATTGTTTCAATAAGCTAGTTGCTATCCCTAAGGAAGTAATAATCTGGTAGGAGAGATGGGAACCGCTGCTGGAGGAGAGGGAAATGGTACAAACATCATGAGTGTAAAGAGAATGGAGAGATTGTATACAGATCATATCATTTTTTTTTTTTGAGAGCTGATGAGCTCTGCAGACTTTTTATTTCCCTGAAAACACATGTGTGCACATGCATACACATATACACATAAACACACACACTGGGATTTTTGCAAATATTTTTGGCATGTATTTACAGGTGGTCATGGAATTCTGTAAACTTGTTCTTGGTCCTCCAAGGTATTTAAGACTTTGGGTTAGGAATTACTGTTTTGATGGGCTTGGGACACACTTATAATCTCAGCTGCTTGGGAGGCTGAGGCAGGAGGATGATGGCAAGTGCAAAGCCAGCCTTGGCAACTTAGTGAAACCCTGTTTCAAAACAAAAATTTTCAAAGGACTAGCAATATAGCTTAGTGGTAGAACACGGGCTGACTATGTATGAGGTCCTGGGTTTGATTCCCAAATTGAGAGGAAAAAAAGAATTACTGAAAATCTCTAGGTATTATATTCCAAGACCTAGGCTTGCTGTGGAATGTTGGTATTACCAACAGCAAACGGTCCAGCCTCAGATATGGGCCTCAGGAGGACCTGAGAAGCTACATTGTGTAGAGCAATGAAAGGCTCAGGAAATAGTGTGCTTCTTGAAACACATTGGGGACACACCAATGAACACTTTTTAAAATAATTCTCCTCCTCCTCCTCCTCCTCCTTCTTTTGTGGTGCTAAGAATTAAATCCAAGGCTTCACACTTGTTAGGCAGGTGCTCTCCCACTGAGCTACATCCTCAGCCCCAACCAATAAACAAATAAATGGCACTTGTTTAAATTACAGAAGGGTGAGAGCTTAGAAGAGTTATGTCTACTTTCTTGACTATAAATAATAGAATCATAGTGATCTAGTCTGACCTCATTTTAAAGGAAAAATTTTGTTTGAGAGGGATTTACCCAAGAGCACATAACTTAAAAACATTTGTACCTGAACTAAATTAGGGGTCACCAGCTGTACATCACATAGTAACACCATAACTGGGAGGAGATTGAACATAAATACTATTAGTCACTGATTCTAATTCCCATCCGACTTTATGATAATTTATTGTAACTGTGGATTTTCCCTACCAGCCTATAAACTTCATGAGGGCAAAAACCATATCTGCTTCATACCTCGCTGCTACACCTCTAGGGCCCAGGTAGTCTCTCAATAAACATCCCCCCCCCCCC
>NW_026000082.1:10848706-10891101 GCF_001458135.2 Marmota marmota marmota | reverse complement strand
CCCCCCCCCAGCTACAGAATGACTGAATGGTGGGGATCTACTACTGCAGACAGTGCATTCTTTGCTGTTTATATAATTTCTATGATGTGTGGTCTGTCCCTTGCGCCCCCCCCGTCTCTCTCTTGTCACCTTCTGTCCTTTCCTGGTCCTCTAACTCATGCCAGGGAAGCCTCCATCTTCCATGCCTAAGGAAGGCTCAGGCAGTTCTAACTTCTGGTTGGCTCACTGCCTGGGTAGAAGTGCAGTTTCTCCTCCCTCCTGGCTCTCGCTGGGAGAGTTCTAGACCCCAGAGGATGCAGATGTCTGAGCAGCCTCGCCCTCAGTGGACCCAGGGGTAGATTGTTTCTTAATCTCCTTGAAACCCAAACCCACTTTGATGAAAGGAAAGGCCTTCCTGGGTATTTGCCTGGCAGGAGGTGGGTGGGAGGCCACACCTGTCAGCCTGCAGCTCCTGCGCAGTTGATCCAGAGACGCGTCTGCATGGTCTGCTTTAACTTTCTGCAGAAGGGTGGGTATTCAACCTCTGCAAATTTACTCTGAAATTAATTTTCCAAGGTCCACACGACTGCCGTGCTGTCACACCTCCCTTAAAAAACACAAAGTGTGACTCGTCATGATAAATTATACGTTTTCATAAATGTCATCTCTCCCTGTGTTGTTTTGCAACTTAAAGAGAATGAAGTGTGAAAACTTCAGCATGATGCTCGGCATCTCAGTTGCCTTTCCTTTTATTCTTTTTCCAGCTTTTTAGGGGAGCGAGAGCCAGAACAGATGAAACTTCTGTGTATATAAGGGTAGGAATGATTTTGGCTGTAAATAACAGAAAACTCAACATAAGAACCTAGAAAAAAACAAGAGCTTTCCCCCTGCATTACAGTAAATCTGCTGTTGGAATCTATTGGTTTTGTTTTAGTTTAGGAGTTCACTAAACTCCTGGCTAGGAGCTCTTCAATTCTCTTGGCTTTCTCCTCATGTTTATTGCCTCATGTTTTCAAAATAGTTGCTGCAGCTCCAGATATCACATTCATATCTGAGACAGGGAGGAAGGGCAAGAGACCCACCTATATTTTTTTTCAGAAAAGTAAAAAGCTTTTCCAGATCACTAACTATGTCCTGGTACTTCTTGGGTCTAATTAGCAACTCTGCCTCATGGGAAGTTCAGAAAATGAGTATTTTAGCTTTTCTAGCCTTTCTAACAGAGGCAGACAAGGGAGAAGGAGTTCAGGAATGGATTTTGGGTCAGCTAACTTGTAATATGACTACACTGAAGCTTTCAGTGTGACTCTCAGTTGTTCTGCAGAGCTAAGGAAGGGAGTTGGGGGTCAGTTAGCAAGACCTGACTTTGCTTTTCCCTCCATTGTCTAACTAAAGACTCAGTTTAGCACAGTTTGTTCCCATTTGGGTCATCTGTGGGTATGGTAAGCTTATGTCAGTGCTAGAGGTGGCTCACATTCTCTCTTGGGGGCCAACTGTTAAACTTTTAAGAATTTCTTAAGTCAGTTTTAAACACAACCACTATTAAAAGTTGAATTAGATGAACTTATAATTAAGTAAAGTATACATATCCAAAAAGAATAAATACTTAAAGTTCACCACCTCCTAATATTCTACTACTAATCATGCTCCAAAGTTATTTACCTCTATTGTATCTGTATAGTATTTTTTAAAAATGTGCCACTGTGCATTTCTTCCCATCTCTGCTTAGTCACAGCATGTTGATACTTTTGAATTGGCCATGAAAGTGTTTACACCACAGAAATTGGTAAGTGCTAGGAATCTGTTTGCTTATTCTAGAGAGTCAGTTGGTAAATAAACAAATTGCACACCACTCTGCATAGTCCTAGAAAATGATAATGTGGAAAGAGGAGGAAAAAGCATGGACATACAGGGAGAGAAGGTAGATATTTCAAAACCACCTTCCGATCCCTGCCAGAGATAAAGAACACCATAAGTGGCCTCATGTGTTTTATGCCAACACAATAGGAGTGTATTCTATAGCTTTTTTTTTTCTTTCTCTTTCTTCCTTTCTTCCTATACTGAGGATTGAACCCAAGGGTACTTTACCTCTGAGCTACACTTCAGTCCTTTCTACTTTTTACTTTGATAAGGTCTTGCCAAGTTGCTGAGGCTGGCCTCAAACTTGTGATCCTCCTGTCTCACCCTCCTGAGTTGTTGGGATTACAGGTACGCACCACTGCAGCACCAGGCATAGATTTCTTTTCTTTTCTTTTCAGGATGCAAAATATAGTACAATTTCTTCAGTTCCTGGTACTTAAGAGTATCCTCAAACAATCCTGTTCTCTTGTATCACCACTATCATCTTTAATAAACATCCACTGCATATATTGTATGGGTTAGGTTCTGAGTTTAACCATGTGACATAAAATATGGTTTCTATGCTCAAGGGACTTGTGATTAAATTGGCATATTCAAGGAAAAAATGACTAGAACATTCTATTCTAGATGCTGCATATTTCCTCTTCACAGCACTTACCTTGACTTATATTTAAACACACACACACACACACACAAATACACACTTGAGAACTTTCATTTAATGCTGTGTCACCCACTAGACTGTGAGTTCCATGAGGGGTGGCAATTGCATCTCTTTTGTTCCCAGCTATGTCCTTGTATCTGCAGCATCTTGCAGATAGTGGGTACTCAATTAATGTATGTTGAATGCATAGATGGAATGAGTGGTGTGGGCGATGAGAGCTGTAGGAGGTGAGTAGCAGAAACACTTCCAATGACCAGACGGATTGGAAAAGCTTCCAGGAGACACTAGGACTTGAATAGGATCTTGAAAGAAGAGTAAGGTATAAATTTGGTACAGAGCACGTTCAACCTAAGACTTGTATAGCTAGAGTGGAAAGTTTACCCTCTCTTGCTGGAGTCAGAGAAGACCCAGTAGAGTCTCTGAGTTAGGGTCACTTGAAGTGTGATGTCACCTAGACCCAAAAGAGGCAGATGCAGGGAACAGCAGCTGAGTCCTGGTAGCCATGACTGCACCTTCCCTGTGGTCATTATTGCTGTGGGTTCTGCATTAGTCCTTACTCAATCTATACTTACATCGGTTCCCAAATTGGGCACAGATGGTCCATGGCTTTCCCTCAGCCCGTGAAGCAGGACAGTGATGGCGTGAGCAGTGCTTACGACATTCAGCCGTGTTCAGCAACTGATGAGCAACATGGGAGGTCCAGCTGCTGGCCTTTCCACCTCTCTTTAGGATGTATGTGTTTCCTCATCTTTATCATAGTGAGACCCTGCTGAGCCACCTCCTAGATATATATGTGGGCCGTGTTGTAGTTGCAGGACAAAGAAGCCCCCACGCGCTAATGAATGATTGATCTTGGAACCCTGATGATCATCTAATCCAGACTCTCATCCACAGCACAATCCCCTCAATAAAGGCCTGACAGTGGTTAACAAAAAAGAGGCCGATGCAGATCAAGGCTGAGAAATAACCCCAAGGTTGAATGAAGAGCACTAGAGCCATTCTGCCATCTAAGGGACAATTCTGAAGTCATAGTCAAGATACTAAGGATGAAAGAAGAAAATGCAGGCTGACCTGCGAGTGTGGGCAAGGCAGAGTCCGAGCCCCAATTCCTTTTCTTTCCTCTCTTTTTCATCTGCTCTCTTTCCCTAGATGACATCACCTAATTCCATGGTTTTAAATATCTTTTCCCTAGGGCCTAGGCTCGATATCCAGTTGCTCACTGAACGTTGCCATATGGGTTCCAAAAGGCACCTCAAACTTAATTTGTCTAAAACAAAACTCCTGTTTTTGGCATCCCGTCTCCTGCCCGGCTTTCTCTCCCTCTGGCCTTTCCTCTTGCAGGGAATGAATCTCTGTTCTTCCTGGCTCCTCTTCCTTGGTATTTCCCTCTCCTTTGCCAGCACTCCTTTCCCCAAACTATATCTAATCCAGCAGCAATAGCCTGCATCCAATGATGCCTCACCCTTCTACTGATGCATATGTAATGCAAGGTGACGCGGGGACAACTTCTACTAGCTTGCTAACTAGTGTCCCCAGGGCACTCTGTTCTTCTGTTCATTCTCCACAAAGAAACTACACTGGTCTTTCAAAAATGTGATTCAGTCATTATCTCTCATGAACTTGGAGGCAAAGATGTTCAACAAAATCTTAGCAAGCTGAATCTAGTAATGTATAAAAAGTTATACACTGTGACCATATGGGGTTTATTTCAGGGATGAAATATTAATGAAAATCATAGAACATTATCTATCATGACAAGAAAACTCACTCAGTCATATCAAGAAAAAAAAATTGGCAAAATTCAATATCCATTCATGAAAACTCTCAGAAAAATAGGAATAGAAAGAAACTAATTAACATGATAAAGAGAACTTACAAAAAACTCTATAGGTTATGGTATACTAAATGGTGAAGAGTGAAATGCTTTTCCTGTAAGAGTAGGATAGAAATCAAGGATGCCCACTCTCACCTCTCTTATCCAATCTAGGACAGAAGATTCCAGCCAGCACAAGATGATGAGATAAAAAAAAAAAAACATATAGATTGGAAAGGCAGAATTAATTTACCCTTATCTACAAGTTTACAAACAACATAATTGACTATGCAGACAATCCCTAGGCATCTACCAAAATCCCAAAATAAACAAAGCAAAAACACTTAACCTGGATGTTGCATTCCTGCAGATGTGGCAATATTGAGAAAACTGAAAGTCAAATTGGAATTCTGGGAAATCTGTTGTATCAGTGCCAAATAAAATATCTGGATCTAATTCCAGATTCAATATCATATAAGACAAAACCCAAAACTCCTACAACTACTAAGTTCAAAAAGGTTGAACTTCAAAAGTTGAAGCAGGGTATCAGCTTCACACACACAAAAGTCTACATACTAACAAGGAATGTGTGGAAATTGAAATTACAAAACACAATACCAGGGACTGGAGTTGTAGCTCAGTGGAAGAGTGCTTGCCTGGCATGTGTGAGGCCCTGGGTTCCATCCTAGCACCACATATAAATAAGCAAATAAAATAAAAGATCCATTTGGCAACTAAAAAATATTTCAAAAATATTCCACAATATCATTTACAGTCACTCCAAAGAAAATGAAAGGCTTAAACCTAAGTTTATCAAAACATGAACAAGATCTGTATGCTAAAATTGTGAAATGAATCAAAGAAATTGTAAATAGTGAGAGATACGCCATGTTCATGTGTTGAAAGAACATAGTAGTGAAAGTAGTTCTCTCCAAATTGATGTATAGTTTTAATGCAATTTCTGTTAAAATGCTAGCAAGATTTTTAGATTAGAAGAGTTTATTCTAAATATATTTGGCAAGGCAAAGGACCCAAAATAGTGAAAACAAGTTTGAAAAGGAAGAATAATGTGGGAGGAATCATCCCACTCAATGGCAAATTTACTTTATAACTATAGTAATCAAGACAGTGTGGCCAGGTACAATGGTGCACACCTACAATCCCAGTGACTCAGGAGGCTGAGACAGGAGGATCACAAGTTTGAGGCCAGCCTTGGTAAGTTAGTGAGACCCTGTCTCAAAAGAAAAAAGGAAAAAAAAAAAAAAACCCTGGGAATGTAGCTCAGTGGTAAAGGGCCCCTGGGTTCAATCCCCAATGTGGTATGAGCAGACAGACTCATGTATGAATGGAGTGGAATAGATAATGCAGAAATAGACTCAAGAAAATATGCCTAGATGGTTTTTGACAAGGATTCAAAAGCAATTTGGTGAGGAAAGCTCGTCTGCTTCACAAATGGTGCTAGTGCATTTGGACATCCACCCGGGAAGGGCCCTGACCTGATGCTCACAGACTTAGCTCAAGATAGACCTAAGATTCGAAATGTAAACATAAAACATCAAAACAGAAAATTTTAGGGAGCTTTGACAAAATGAAAATTTCTTGGACTTGACCCCAAAAGTGCTTCACAAAAATGGAGCCAGGCATGGTAGTACACGCCTGTGATCCCAGGGACTTAGGAGGCTGAGGCAGGAGGATTGAAAGTTTGAGACCACTTCAGCAACTGAGTGATGTCCTAAGTGACTCAGAGAGACCCTGTTTCAAAATAAAATAAAGAGGACTGGGGCAAGGGATATATCTATGTGTTAGAGCATCCCTTGTATCACACACACACACACACACACACACACACACAGATCGACATACACACACAGAGGGGAAAATTATGATACATTTGATCTTATCAAAATTAGAGATTTTTGCTTTATGAGAGACCTTGTAAAGAAGATGAAAAGATACCCTACAGACTGAGAAATAGTATTTGCAAACCACATACCTGACAAAGAGCTTGAATGTAGAATATAGGAAGATTCCCTCAACATTCAATGGTAAAAAACAAACAATCTAATTAGAAAATGGGCAAGAGATATGTAGAGATAGTTCACCAAAAATAAATATACAGGTGATAACTAAGAAATATGAAAAGATATTCAGCATCATTAGCAATTAGGGAAATGTAAATTAAAACCACAAATCTGATATCACTATCTACCTATTAGAAGGGCTGTAACGAAAAATAGTGCTAACCCCAAATGCTGATGAGGATGTAGAAAAACTAGATCTCTATTAATGCATTGCTGGTGGGGTGTACAATGGTACAGATACTCTGGAAGATAGTTTAGCCATTTCTTTTAAAATTAAAAATGCATTCACCATACAATGCAGCAATTACACCCCTGGATGTTTATCCCAGAGAAATGAAAATGTATATTCATGTCAAACCCTGCACACAAATGTTCATCTTATTCATCATAGCCCCAAACGAGAACCACCCAGATGTTTCCAATGATAGAATACTTAAACAATCAGTGGTACATCTGTACCATGGACTCAGTAGTTAAAAGGTACAAACTCCTGATATAAACAAGTTGGGTGCACCTCAAGGGAATTCCGCTGAGTGAAAAAGGACAATTTCAAAAGATTACATACTTAGAGTTCCATTTATACAACGTTCTTAGAATGTTATTATTACAGAGATGGGAAACGGATGGGTGGTTTTTGGGGGGTTGGTATGTGGTGGGGAGGGAGTAGAAAAGGCTATGAGGGGGAGAACATTGGAGCCTTGTGGTGACAGGGTAGTTAGCATCTTGGTTGTGGTTGTGGTTATGAGAAGCGACACATGCTTTTAAATTGTCAAGAACTAGGCATGCGTGCACACACACACACATTTATGCACACACATGCATACACATGCACTCTCAAGTACATGTATGACTGCAGAAATCTGAGCAAGCTCCACTGATCACAGCAATGTCAGTTTCATGCTCTTAATATCATACTATAGTTATGTAAGCTGCCAACACTGAGAGGAAGGTGAAGGGTTTACAGTCTGTACACCTTTTATCAGCTCCTGTGAATCTTATAGTTTTAAAACACGTAAATCAGATGGTAATTGATGTCACTGAAAGCGATTTCAAGGCTTCCCCTTACAATTAGAAGACAATTTCAAGTTCCTCGGCAGATGTCCTCTTTTCCCTGCCAATATCTCTCTGATCTCGGCTCCCACTTCATCTTATTGATCAAACAGAGGCTGCACAAATCTTCTGACACATGCACCACATCTCTGGCCTCAGAGACGTTCCACTTGTGGGTTCCTTTCTGAAGGGCTCTGTGCCCATCCCGTCCACCTGTCTTCTCATCATTCAAGTTCGCCTCAATGTCAGCTCCTCAGAGAAGCTTCCTCTTTCCTGCTACCCAAGGCTTTTCCCTCCCCTTTCTCACTCTAAGTTGTTCCACAGTTCATTTTCTTTCTAGTCCCTGCCATTATCTGAATTTATCTTTTATTTCAGTTTATTGGACGCCTTCCTCCATCAGAATCTATGCTGTATTAGAACAGAGACCATGTTGTCTTGTCGACAGCATTATCTCCAGTGGGTTAGACATGCCCGGAGCTGGATTCCAAGGTACCCGTTCCCTACTCCATAATAAATAGTCCTATTCTTCCTTCCTGGGTTCTGGCCAATTTCAATGCATACAAGTAAAGTGTTAAGACAGAAAACATCACCTTTATTATAGACAGTGGCTAGTTTGGAAGTGTATCTTAGATGATGCTCATTGGTGAAATAGAAAACCTTACCCATTGGGTCCCAAGCATTTTGGCTGAATTAGCCTCCCCTTCTCCAATGCCTGGAATGCATGCTAAATATTCTGCAAATGAAAGAGCAGAAAAAAAAATGCTGTGATGAATTCCTGAGACCTCAATTGTATAGGGATCCAGAAAAAGGTACGGAAATAGGCCTGCTGATTTAAAGATACAGGACTCAGTGGAGAATCGGGAGAGGAAGGTTAGAGATACAGGGAGGAGGTGGCCTGTGGAGAATCCCGCATGCCAGACCAAAACAGTGAGAAGCTGTCCAAGGTGGAGTTGGAAATGGTGGCGCATCTTTTATCCACTTCCATCTGTTCGTTTACCCAGGTGCTATTTTTATTATCGAGGGGAGGTGTGAGGGAGTGATTTTCTGTGGCTAAGCTTACTTCAGTACTCAGCACAGACACAGAAGCAATCTCTCAGCCTTAACTGGGTTTATGTCTTTACTACAACTCTCTTGTCTCAAAAATAATAAAATCACATGTCACTTGTCAGCTACCACAAGGTGCCATATTAATGATAAGTGGAATCTAAGGCCGGGGGGGGGGGGGGAGGGAGAGAGAGAACCAATGAGTTAGAAACCACCAGAAGTAGCATTTCCTTTAATGGAAAATTTAAAGTTTGGGGAGCCATATAGATTGTCTGGAACAGTCTGGCCATAGCTATGAATAAGACACACAAAAAGGTAACTGTCAGCAGAATAGAGGAAAGTACAAGAATATGGGTCATACCAAAGCAAGAACAATAAGCACTGCTGACTTGGCAACCCCGAGAAAGAAGACTTTAAGCAAACACCCTGAGCCACTACCACAAGGATCACACGAACCCAGCACTGTGAAGCAGCTTTCTCATGGTGGTTTCCTGTTATTTCTCCATTACATCTTCCCAGAGATATTTATCTCTAGCTATATAAAAGACATATCTGCCATGTAGATATTTTCTTTTCTGTTCTTTATCTCTAGTTAGGCTGCATCCAGAGGGCAGGTTCAAGCCTATTTGTACAGTGTTCATTGAGTGCTTGTGTGTGATTTTGTGTATGTGTATCTGTGTGTGCGCACGCACACATATGTGACTCTGGGTGTGGGGAGAGGTGTGAGAGGTTGCTGTCCGTAAAGACCAGATATACTGTTTCGGAGTCACTTTAGGATGTGAAGAACTGTAGCAGCTCACTAACATCTTGGTGTGTTAGGTTTTCTCCTTGCCGTGCTGTGGAAGAAGAGACCCTGAGCACTAGAGCAGCATGAAAGGTAGAGAAAAGGAAAGTAAAGACAGATTTTTCCTTACTTCAAGATGCCTATTTGTAGAAGCCAATTCATTGGAATGAACATACCTCTCCATGTTAATCTGTGCTGCTCAGTGTTGCAAGAACAAGTTTCAATCCACTGAAGTTTGAAAATGTCTTTTAGTCAGGAATTCATCCACATTGGTGGAAAAACCTGATTGGTACTACTCATAGGCCACAAGGAAATGTTTTGCAGACAGACTTTGGAAATCTACTTCCATAAGTTAAAATGTTAGACTCTCAATTGACTGTTGCTTAAATTTGTTTTCGTGAATTTACTGTTATTTGATTCACATGGCCATTTAATTCCCTTGTTTCCCTACGTAAAAGAGGGAGCAGGTGGGTGTGCCAGGCAGAGTCCTGTTATTCAGATGGAATTTGGGAAGATAATTGAGCAAAGAATTTTTTCAGAGGTAAAGGCCAGCCAAGGAAACATCCCAAACTACTGAGGCACCTAGGATGAGCCACAGTGAAAAGTCTTCAGCATCTGATGTCCAGAGGGGCCATGGGAGCTCGAATCATGAAGGAGGGGCAACCAGCAGGGACTTGGGGTCCCTGTGGGATCCCAGAGGGACTGCTATTGCCAGAGCCCCTGTGTAGGAAGGGGTGGGGAGGTATACTAACCTCACACTTCCTTGTTCTCAGCCTCCTGCCAGTGCCTCTCATTTACAATCCCAGTTGGTCACAGGGCAAGGGAGCTCAAGGGACATGGCCCACAGCCATTAGCTCCTTGAGACACAAAGAAGGGAAGAAAAGGGAGGACAGCATATCTGAGGCCGGGCGGCCGTGGGGGAAGGACGGTGGCAAAAAGAGTGAACTTTGCCAGTTAATATTAATGCACTTGATATTCCAGGTAAAAGAAAATGTTGACTTGGCAAATTCCCTCTGATAGGACCACTCAGGAAAGTAGATAAAAGTGAATGAGATTTTTCATAATGAGCAATGAAATCATTCAGACCAGGGTGGTGTGGAATGAAAGAGGAAGAGATCACATGCATTCTTAGACTGGTCTCCGAAGGCTGCAGGCAGCCCTGTTCTGAAGCAACTGTCCTAAGTCTGGGATAATTTCTGGCTCTGATCCTGCCATATTATTGCTCCATTTTTCAAGGAATTTAGGCAAAGTTTGATTTAAGTAAGAGGTTTGGGTATTTTTAGAGATTATTTTGGCCAAAGAAGAGGCACAGCTGAGTCTGACTTAGCTCACCAGGTCTTCAATCCCCAAGGACAAGTTGCTGTATCCTCAACCTGTTTGTTCCAGCCAGAGCCTGAAGTCCTCTTATTTACCTCAGTGTTGATGGGAAGTCCTGCTGCTCCAGATACAGGGCTTATCTTGCCCCCAGGGCTGGCTTTATGGATGAATGTGCAGATGGGTGAGCTTTGGCAGAAGATGGAAAGCACTTTTTAAACTCTGGTGTTCTCTTTCAGAGTTCCCATTTCTCACTTGTTTTTGTTACTGTTTACTCATTTGTCATTCAATAACTATCGAAGGCATTGGCTCAATTCTAGCAGACTCTGACTTATGCAATGCAAATAGTTAGGCTCTATATTTGGCCCAGGGGACACAAAGATGAGTAAAATATGCTCTTTAACCCTTAAAAACATGAAGAATAGGGAAGATGGATCATACACCCAATTCAACATTGGAAATACTGCAACAGACACTATCCAGACACAGGCACATAGAGGATGGAGCTTCAACCTGACCTCTGGCAGCATAGTTGTTACGGTTTAGATGTGGTGTCCCCAAAAAGCTCATTGTGAGACAATGCAAGGTTTGGAGGAGAAATGATTGGTTATAGCCTTAACCTAGTCAGTAAATCAACTGAGTGGTAACCAGAGACAGGTGGGATGTGCTCCTGCACTCTCTCTCTCTCTCTCTCTCTCTCCTTCCTAATCATCATGTGAGCTGCTTCGCTCTTTGTTATGGTTTGGATGTGAGGTGTACCCCAAAAGTTTACTCACATGTAAGACAATGCAAGAAGGTTCAGAGGAGAAATGATTGGGTTGTAAGAGTCTTAACCCAATCAGTGATTTAATCCCCCATGGATTAACTGAGTGGTAACCGAAGTGGTAGGGTGTGGCTGGAGGAGGTGGGAATTAGGGCGTGGCTTTGGTGTATACATTTGTATCTGGCAAGTGGAGTTCCCTCTCTGCTTCCCAATGACGCGAACTGCTTCCCTCTGCCACCCTCTCCCACCAAGATGTTGAGCCTCACCTTATGCCCTGAGGAATGGAGCGGGCTTCTATGGACTGAGATCTCTGAATCTGTGAGCCCTCAAATAAACTTTTCTTCCTTACAGTTGTTCTGATCAGATCCTTTAGTCACAGCAGTGAAAAAGCTGACTAAAACAGTAGTTGATACTGAACCCAGGTTCAGAGGCTCATCACACAGAAAACCAATATCAAGGAAGAGGCATGGGTTGGGAAGAAAGAAAGGCTTTATTCAGTGGTCAAAGAATGGAGAAGAGGAAGCTCAAATCAGCTTCTCAACACCAAGGTATTGGGGGGTTGTGGGATAGGAATATGGGGAGAAGGATAGGCTAATAAAGGGGAGGAATATACATGTCCTTTCACCCGTTTTCAGAATGGATGAGATCTTCCAGGAACTCAGGTGCCACCTTTTATCATTCCTTCCGTGGTATCATGTTTTTAGTCATGGAGGCTGATAGGTGTCTTTGGCCTTAAAGGGGAAGGGTGGGGCAGTAGACTTGGTAAGTCTAGGTCAATTTAACCCTGTATAATATAGTTTTGGATAAAACCTCTCAAAGGATCATCTCGTCTACATGCAGTGCTGAGTAAAATCTGACCCAAAGGTTAAGGCAGCACAGGAGACAGATGCAATATGCAGAGATGCCAAGCCTTTCCATTCTGTTCCAGACCCCTGAACATCTGCAGGCCCAAGTGAAGAGTCAGTGTTTTGGCAGAAGTGGCTCTTAGGTCCTCTGAGAGTAATCTAGGCCACCGTTATTATCATAATCCGCATGTCAGGGTGGTGTGATATCCAGCAAGCCAGTGGGGAACTAATAGTGCATTGCCTAGCCATGTTACCTCCAAACTTAGTGATTTATTTTAAGTCAGTTAAGAGCAAGTGAAGCTACAGGGTGTATTTAGGTTTTTCTTGGTAACATAACAAGGCTAGAAAGTCCTACCTACATCAACTGTTACTTGGATTAAGTCATCAAATGCCTATATAAAACATGGTAATTTCTTGAGAGATGGGTGGTGTTAATTCCTTCAACAATTTTCAGACAAATTTTATTAAAGGCAGTCAGCTTCTTTCTTCCCATATCTGCTTCTCCCTGGGATGTCATTTCTTACTTCCCAGTTGCTCCTCCTCTCACGGCATCCTCACCCCCCCACCCCCTCCTACTGAGCAATGAAAATGATTCTCACCAGTTTAACAATGGCCTCAGTGTTGCTGGAACCTTTGGAGACTTTTCCATCCTCAGCTTGCGCAGCTCTCGGTGACACTTGAGACTGTGGACCTCAGCTGCTTCTCAAAACACTGGCTGCCTGCGGCATCAGTGAAGCACACTCTCCTGGTTTTCCTTCTCTTTCTTTGTCTGTGCCTTCTGAGTATTGTTTACCGGGTTAC
The DNA here is from genome assembly GCF_001458135.2 of Marmota marmota marmota. NCBI lineage: Eukaryota > Metazoa > Chordata > Mammalia > Rodentia > Sciuridae > Marmota > Marmota marmota. Next base: position 10,878,106 of record NW_026000082.1, on the reverse strand, counting down.
CCTCCTCTATGTGATCTCTAAATGTAATTCCTAAAGGCGTTTCCTGTGTTTCTTCCTATAGTCCCTCTATACTCTGTCTTCAGATGAACTCATTCCCAATCATGGCTTCAATGATCATCTATACAAATAATAAACATCTTTAGCCCAATCGAATTCACATCTTTAGCCCAATCTCCCCACCTACTCATGCTGGAGATGAACCTAGGACCTTATACACACTGGACTAGCACTCCACCCCTGAGCTATACCCCCAGCCCCCAATCCTCTCTTTTGAGTCTCAGATTCATACATATTAATAACCCCATTGGAATGTCTAAAAGACATCCCAAACTCAATTTATTTAAAGCCAAGCCCATGACATCCCCAAATTAGCCTTTCTACAGTGAATAATTCCACCATCTATCCAGAAGTGTAGCTTTACCAATCTTAATACCCACTCTCCAGTCTCCCCAAGTCTTGTTTATTTCATCCTACTATTGCTCCAGTCTGACAGTATCCCTCCTAACCCACTACTATCCTAAGCTACCCTCGCCTCTCCCTTGATGATTGATTTACATATGTCCACACTTGTTTCCTCTCCAATTAATTATCCATGGAACCACCACAGTGATGATTTCAAAATATAGTATAACCAGGACACTCCCCTGCTTAAATTCATTCAGCAGCTCCCTGCTGCCCCAATGGTTAACAGCAATATCTTTTCCAAGGCCCACCAGTACTAAATGATCTCTGTCTCTGCTCCAACATGCCAGTCCCAGCCCCTTTCATCACTCCCTGCTCAGCGGATTTTCTTTTAGTTGTTCCTACTTTTGTGCATCTCCTGTTTGAGGACCTTGGACTGCTAGTTCCTTTACCTAGAAACTCCCCCCTTGCTGTTCACCAAATTAATTGACTTGGATCTCAGTTCAAATACTACATCCTCAGGGAGTCTTATTTTCACATTTTTTTTTGATTAGTTGCTCATGACAATACAATGATCTTGACATGTCATACATTTGAATCAAATGGGGTATGAATTCTCATTTTTCCAAGTGTACAGGTTGCAGAATCACATTGGTTATACGGCCACGTATATACATACAGCAATACTAGTGTCTATTTTATTCACATTTTTTATTGGTAAATTATAGTACATAATGATGGGATTTGTTGTTACATATTCATATATGCATACAACATAACAATATGATTTGGCTAATATCACTCCTCAGCACTTCCCCTTTCCCTCCCCAACTCTCAGTGATTGGTCCCTTTCCTTTACTGATCTCCCCTTGATTTTCATGAGGTCTCCCCCTAACTTTCTTTTCCTTCTTCTTGTCTAGCTTCTGCATAGGAGAGAAAACATATAACCTTTAATCTTCTGAGTTTGACTTATTTCACTTACATGGTCTCTAGTTCCATTCATTTTCCTGCAAATGACATTATTTCATTTTTATTTTTGGCTAAATAAACTCCATTGTGTATATATGCCACATTTTCTTTATCCATTCATTCATTGATGGACACAGAGGCTGTACCCATGGTTTGGTTATTGTGAATTGGTGCTGCCACAAACGTGGGTATGCATGTATCACCATAGTATGATGACTTTAATTCTTTATGATAAACACCAAGGGGTAGTATAGAAGGATCATTTGGTGATTCCATGCCTAGCCTTTTGAGAAACTTTCAGAGATTCTTTCTTAACCTAGAAAAGGCCCCATAGGATGCTGTCATAACTGTCTATATTCTCCTTTCTTAGTTGTTTTCAGTTTATAATTTTATGTTTATTAGATTAATATCTGTCTTTTCTTCTTTATGGTAATACTCATGATGCCTGAATCCATTTCTGTTTTCCTTGCTATAGAATCCCTAAGTAGAGCTAGACACATAGTAGGCACTTGATAACATTTTTTTTTTTTTTAAAGAGGGAAAACTAAAGATACTTTGTAGCCTGATAGGTTACAATGACAGGGCCTATCAGATAGGGCCCAGTGGAATGGCTTTTGAAATGACTCAGAAAAATAGAGACAATTTTTAAAATTTGTTCTTTTTAGATATATATGACCATAAGGATATAGACAATTTGGCTGGTAGATAATGACAGTGGTGACCTCTGGGCAGGACAGAACAAGGAGGGCATGTCCACAGGAAGCATCCATCCTGTCAGCCTGAACCACATGAAGATGTACACACTAAATTGAGACTCATAAGACTTGCTTTCTAGGTCGAGGTTTGATGCTAATGAGCTGTGTGTTCTTTACCTACTATTATTAATTCAATCTGTAAAATAACAGCGTTGGATTATTATAGCAGCCAGGGTTCTTTGTTGCAAAGCATAAATATTGCCTCTGGGTAACTGAAGCAGAAAATGGATGGATTGAAAGGGGATTGGCCAGCTCACTGGGTTTCCAAGAAGCCTGAAGGTCCAGAGATATCAAGCAGGAACAAGGAAACCTGCACAGGTAAACCAGGACCAGAGACCCCACCAGGAGCCAGATTCCAGCAGGGCCACCCTGGCCACTATGCCATTGCACACTGAGTGTCACAGCTTGCACTTGTGCTAGGAATGGGCACCAGACACTCCTGTTGGCACCATCAGCCACATTGCCCTGGGGAGCCAGATGTTACTGCCTTTGCCTCTATCCTCGGAAAGAATTCTCTGCTCTCCCTCCTTCTTTGCGTCATTAACTCCTGACTCAAAAACCTGAGCAGGTGCAGCTGACATTCTGAGCTGGGTCATTTATTAGAGCCCTCACCGCCAGGAGAACTGGGAAAACAGCTTTCTAGAGAAGGAAGTAGGCTCTGCCTCCCAGCTATACTCCAAAGGCAGGTTCAGATTCTGGGCAGCCCATAAACATCAAATGTCCAGTACAAGGTCATCTCTAAGGTTCTCCCAGTCCTGACAATCAATATCTCCACCATCACAAGAATAGACTCAGTGATCACCTCGGTCTCCCTTCCTGTAACCACAGCAGAAAAGTGTGTTCTGAATTCCAAGTTCTTATTTCTAGGTATTTCAGAGATGTGCTCTATATGCCCTTGAATTACATGTTTAATTGAGCCACTGAAGCCAGGGTGTTTTTTTTTTTCCTGGCTCCACTGCCCTAAAAATAGGGCATTATTGAATAGCCCAATAACCTGGTCCGAGCCCCACACTGCAGCGAGCCTGTGTGTTGGTTCATATTTTTAGTGGGCAGATGCTCTATCTACTGGAGTAACTATTTTTAAACTTACCAAATGTCAATTCTCTCTCAAATGTCAATTCCCATTCTCAAAGACATGCTGGTTTGTTTGTTTGTTTCCCTGGCTGAATTTACTCCTTGATATAAAAGACACATTTGTCACTAATGGTTCTTTTTGGACAGAAGTAACATTTTTAAAATTCTTGTTCCAACTGTCTTCTTTTTATTTGACTGAGAGCTAGAAGAAGCAATTTAAAAAAAAGGAATTGTGGAAGCACACAGTCCAGGATCTTGGAGTAAATTTATGTACCTGCTTTAAATGCCGTTTCCACCATATTGGCTGTTTTTTTTTTTTTTTTTTTGGCACTTAAAGTAGTCAAGCTGCAGGAGTTTGAAGCAAACTTTATAAAATCATTCAGCGTGAAAAGCTAATTCCGGCTTAATTTGCTACTACTCCAAGGTAGCACAGAGGTGTGAATACAAGAAATGTGACTGATGCTTCAAGACCATCCAGAGATCTTACACTTTTAAATGAATGTTGAACTGCACGGGTAGTCACCTTCAGGAGGCATCTGGCAATATGTATTTCAGCGCAGAGCATTTTGGGTGTTGCTTTCCTAGCTGAAGATCAGGCTCTTGAATGTCCTCAGAAACAGCAAAACTATGTGCTTGTGGGAGCCAAGGGAAAGCTCAGGAGAGGTGCTGTCCAAACTGAACAGTGGCTGTTGGGGAGGCACAGGTGTGGAGCGAGTGAAGGGCATGAGCTTCAGAATCAGACGACTGAGTTAGCATCCTCTCTCCCACTTACAAGCTTGGCCGTGCTGCTCAAGGCTCAGTGCATCAGATTCTTCATGTGTGAAATGAAGGAAGTTACACTTTCTTTTCGGGGTTGTTGTGAATATTAAATGAATTAATGTGTGCAGAGTTTTAGCACCTTGGAAAAATTCAGAAAGTGTTAATACTCTTCTTTACTGCACAATTCTTCTTAAGACGCTTGGTCTCCAGTCAATGGGAACGGATTTGCTTTTCCGCTTTCAGGTCTCCTTGTCTTTCTTGACGCTCTCCACATCCTTCCCTTCCTGTTAAATGCAGTTTCTCCTGGCTCTGTATGTCCAAAGCCTATTTCAAGGTCTGGTTCAAATAAAAATGATATTAATCAAAAGAACAGTTGGGCAATTTGCTTAAGGTCTCACAACTCTCAAGCACAGTAGAGCCAGAACTTTGGGCCCAGGATGTCAGAGGCCAGTGTCTATACTCTACAGTGTCTACACTACATGAGGCTAAGTTACCCATGAGTGTCAATCTCTCTTATTGGATATGGGAAATGAAAAACCCCAAAATAATGAGGCCCAAGGAAAAGGAATGAAAAAGAAAGCCATACATTGATAGCTTTCATCTCTCCCAAGATAAATCATTTTCAGATGCTGGCCACAGGCAGGGAGAACGTGTTTCATCAAGTCTAGAAGGATAGTCTCTATGAAACACTGATTTTTCTGATATAAATCCTCTCCAGGTGCTGGCCACCAACCCCCAACCCCAAAACCTAAATTCTTGAGCACCCAATAACATGCTCACTAAATCACCCACAACCTATATAAGCCCAGTCCCCTCCTTTGTTCAGTGGCTCATTTTTCACCAGGAGAGTGGGTCCCCATCAGAACCATGACTCCATTCCTGAATAAAGGTTTTTGGCTGATTCGTGCAGTTTGCGTCCAGCCCTGTCTCTTTGAGCTAACATCTCTACCTTCAAATTCTACCTTCTTTAGGAAGCCTTCCAGATTCCTCATTTAGAAACACTGTCTTCCAGCATTTGAATTTCATATATGCCATTTACAAAGCTTTCCTAATGAAACATTTCACATGATAAACCTGCTTCTAGTTACTGGTCTCATCTTCATGCTAAAGAGAATGTGTCCACTTAGAGGATTTTTTTGTTTGTTTTTATAGTACTCTTCTTGCATAATCTGTTGTAGATGTTCAATCATATTTGTTGAGTAAACAATTTTAGACTTTTTTTTTTGAGGTGTTGGGGATTGAACCTCATGCATGCTAGGGAAGTACTCTATCACGGAGCTCCATCCTCAGACCAAGTAAGTGATTTAAAAACACAAATCTGATCATATTTCCTCTGCTTAAAATGTTCTCTTTCCTTTAGGGAAAAAACCAAAATCCTCGACATGGCCAGAAGGTCCTAGGTGATGAGTCCCCCAAGTCCCCTGCTTCACTGGGTACCGCACCCCCTGGCTCTCTGGTATGCAGCCCGCAGTGGCTTCTGTGCACTCTTTTCGTCACCTAACCCCTCGGGACCTTTCCTGGGAAGTCGGGGGGTCTTTCCCCATCTTGGCCTTGACTCCTGTCCCGCTGTTCTGTTGACAAATTCTTATTCCATTACCTTCAGCCACCTGGGGAGACACCCCTGCCTTGCCTGAGATTCTGGCCAGTCCTGCCCAGCCCTGTGAGACAGACCAACACTGTGGCCCTGTCTGTGCCCTCCCTCTCCTGGTGGGAAGGTCAGACTGGCTGACACTGGGGGGTCTGGCCTGAACTTTGCAGGGGCTCTGGGGCAACAGAGGCCACTTGTTCAGTGGAGTGCACCCTGTCACAGAGGAGGCCAGCTCTGATTCCATGCCGAAGATTCATCCCTGCAGGAGCATTTTCTGAAGGGACTTATACCCTTCATTCCTCCTTGGCTCATACATTCTGACTGCCAGCAGGCCTGGCTCCGAGCCACCTTGGCAGAGAAGAATTTTTATAGTCTGGTTAGTTTAATTTTATTTTCACCCAAATTCCCAATTCCAGGCAGAAATATTTCTCAAACAGCTTTTGTAACTTGGGGAGAAAACATGGGGGAACTGTGCAGGGCAGGAAAGAGATCCAGACATGGACACTTCAGTTGTAAATGAATCAGTTCTTAAGTTTTACAATAATAGGTGACATTTATTAAATATTGCTAGGTCCCAAGTATTGTACTAGGAATTTGTACAAATAACAACTCATTTACTGTTCTTAATTATAGCCTTTTGAGTTAGGTCCTAGTATTTCCCCCACTTTGTAGATTAGAAAGTTGAGGCTGGAGGTTAAGAAACTTGCCTAAGGCTAGGCAGTAGCAGAGGGTAGGGGAACACATGCTGATTATTTTGCCTCTGAGATAAGAATATCCAATTACATTATGGTTTGCAGTGTAGGAGGCCAGCAAAGAATAATCATCCAAACCACGGACGCTAGAGAGATCTGAGCACGGTTCCCAATATTCCCCAAGTGTTCACATGTCAGTAATTATGTTTTATTTTCATTATTGTTCTCTTTCCACATTTTTTATTGGTGCATTGGGATTTGTTGTTATATATTCATGCATGTACAGAATATAACACTAGAATTTGGCCAATATCACACTCTAGCTCGTCTTCTCTCTCTCTTTACCTTCCACAACCCTGGTCCCTTTCTCAACAGATCTTTTTCTTTTTCCTCTCTAGCTTCTGCATATAAAAGAAAACATAGAACCCTTGATCTTCATTTTTTTAATGGATGAATAAAACTCATATGGATTATTCATACACACACACACACACACACACACACACCATATTTTGTTTATCCAGTCATCCATTGATGGACACCTAGGCTGATTCCATAGTTTGGCTATTGTGAATTGTGCTGCTATGAACATGGTATGCGTGTATCACTATCATACGATGACTTCAATTCTTCAGGATAAATACCAAGGAGAGGTATAGCTGGATACTAAGGTGGTTGCATGCCTAGTCTTTTGAGGAACCTCCATACTTATTTCCATAGTGCTTACATGAATTTATAATGCCACCAAAGGTGTAAAAGTGTTCCTTTTTCTCTACATCCTCTCCAGCATTTATCATAGTTTGTATTCTTGATGACTGCCATTCTGACTGTTGTGAGATGAAATCTCAGTGCGGTTTTGATCTGCATTTCCCCCTAATTGCTAATGACATTGAACAGTTTTTCATATATTTGTTGGCCATTTGTATTTCTTCTTCTGTGAAGTGCTTGTTCAGTTCCTTTGCCCATTTATTGATTGGGTTATTATTATTATTTTTTGGTGTTTTCTGAGTTCATTGTATATTCTAGATATGAATTCTCTGTCCAAAGAGTAGAGAGCAAAGATTTTCTCCCATTCTGTAGGTTCTTTCTTCATGTTCCTAATTGTTTTCTTTGCTGTGCAGAAGATTTTTAACCTGATGTCATCACATTTACTAATTCTTGGCATATTAATTCTTGAGCTTTAAGAGTCCTATTGAGGAAGTTAATGCCTATGCCTATATTCTGGACTGTTGACCCACCAGTTTTGTCTAGAAGTTGCAAAGACCTAATTCATAGGTCTTTGATCCATTTTGAGTTGATTTTTGTGCAGGGTGAGAGAGAAGGGCCTAGTTTCCTTCTTCTACATATGGATAACCAGTTTTCCTAGCACCATGTGTTTTAAAAGGCTGTCTTTTCTCCAGTGTATGTTTTTGGATCCTTTGTCAAAACCCAGCTGACTGTATATGTGTGGGTTTGAGTAGTTATGTTTTAGATGCTTATTCTCGTTTGCTGGGAAAGCAGCCTGGTATAAAGGGGAGAATATGAACTTTGGAGTCACAGATGCTTCTGTTTGGAGCTGAATTCAGCTCTTTCTATCCACACAAGCCTAGTTCAATTTATGGAACTGACTCTGTTTTCTCATTCTTAAAATGGTGTTGTGATTCATAACTCAGGGCAATGAAGATGAGTAAAGTAACATAATGAGTCTCCTTATACTGGGCCTTGTGGCAGATAGGACCTATAAATGGTAGGTATTAGTAAGGTGCTGATGTGAAGGGATGTCCTCAAATACTATGATTAGCCCCTCTGCTATATTTTATTATTAGCCAACAAGTCCACAATTATTTTATTTGCATTAAGACTTGCTGTCTCTGGGAGGCCTATTAAAAATAAAATATCTTAATTAAAAATAAAATATCTTTGAGGAAAAGAATCAAGCTATGATCATTCTAAATTATTGTCTTAATTTGTAATTAAGCTCTATATTACACAAGCTCCCTGGGAAGGAAGATGGTAACTTGTAAAAATGTCTTAAATTAGGGCTGGGGATGTTGCTCAAGTGGTATTGCACTCACCTGGCATGCTTGAGGCACTGGGTTCGATCCTCAACATCACATAAAGATAAAATAAAGATATTGTGTTCACCTAAAACTAAAAAATAAATATTTAAAAAAATGTCTTAAATTAATAATAGTAACAACAGCTGCTTCCATTTAGTTGGGTTCTATTATGTCTCCTTGTCTTTTATTTTACTGTTAATCCTTTTAACCACTTTGTGGTGAATGACATTATTGTCACTTGATTTATGAGGCAGGAAGAGAATAAACAACAGACTAAAGACACCTGAGAGTAAGTGGGGGATAAAGGATCTTGATCCAAGCCTCAGTACAAAGCCCAGCCTTCCTAGGAAGCCTTTCCAGTCTCTCTCGGGCCTGGCCACCTCATTTTTGGTAAAATATCCCAAATAAATGACTTAAAATGAAGTCATTCATTAAAACAAAACAAAAAGCCAAACCTTAGTATAGCTACACTCTCTTCCCCACCTAGCTCTATGACCCCGGATTGGGAGGTGAGAGGCGGGCCTCCACATTGACATCATGTACAGGGTGTCAGAAGACAAATGCATGGATTATGTCAACAGGACATCTGATACCATGTTTGGTAAAAGGAATGGCATTCAAAATAGGACCACAGAGCATGTAAACACTGCTCAAAGTTAGACAGAATTGACGTCTGTATATTAATGAGGATGAGAAATATTTATAAAGTTATGCTTCTTGGCTTTTTGGGCAGAGCAGTGTAAATATTGCATGCAGTTAAAAAGAAAAGAAAAGAAAATATATTGAACCAAGTTGAAAACTGTCTAGATTTACATAGTAAAACCAGCTTCTTCTAAACACTGAAACCAAAAATAATTACTCTCTTAAGAGGGATTCCTTTATTTCCTGGAAGTTTAGAACTTTTAGGGGGATTAAGAGAGTGACAGAGGAACTCTACATTTTTGCAATATTTTACAAAACAAGATAGAAATTGTACATTTTAACTGCATTATTTTATCCCCTTGGTAATAGGATATTGTGGGCTCTGTCACGGGATCACCTGGCATTGTTGCCCACATGCTCTTGATGCTGGGAAAGTCAGCCTCTTATATTTCCTTGACTGTGACACAGGTTAATAATAATCCCACCTCAATGGGATGCTGCCTGTCACAGGGTAAAGTTTCCACAAACATTTGCTATTATTAAACCATAAAACTGCTTGGCTTTGATGTAGAATTATATCAGTTCAGCACTAATTTTGTTATCTCAAGGAAATCAGAAGTGTTGACCCACACTTGTACAAGATTTTTTTTTAAATTTCATTTTTTAAAATTAAAGCATTATAGTTATACTTAGTATTTGGGTTGCTTTTGACAAAATTATATTGTATAAGGTTCTAATTGCCAAAATATGAGCAAATGGATTAACTGTGAGTAAAATGCATTTTCATCAATAAAACTTTTCAAAAATATGGGTGAGAAGGAGAGTGGGGAAGAAAAATAACAAAAATCCTTTCTGACAAAATTTAAGGGTGAATATACAAGACACGATAAGTTTTATTAAGGTCAAGAAGAGGCCCTGCGTTATAGGGCATGCCTGTAATCCCAGTAACTTGCAGGAGGATTGCGAGTTCAAAGCCAGCCTCAGCAACTTAGCAAGGTCCTAAGCAACTTATGGACACCTTGTCTCAAAATAACAAATAAAAAGAGCTGGGGATGTGGCTCAGTGGTTGAGTGCCTCTGGGTTCAATCCCTGGTACAAAAAAAAAAAAAAAATTACAAGAAGAACTCCAAGTTTTGCAGAATCAGAGAGAGAGAAGGTCAAGTTTTGCTGAGGCCTGACCCTTCTTGAAAACAGATCTTTCTCCTCCTCCAGCTCTGTGCTATGGGGTTTCGAAACCTGAGCCCAAACCAGGACTGCAGGGGTGAAGATGTGTTTTGGAAGGCGGTTGTGCAAGGTACAAGTTAGTTGGGGCTCCCCATCCCTGGGAAGTCTGGTGAACTTGACCTGTACCCACAGTCTGTGTGACATCAGCAGTCCTCTGGCTCTGGTTTCTTTCTCCATCTCCCTGCTATGTGCTGCCAGCACTGAGTCCATTTAGAGGCAAAGTTTAGCCCTTCCCACTAAGTTCCACTAACAACCCACAAGCACCAATTCTTTCACAAGCTCTGTTATGCTGCTGAAGGTGAACGGAGGTAGATTTTTGTGGTTCAGGGTCACATCACATCCATATAGCCTTCTGCCTGCTCCCAAATTCATGACCTTCATTTTTCTGGCTTCGTATCTTCTCCTCTCTCTGACTCATATACAAATCTTCACCCCACACCCCGTCTCACATGGAGGAGACAGCCCGACCCAAGCACTTATCCACATGTTTTGTCAACAAAGACAGTTTACCCATCCTAAGAGGAAGTCTGATCAAAATATTTTTACATTTGTATTACAGTTATGAGTCTTAGGCCCAAACAACAAAACGACTGCTTATAAATAATATCTCATTAAAAATATAAAAATGCTTATAAATAAGTACTGGTCTTTCAGTAGAGTTTTGATAAATTAGACCTTAGCAGTGGCAAGGAACTGGGACCAACAGGAAAGCAGGATGGACCTCTGAAGAATCTTAGTGGGAGATCTGCTCCATGGAAGGCATCTTTTGGGAGGGTCATTCTAGTAGTTCTAAGGGAAACAAGAGGGGTGGGAAAGCAGAAGCAAGACAGCCACAAGAAGGAGACAGCTTGTCTTTTAAATTTAGAGACAGGGTCTTGCTAAGGGCCTTGCTGAGTTGCTGAGGCTGGCTTTGACCCTGGAATTCTCCTGCCTCAACCTCCCCAGCCACTGGGATTACAGGCGTGTGCCACTGCACCCAACAGGAGACAGCTTATAGGAGAAAGTGGCATAGAGAATGGATTCAGGAGGTTGAGCTTATAGAAGTTAGTGACCAATGGATGGGAGAGGGCAGGGAGACAATCAAGAATGAGGGGAACCAACCAGTCCCAGTTTGCCTGATTTTACCTATTTTCCTATGTCCTGTGAAACCCCTCAGTTCTAATCAAATCAACACGATTGGTCTTTTAGGCTTGTGACTTGAAGAGTAGGGGTTTAGCAATGCTAGTCACTAAAGTGAAGACCCTAAGGGATTGAGGGGGTTTGGATAATGGGCAGCAAAATGCATAGGTGGAATAAGTTCCAGTGTTCTACAGCACAGCAGGGTGACCATAATTTACTACAACTTATTATATATTTGATAAAGAACTAGAAGGGAAGAGTTTGAAATTTTAAGGTTCCCAATTTCATTTCTCAATGTAAAGAAATGATAATCAGGGGCTGGGGCTGGGGCTCAGTGGTAGCGTACTTGCCTGGCATGTGTAAGGCACTGGGTTCGATTCTCAGCACCACGTATAAATAAAAATAAAGGTTTATCAACCACTAAAAAGAATGATAATCATGTAGAGGAAGTAGGAATGCTAATTATCTTGAGTTGATGCCGCATTGTAAACATGTATCACACTGAGACCCATGAATATGTACAGCTGTACATGTCAATTAAAAATTTAAAGCCAGGTGTGGTGGTGTAGACCTATAACCCCAGCAATTTGGGTGATTGATGTGGGCAGTTAGCAAATTCAAGGCAAGCCTGGGCAACTTAGTGAGACTCTGTCTCAAAACAAAATAAAAAGGGTTGGGGATGTTGCTTAGTGGTACAGTGCTTCTCTAGCATGTGCGAGGTCCTAGGTTCAATCTCTAGCATGCATCTATCTATCTATCTATCTATCTATCTATCTATTCATCCGTTGTCCTCTCCCTCTCCAAAAAGGACGTAGATTCTTAGTGGAATGATAGGGCGGGTTGTGATATTCAAGTCATGGTAACAGCCTGGTGCTGGTAGCCAGCAACAAAGGCTCAACAATAATAAACCTACAATCATAACTACCACCTAACAAAAGTAGCTAAGCTTACTGAGCACTTTCTGTGCGCCTGGCCTAGTTCTAACTTTGTTAGAGCTTTTGTTGCATTTTCTCTCTCATTTGATCCCCAGAGCAACCTTATAAGAGGGGAATTATTACTTCCATTTGACAGATGAGAAAACTGAGGCGAAGAGATGATAGGGAACATATTTTCTTTAAGAATCAAAAGTGGAGGTGCCGACTGAGAACATCTCTGGCTGAAGATGTTCACTGAGACACATCTACAGTACTGAAGTTATCAGAAACTCCTAAGTAGGAGGCAAACAACTACGCCAATCTGAATACACCTCTAAAAATGAGTAGGCACTCCATTGTCCCTGTCTGCTTTGGAGAGAAAGGGAGCCATGCTGCTCTATTTCTCTGACCTGCAGAGGCTCTGGCTGTGCCAGTCTTGTCCTTCAGGCCTCTCTTATCTCACTTCAGAAAGTGAGAGCAAAGATGGGGGTGGAGGAGAAGCTGGGTGTTGGGGACAATGGTACCGAGCAGCTGTGGTACCTTGGGGAAGTGGAAGAGAGAAAAAGGGAAATTTTATTTTATTTTATTTTATTTATTTTTTTTTTTTAAAAAGGGAAATTTTAAAAGACATTTTCTTATTGTGTGAATCCCCTTGATGGTTTAAGAAAGTATCATCAAAGGGTGTGAGTTCTGTAGAAATCAACTTTTGGTTGCTGGGCTGGGTTTTTGAGACAGTGGCAGGTTTTGAGGCGGGGCTGGGGGAATGGCTTTCCTTGTGTTGCTGCAGCGGCATCACAGCGTCAGAGTGTGACCAGCTGTAAGGCAGACAGGGCCCCAGGAACCATGCGCAGGAAGAGCAAGAGAATCACTAGTGCAAGAACTTCTCATGTGCCAGGTTCTGGGACCCAACTCAAACAGGGATAAAGTACAGCCCTGGCCTGCCGGGAGCATCTAGCTTAGCAGAGGAGACAGACAGTTTCACCGTCATGTAGTAAGAGGATTGATTGGTCTTGGTCTACGCAGCAGACTGCACAGGCCAGAAGGAATTCCATATAGCTTGGTGGCAGATGAGGTTATACTGTCAAACAAGGCTCCTTGAAGGAAACAGCAGCTGAACTAAGTCTTGAGGGAAGAGAGAAGGCAGGAGGGAGAAGATGCTCAAGAACAATATGGCGAGAACTGGAATAGTACTCCAAGGGAATTAGGAGCAAGTCGATGTGGCTAGAAGCAAAGACTGAGACGGGGGTGGGAGCTGATGGGGCTGAGGAGAAAGCAAGGACAAGAGCAGAAAGGCCACATGTAGGGCCTGGGGCATCCTCTAGCCAGCAGAGCCTCAGAAGGACTTTGAAGCAAGGGTGTACCTAGCCAGATCTGTCTTTTAAAGGAAGCCTTCTGGAGGCCATTGTGGGGAGAGAGGCTCTCCTGGGATAGCAGCTGGGGAGGCTGCTTGAAGTGGCACAGAGCACGGGCTCACGGTGTGGCTTGCCTGTTTCCCTGGGCAGTGAATGCTGCCTCTCTGAGTTTTAATTTCTTGCTTTAAAAAGGAGATAACAAAACGTACCTTGAAGGATTTTGAAAGAATAATTGTTAAGTGCTTGACACAGTAACTTGAAAATGGGAAATATTGCTTAGCTTCGGCAAGAGAGGACAGCATCAGAAATAAGAAAGAGGTAGAACAGAGCTGCAGAAGAGGGATCCGATTCGAGAGAAATGGAAGAAATTCTACGGTTTTACCAGTGGAGGTGGCACATGGGGGTTAAGGGACAGAGAGATACCTCATCAGGATCTATTACTATTCTTTGGTTATTTGCATCTTTAGTTATTAACAAAAGAAAATCAGTTCTGACTGATTTCAGCAAAAAGAAAAGTTAGTGGAAGAAAATGGCCCAGCTCAGAATCAAGTGAAAAGTTCATTAGCCAGACCTCAAAAAAAATAACCCAAACAACAACAACAACAACAACAAAACCAGGAAAGGGGCGGCTCCAGGGTCTGAGCTGTAGGAAGTGACACAGGTTGGAATGAACCTGTGTCATCTGTGTTATGTCCTCATCTCCCTTCACCCAAGAGCTGATTGGCCTTGACTGGATTTGACCATGTAAAACACAATGAACTACGTTTTGGGAGAGATGGGTCTCCCAAAGGACTTCAGCCGCTGTTATTAGGAGAAGAGGGCAATGGAGGGACAGAAGGAACTGATCTCCTGAGAGTCCTCCTTATACTTCCTCACCATTTCAGCAGTTGGCACTGCCTTGCACCCTGTTCTCTGTTTACCAAGAAGGGGAGATGGAGGATGGATTCCATGGCGAAGTCTCTGAACTTGGTTTTCTGTGTGGACATGTAACGCAGGCTGCGGTAGAGTCACAAGAGACCTGGGAGGGAGGGAGAGAAGTGGAAGTTGTGAGCTGACCAGGGGAGAGGGGAGATGAGATGGCCCAGGTACAGCACTAAAGGAGAGACCCATGGAGAAATAAATGCTGAGCCAAAGAGAAAGTGTTTTTTAGAACCTGAGAAATAATGGTTTGGAAGATAGGCGGGGACCCAGGAGACGGTGGAAGTAGAATTTCAAGGATGTCAATTGGGGTAAGCAGCCATTCCAATTTTGAGGGGACTCTCCCAATTTTAGTCTTGAAAGTTCCCTATCCTACTAACGTTGTCCATCCTGAACCAACTAGGATGGTTGGTGGTGCAGTCTGTGGCGTGAGAGTCAAGTGCAATAGCGGGTGTGCTGTGAGCCCCGAAAACCAGCTGTGGGCATTGGCAGGGAGGGAAGAGTGCTGGCTGTGGCCGGAGCTGTCTGGCTGGGCAAAGGAGGCAGGGAGACACCTCCTCAGGACGGATTACTATTTTTGGTTATTAACATCTTTGGTTATTAGCAAAAGAAAATCAGAGGCTGTGAGAGTTCAAGAATGAAGGGCCAAGGAGGAAGTAATGGAGAGTGATGATGGGTCTGTCCAGGGCATTCACTGGGAAGGGAGGGAGGCACTTAGAAGCTGGGCTGTTGGCTCCTACAGGATCCAAGGAGGGTACTTAGTCATTTGGCTTGGTTATAGGATGGGAGGAACTTGAGCAAGTTTATAAGCATATTGAAAGTAGAGGAAGACAGCAGGTTGGTTGCTGGAGAGAAGAGAATGTTCATGCTCAGGAACCGGGCCTCCAGGAAGCAGGGGTTAAAGGGACAGCCACTAGGTGGACCGAGAAAAGATGACACATTTGGGTGCAGCTGTGAGCTCTTGCAGCAGGAGAGAAGGTGTAGGGGACACGTGCTTTGTTGCTTCTATTTCCTTAAAGAAGTCATTCAGGGAGTGTGTATTAGAGGGTGAGGAATTATAGGAATGGTGTACAGGTGTGGGGTGGGGTGGACCACCATACATCAGCAATGGCTGTCAAGGCCTGGGTCAGCTGAGGGTGTGGCCTGTGCTGACATTTTCTCAGTAGCCTATAATGAGCTGGACACAGGGGTGAGGACCAACAGAGGCAGGTGAGGCAGGAATGCAGGGTTGGTGAGGAGGTGGAGGATAGTGTTCCCTTAAAGGACAAACCAACATTGGGCTGAGCTTGGGCTGCAAGGAGGGAACAGAAAGGGGCCTGTGAGATTTGGAGTAATAGGGGGAAATCAAAGGCAAAGAGAATCAAAGGCAATCAAAATGGCCTGTAGGGGCAGTACTGCTGTGCCACTTGACCTTGAATAAGTAATTTCACCTTTCTGGGCCTTGGTCCCCCACCCCCACCCCTATAAGATTACCTAACCACTGTGGTACTCTCCAGCTCTACCCATGTATGGCTGCAAACCAGCATATCCCAGCCTCTCCAGCCTCTGGGTGAAGCACTTTCTGTACCTTCTATGCTGGAGCTGCTGAGCCAGTGTGAATCATTTTCTGCTCTGAAGGAATCAACCGTGGGGAACAAGATGTAAGATTTCAGTTCACAGAGGCTGGGTGCCAAGCCAGCGTTTCAACTGACCTGGCCAAAAGTTCACCTTCAGATTACTTTGCCTCAGGGGTCTCAGTAAACATTAACCAACACCTCAGATGACCCTGGACGAGCTATGGAAACAATCCACCCCTTTATGTACTCAACTGCCAGATGGTGACATGCGCAGCATGGTGGTGAAGTGGAACCAGACTGGACATGGGAATAAAGGAACGAACAGAAATGATTATTCCTGGAAAGGCCATCGCCCCAGGCTGGATTTCCCAGAAACAGAACCTAAGACGGGGAGTCCTGTTCATGGGGGTTTATAGGGAGAATGCTCCAAGGAGAAGGGAGGGAGGAAGCAGAATAAGGCAGGGGAGAAGAGTTGAGCAAGAGTGTGGGTCCCTCTGGAATCCTGGAGAAGATCTGGAGCATGGCTTGTGCAGAGTGAGTCTCACATGGACTAAGGCAGTGAGTCGTTCATACCCAGATTTCAATCAGTCCTTGGCCAAGGTCTGTGAACGAGTGAAATAGGGGTCAAAGCAGTGAGAGTGGACTTGTTTGACCCAGGGAAACTTTGTGCAGAAGAGGGCAGCAGGATTTTACCAGCAATACTCACTTGTAGTGGGTGGAAAGAAGGCACCTGCAGGACGAGCTGTAGCTACCTCACAAATAGTAAGCAGAAATTGTATCTCTGCATTTGTAGTTTAAAGGAAATGACATGTAGATAGAAATAAAACAAAACAAAAGGTAATTTTTATCCTACCACCCATACAGATTAAAAAGCAGTTTGAAAGTCATACTTTAATGCACATTTATTACATGACAGTTCCTTTGGGTCAGGAGTCCAGGCATGTCTGTCTGTCTTCCTTCCTTCCTCCTCCTCCTCGTCCTCTTCCTCCTCCTCCTCCTCCTCCTCCTCCTCCTCCTTCTCTTTCCTGTCAGTACTAGAGATTGAACCCAGGGCCTCTCACATGCTAGGCAGGCTCTATAGCACTGAACTACATCCCCAACCCTCTGAAAGTCATTAATCAATTCATAAACGTTATTCACCATCTCAGTGATGAACAGTAAAACTGCTCTCACCCCTTTCCACACATCAACCAAGAATGAATATCCTTAGTATATAGTTTCCATAAATCAATAAAACCAAATTCCTTATAGTTACATAGATAGATGATCTAATCAACTGTCTACCAAAAAGGAAATACAAATATCTATCAGGAATTTGTAAAAACAAACCATTGAGTTTTAGTGACAAAGAAACAAAAGAAGGAATATACACAGTTCACCTATTAAATTATAAATACTTTAAAATTAGAGCACACAAAGCTGGAAAGTATCAGGAGAGATAGGTGCTCTCTACATAGCCAGTGGCAATATAGATTGGTCTAAATAATCTCAAAAAATAATTTTTTAGTATGTTCATGGAATTTAAAAATGTTTAAACGCTCTGATTTTTTACTTTTACTCTCAAGAATATGTCCTAAGAAAATCATGTGAATGTTACATTATCATTATATAATGGAACTGAGAGGTTGCCATGTGGTAGGCATCATGCTCAGTGCATTAACAGGCATTACTGTACTTCATTTAGCCCACAAACTGTTTATGAGCTGGGTACTTTCAGGAAGTCTTTTTTTTCAGGAGAAGAAATTGAGGCTTAAGGAAGTTGTAAAAGTTATGAATATTGTGAATAAGTGGGGAAGTTTGGATTATCTGACTTTGTGGGCCCTAAGTATTTTTACTTAATCTATGGGTTCATTAATAAATGGGTCTAAGAAGAGGAGAAACCTAGCTTTTTCTTTTTCCTTTTTTTTTAAACAAAATAATTAAACCAGGCTAACTATTCTTTGCTTCTTTGATCAGAGAACCTCAGCAGTGTTTGGATTTCTAATTAAGTTAGACAGATTTAATTAGGAGTCCTAGGATTTTCATCTAGTCCTTTGGAACATTTTGCGTTAAGTTTCAGGTACAAATATAAAACAGTCCATGCACGTCTGTGTAAATTGGTGTGAGGTGCTACTGAATTTTGAGGTTGGGGATAGAAATGAAATAACAGGGATTTATAACAATAATCTATTGCCAAAATAATCAGTTGCATATACTTGTTTGATTATCTATCTCTTCTCCAAAACTGTGAGCTCAACAGCAGCAGGGATTCTGCCTGTCTCGTATATTAAAATAACCTTACAAGGTGAGGATGGATTATGGGTCTGTACTAGGTCCTGTCTGCCAAACTCTCACATGTGGACAAGAAGACACGCCACAAGAATGGTACTGGAGTGGCATCATTGGTATTCATAAAATATTTGGAAGGACATCTGGATTATTTCTATTACTAAAAATTTTGTGTATAGGTTTTTACATGAACATAAATTTTCATTTGCCTGGAATAAATTCCCAGAAATGATATTGCTGATTTGGATGGTAGTTGCATATTTATTTTTTTTAAAGAAACTGTCAAACTGTTTTCCAGAGTGGATGTACTATTTTACATTCTCGTCAGCAATGTGTAAGTGATCCTCAATAGCACTTGGTGTTGTCACTATTCTTGTTATTTTAGTCATTCTGATAAGATGTGTAGCAATATTCTATTGTGATTTGAATTTGCATCTCCTTAAATAGCTAACAATGTTAAACATCTTTTCATGAGCTTATTTACTATCTGTATGGGTGAAGTGTACTTGCATGCCATCTTCCCATTTTCTAATTGGATTTTTTTTAAAAAAACTTTTGGATTTTGAATGATGGTTATTAGTCTACCTCTCTGTCTGATATGTGGTTTGTAAATTTCTCTTCTAGTCTGTAGTTTTAATCTTCATTCTCTTAATAAGGTTTTTCACAGAGCGGCCTTTAAAAATATTGGCAAGTTTCTCTTACCTGTATTATTTTCTTTAATGGATGCTGCAGGTTTTCTCCTATCCCTGCCCCCACCAAAAGAGTTATGGTTTTACACTAAAGTCCACAATTCATTTTGAGTTAATTTATGTTTAAGACATGAATCTTAGGTTGAAGTTCATTTTTATCCCTCTAGGTATTCAATTATTCCAGCGCTCTTCTTCCTCCATTGGATGGATTTTGCATTTTGGTATAGTTGGGTGAGTCCATTCCCAAGTTCTTTTTTTCTGTTTCATTGATCTGTGTATCTACCCCTCCACCAATACTATATAGTCTTGATTATTGTACCTTTAGAATAAGTCTTGCTGGGCACAATGGTGCTTGCCTTTAATCCCAGTGACTGGGGAGCCTGAAGCAGGAGAAGTGCAAGTTCCAGGCCAGCTGTTTTCTAATTTCATTCCTTTATGATCTGATAGAATGCAAGGTATTATTTCTATTTTTTTTCTGTATTTTCTAAGAGTTGCTTTGTGGCTGAAGATATGGTTTATTTTAGAGAAGGAGCTGTGTGCTGCTGAGAAGGAGGTGTATTCAGTCATTAGTGAATAAGATATGTATATTAAGTCTAAATTATTAATTATATTTTTAAATTCTATGACTTTCTATTTAGTTTTTGTTTGGAGGATATATCCAGTGGTGAGAGAGGTGTGTTAAAGTCAACCAGTGTTATTGTGTTGTGGTCTATTTGCTTCTTGCAATTGAGAAGGGTTTGTTTGATGTACTTGGATGCTCCATTGTTTGGGGCATAAATATTTACAATTGTTATGTCTTGTTGATGGATGTATAATTCCCTGAAGCAATATGAACTGTCCTTCTTTGTCCTTTGTTATTAACTTTGGCTTGAAGTCCATTTTATCTGATATGAGGATAAAAACCCATTTGTTTACAAGATCCATGTGAATGATATGTTTTTCCCCCTTCCCTTTTACCTTCAGCCTGCATATGTCTTTGCCTATGAGGTGAGTCTCCTGGAGATAACCCATTGTTTGGTCTTGTTTTTTAATCTGACCTTTTAGTCTATGTCTTTTGATTGATGAGTTTATGACATTTACATTCAATGTTATTATTGAGAAATGATTTTTATTCCCTGTCATTTTGATTCATTTCTGATTTTTAATTTGAATTAGTTTTTCTTTGATTGACTATTCTTCTAGGGCAGTTTCCCCTTTTCTATTTTTCAGTTTTATTTTTTATTTCTTCTTCATGAAATATTTTATGGAGTGTGTTTTGTAGTGCAGGCTTTCTAGTTGTGAATTCTTTTAATTTTCATTTATTATGGAAGGTTTTTATTTCATCATCAATTTTTAAGTTTAATTTTGCTGAATATAGTATTCTTGGCTGGCGTCCACTTTCCTTCAGAGCTTGATATATATGATTTCTAAGACCTCCTAGCTTTGAGTATCTGGGTTGAAAAATCAGTTGAGATCTGGATTGGTTTCCCTCTAAATGAAACCTGTCCTTTATCTCTTATAGGCTTTAAAATTCTATTCTGTTCTATCCTATATTTCATATCTATTAACCTTTGTTTCATTCTCTACAGGTTGGTCTATTCAGTATAATATTCTCTTTGCTATTCATATCATCGATTATATAAATCTAGTTGATTTAAAGTATTTTTTTAAAGCTTTCTGTTTCTGTATGTTAGGCAATTTTAATAATACTGTGCCTTGGTGTGGGTCTGTTGTTGTTTTGTATATTTGGGGTCCTATAAGCCTCCTGTATCTGATTTTTCATTTCATTCTTTACATTTGGGAAATTTTCTGATATTATTTCATTGAAAAGATTGTGCATTCCTTTGGTTTGTATCCCGAGACTTCATCTATTCCAATAAATCTTAAATTTGGTCTTTTCAGGTTATCCCATATTTCTTGTAATTTCTATTCATGATCTCTTAACATCTTTTCTTCAAGGTCAACTTTATTTTCAAGATTATATATTTTGCCTTTGTTGTCTGAAACTCTGTTTCTGAGTGGTCTAGTCTGTAGGTGATGCTTTTCATTGAATTTTTAATTTGGTTTATTGAGTTTTTTCATTTCGAGGATTTCTGCTTGATTTTTTTTTTTTCAGAATCTCTACCTCTTTACTGAAAGTGATCTTTCACTTCCTGTATTTTTTCTCTGACGTCACCCTTTACATTATCCTTTACCTCACGGATTAGGCTAACTATGTACATTCTAAACTCCTTCTCTGACATTTCTTCCACTGTGGTGTTGATAGATTCTGCTATTGAAATATCTTGGTTTTGGGGGGGCAATTTTTTCCCTTGATTTTCCATATTGTTTTTGTGTCTACCCATCTAACAATATGAGGTAGTAGCATTTCTACCTTGTAGACTTGTAGTGTCCCTGAAGGTTTCCAGTACCTCACTGTTTAGGGATGGACAAATAATAACAACCAATGAAAATAATGAACAAAATACAGCATTAAACCAAATAGTTCCTGCTATGATGTCTACAATATTGTCAAAATAAACAGAAATGATAGGATCAGTTATTACCTACAATAAGAACAATATGTTTGCAAAAGGGGTTACAATTTTGAATGCTGGATAAAGAGAGAACCGAAGTGATGTAGGATGTGATGATTATGAGGGAGGAGCAGAGAAGATAGAAGTAAAAAAATTAAAGAAAGGGTGAAAGAGGGAACAATAAAATTGGCTGTTCATGGAAGAAGAGAGAGAAAGAGAATCAAGGGAAGCAGATGATAGAAAAAAATATACATAAAGGAAAAATTTTAAAAATTAAAAATAAAAAATACAAAACAAAACTGAAATATAGTAATTAAACATTCTAGTCCTCAAATGTTTCATGGATCAAACTGATCCATGAAAAATAACTTGTTTAAAAATGCTAGCAAGGAGGGAAAAAAAACCCCAAATATGAATATGTATAAATGTCCATGAACCATTAAGGTCACAATTAAACAGAGTTAAGAAAAAAGGGGGAAAAAGATCTCAATCAAAAGAATTTTTCCATTGGAGTTCAAAAGATTCTCAGCTTCCCTTTTCAGCAGTGTTAGGTGGGGTCATTTGGAGTATGATGTTTGCTTTACCCCAAGAGTGGGTTTGCTAGAGTAAGAGAGTTAATTCTGTAGGTGGAACTCCTGGAGGTCAAATTTAGGCTTAGGTAGCCTCCAGGCTCTCTGCTGAATGCCAGTTGGTCTGGAGATTTTAAATCAGTGCACCTTCAGGGCCCAGAAATTGCTGGCCCATTCTGGAAGACTGTACTCCAGGGATCTCCCTTGGATTCCAATCATGTGGTAGAAGAGCCAGTTCTTAGTTCACTATGTCACCTGTGGACTGCATGTTTCCTGGTCTCAGGTTCAGTCTCCAAACTCAATCTCTCCCACTTGCCGCAGTCTGGCTGGGCACAATCAGGAGCCACTTGTCAAAAGAAACTAACTTTAGTTTTAGAACCACACACGCCAAACAAAACAGCCTCTCAGGAAAAACCCTCAGAGCCTCAACTGCCACCACCGGCTTTCCACAAGCCTCTCTCTCTCACAAGCTTCTCTCCACCTCCCATAATCCTCCTGCTCTTGAGGCCGATTGGCTGGGTCACGTGGGCGGAGCCAAAAAAATTCCCCCAATGAGCAGCTCCTTGGTCTGAAAGGGCAGGGAAACAGCCCAATGAGCATCACCGCAGAGGAGCCAATCAGCTAGATGTTGCTGGGGCTGCTGTGAGCCAATCATCAGCGGGCAGCTGGAAGTTTGCTGGGGCCCCTTGGGCTGTGGCTCTCAACACCCACTTCTGCCTTTTTGAATTCCCAGCCAGTCCTGTAAGCAGGCTGTTGGAGGGGAAAGGGAGAGCTGGGTGGGTTTCCACCACCAGTTGTCCTGGGTCAACCTCTCTCCATGTTTGATTTTCTCCTGGTCACTTAGGCACCCTCTATGTTGTTCAGTGGGGGTTTGCCAAGCCTTTATTTTGTGCCAGACTCGGGTTTGCTGGAAATCGGCTCCCTTAACTGCCAGTTCCTGAGCTGTGGCTGCAAAATTTTTTCTTCCTCTGTCCTCTGCACACCACCGGGAAAGCTGTTGTTTCTTTCTTGTACAGGATGTTGTGCAGCATGTCTTTTAGTTTAGTTGGGCAGTGTCTTTGATCTCTAAACTCTTTGTACGCAGACACACCTCAGCCTCCTAACATGTGGGTTTCTTTAAGTTCATTATCTGTCTTCTGTGCTCACCGAGGTCGGATTGCTCTGGCTGGCGCCTCTGGCCAAGGGAGTGGCTGTGGAGCTTGGAATTTCTTCTTTTATTATATCAACCTCCTGAGTTCTTGATCTACTTTTAGTGCCTAGAATTAAATTCCAGTAAGTGCCTCCCCCCACACCAACTTTTTTTCTCATTCATCTGCCTTGCTGAGAAGCTACTTGTCTGCTTTATTTTTTGTCTCTCACCTTGTAGTAGCCAGGAAAGCAACCTTGTTCTATTCTGCCATCTTGGTAACCACGGTTGAGTTCTATATTCTTGCTGATTTTCTGACTAGTTGTTCTGACAAGTGTTGAGAGAAATGGTTTAAATCTCCAACTAAAATTGTGGCTAGGGGCTGGGAGTATAGCTCAGTCAGTGGTAGAGTGCTTGCCTAGCATGTGGGAGGCCTAACGTTCCCTCCCCAACATTGTTTAAAAAAAAAAAAAGTTAAAGAAGATTTCTGTTTTTGTTTCTCTCATTTCCCACCCCCTCTGTTTTACAACTCTATTGTTTGGTATATACAGATTTAGGATTGTTGTGCTATCTTGTTGAGTTGACTCTTTGAATTATTATACAATGCCCCTCTCTATCAGTTTCCTTTGCCCTAAAGTACATGTTATCTGATATGAATATTGCCACATCTACTTTATTTTGATTCATGTTTACATGATGCAACTTTCTTCATCCTTAAACTTGAAGCATGTTTCTTACAGACAACATGGAGTTGGCTCATTGAGTTGCCTCACATCTGCAAGCCAAATATTCTACCACTAAGCTATACCCTCAGCCATGACTCATCCTTTAAAATTCATTGTCAATTTATGTCACAGACAATTTGCATTTTTAAAAAATATTTTTTAGTGTGGATGGACCTTTATTTTATTCATTTATTTATATGTGTTGCTGAGAATTGAACCCCGTGCCTCACATATGTGAGGCAAGCACTCTACCACTGAGCCACAACCCCAGTCCCGACAATTTACATTTAATATAATTACTCATATGGTAAATTTGCCATTTCATTTTAAATTTTCTGAATGTATTTTGTTTGTTTGTTTCTTTTTTCTTCTGTGATATGGCTTACTTAAACTTAGTTTTAGACTACTTCCTTGACTTTTTAGTAATGTTTTAAATTTTACAACTTGAGGGTCTTCAACACAAACAACATTCAAAATCTGAAGTGCTCCAAAATGAAAAAAAACTTTTTTGAAAGTGCCGACTTGACACTACAAGTAGAGAATTCCTCTATACCTCACCTCATGTTATGAGTCACAGTCCCAATGCAGGTGCCCTGAAAGTACTATACAAAATTACCTCAGGCTATGTGCATAAGATGGGAAATAAAACATAAGCAAATTTTGTACTTAGACTTGTGTCCCATCCCCAAGATATTTCCTTGTGTAAAGTCCAAAATATGAAAAACTTTCTGGTCTCAAGCACTTTGGGTAAGGGATACTCAACTTGTATCACCTTTTATAGCTTTTTATGGTTGCTGTAGGTATTGTGTTATACGTACCTAACTTGTTATAGTTTACTGATGTCCTCACTCTATCAATTATCTGTCTTTATGTCCCTTTACCTTCCTCATTTGTAATAGAATTGTCTTAAATATTTCCTCTACCTATACTTCAAACCACATCAGACAGTATTAAAATGTTTGCCTCATTCCTCAAACAATTTAAGGAAATGCAAAAGGTGAAGGAAAGTATACTGCATTCACCCATATTTTTGTTTATTGTGTTCCTTTATCCTTCCTGTTCTAAGATTTCTTATTTACCTTGTTCTTTCTTTCTTTCATTTTTTCTTTCTTTCTTTCTTTCCTCCTCCTCCTCCTCCTCCTCCTCCAAGAATCTGCTTAGAGAACTTCATTAGCTATTCTTTTAGGAGGTATGCTAAAAAGAATTTCTCTTAATTTTCTTTTATCTGAGAATATGTTGATTTCCATTCATCTCTAAAGGATATTTTTCTTTCCTGGATATACTATGGGAGTTGACAGTTCTTTTCTTTCAGCACTTGAAAAGTGTTACGCCACTTTCTCCTGGCCTTCATGGTATCTGATGAGAAATCTGCTGTCATTAGAGTTGCTTTTCCTCTTTGGGAAGGTGTCCTAACTACTTTCTGCTGCTTTCAAGATTTTGTCTTTAGCTTTCAGAAGTTTCACTATGATGTGTCTTGTCTTGATTTATTTGGGTTTGTCCTGATTGGTGTTTGTTCAGTTTTCTGAATCCTTAGGCTTTTTACCAAATCTGAGGGATTTTCAGCTATTATTTCTTTTTAGTCCTGACCCATTTCTCTTTTCCCTCTAGAACTCTGGTGACATTATTATGAGATTGTTTATTATAGTCCCAAATGTCCCTGCTATTACAGAATGTTTGTGTTTCCCCCAATTCATATTTAAAACCAACCTCCAAAGTGATGGTATGAGGATTATGCTATTTGGGAGGTAATTGGATCAGGAGAGCTTTACCCCTGTAAAAGGGACCCAGGAGAACTGCCTTGTCCCTTCTTCTATGTGAAGATACAGTGAGAAGGGGTTGTTCTATGAACCAAGAAGTGGACTCTCAAATCTGCTGGCATCTTGATCTTAAATTCCTAGCCTCCAGAACCTAAAAAGAGTAAGACAGTCCCGAGGCCCTATTCTTTCTTCCTTTCTTTTGTGTGCATTCTTTTCCATTCAGTTTGTGTGATTTCTATTGTTCTCTCTCAGCTTATAGTTGACGATTCCTTCTGTGCCCTTTCTTGTACTGTTGTCAGTCCATTGATTGATTTTTAAATAAAGTTTTGGTCAGTACACATTTTTAAAGGTAGACTTGATTTTTTAGAGCAGTTTTAGGTTCACAGCAAGACTAAGTAAGAAATGCAGAGTCATTATATATTTCCCACATACCCTCATCCTCCCCCACCATTGGGATCCTGTTCCAGAGTTGTAAGTACATCTGTAACAACCAATGGACCTACCTTGACACATCATCAGCAGCCAAAGTCCATAATTTATTTTAGGGTTCAATTTGGTGAGGGTGCTGCATTTTTCAGATCACATCTCCACAGTTCTTCTGCATATCTTGTCTTTCCTTGGTAAGCCTCTCTATTTGCTGAGACCATTTTTCATTTGTTTCAAGTGTGACCTTTATTAATTGTTGAAGCACTTTCATCATGGCTGTTTTAAAGTCTTTAGCAAATAATTCTCACATCTCTACCATCTTGGTATCTATTGATTGTCTCTTTGAGATTTTTCAGGTTCTTGGTAAAGTGAGTGATTTTTCTATTGAAACCTGAACATTTGGGATATTATGAGATTCTGGATCTTATTTAAACCTGCTGTTTTAGCTGGATTCCTCTGATACTGCTTTGGATGCCTTGTTACTGTCAGAAGGGTGGTAGGAGTGGAGGTTCCCCAGTCAGCCTCTGTTGTTACTTGAGTGGGGTTCCTTTACTGCTAGGTAGAGGTGGGATTCTGGCTCTTGCTAGGCAGGGCCTCCTTTGCTACTTCTCTGGCTGAGAAGGCCAGGAGGGCCTGCTTAGTGCTCCCCATGTGGGTGACTGATACTTCAAAGGGAGGAGAGCTTGCTACTGCTGAGAGGAGGTAATAGTCTACTGGGCCTTCACTGACACCATTCCAGTGGGGAGAGGAAGGGAAATGGAGTTAAGGAAGGGAAACAGAGGTACTGCTGGGTGGAGTTGGAAGTCCAAGCTCCTCATGGTGTCTACTGGCAATGTGATGTTGGGGTGCTTGCTATCACCCAACAGGGATGAAAGTCTCAGCTCCTGACTTGGCTTTCTTGGCACTATCCTGGTAGGGTTTTGGGATGTCTCATTACAGCCTGGTGAAGGTGGAAATCTAGGCTCCCCATTCCACCTTTATTGTGGGAGTAAGCCCATGTTTTTATTTCTGTGGCCTTTGGCTAGAGTAGAGGGGCTTTTGCTGGGGCTTTTCTGATATGCACCCATTTGAAATTTCCAGGTCAAAGACTTCTTTGGCTCCAAGTCTGCGATATAGGAGACAAAAAAGAAACCCCAGGGAATTCACCACTGTGTTGTTCTTTGGGTTCTGTGGTCCCTAGCTGGTCTGCCTTCTTCATTATACATTTGTCCGTATCCAAAGTGTGGTTGGTAATAGCCAGATTGAATCCTGATGTGTACCGTGGGCTTTGGTGGTACTAGTGTGTCTATGGGGTTTCCTCATTGCAGCAAAGGTAGCACTCTGTGGGATACCTTGAGTTTGGGGTGGGGATAGGCTGTGTGTGTGTGTGTGTGTGTGTTTGTGTATTGAGCCGGTGTGGCTGGAAACTCTGTACTTTGATTTTCACTAGGAACCTAAGCCAGTTCTAAAAAGTAGTGTATTTGAACAACCGTGGCAACTGAGTTTGTGTGATGGTAATGGATGCTTTTTTACCAGGGCCACACTCACCCTGCCCATATCCACCCCTGGTTCTTCTTTCTGTGAGGCGCTGGCCTCTTGCCCAAGCCTAGAGCTGCCAAGTTTGATCTGCTGTCCCTGCTCCCTCCCTCTTCCCCATGGTTTTGTGGGTCTTGAACTTGGAAGAGATGACTTGAGTGACAACCTCCCTAAACCCATTTCCCTCATATGTATGAAAGAGGAGTGTGACAAGACTACTGTATAAGGTACCCAAGATGGTGCCCTAGGTGGGGCTGTTTTCTCTTCCCTTCATCCTCCTTGGAGGCCACTAGCAGGGAGTGGTCTCTGGGAAGATTATTCCTTTCAAGTCCTCCATAGAAGAAAGGAAAGTGGGTGAAGGGAAGGTAGAGGAGCAGGAGGGTCAATGGCCTGTGCGTACTGGGCAGGCTCTCCAGCGCCCTTCCCACGAGGGACACACATCCAGAGAACTGTTCCCGGCTTCCTGGCTCCTCCCTGGGGATGGGGCGGGAGCAGGCACACGTGGGAGTATGGGGGAGGATGTTGTTTTTCAACTGACAAGAGCGCCTCCGTTTCCGATTCTCACAGGCGACCTGAATGCCCATCACATCAGGCAGGGAGAGCTGCCCAGATCTGACACTAAGCTCTTGTGGAAGCGGCTGGCAGGCCCGGGGGTGCGGGGGCTGCCTGCAGGGCGCCGTGGCAGAATGAATTTAGTGCCTGTGAATGGGGTCGGATTGGCAGCCCTGGACACAAACTTGCTCTTTGTTCCTTTGGCACCTCCCAGAGGAGGGCAGCCCCAGCTCTCTTCACTCCATCCTGCCCACGTTCTCTGGCCCAGTTCTGTGGCCCAACTCAGCTGCGAAGAGAGGTGCCGAAGCTCCCGAGATTTAAACCCTAGAAGGAATCAGTTCATCTGTGCCTCTGAGACCCACAGCAGTCTGCAGGCTGCACGTGGAGTCTTAGAGCTCCTAGTTGCCAAGTTAGCAACTGTGAGGAATTATGCATCATGACCCAGTAAGGCCTGCAAGAGTGCGCAGGCACAGCACACGTTGGTTGTTTCAGACCTAACCTGAACACTTTTAAAATGAAATGATAGCAACTAGACAGTATCAGAGTGCAGTAAAGATATGTAATTGTTTTGTGAAATTTTGTTTCTTTTGTTTGTGTGTGTGTGTGTGTTGGGACATGCATGATATAAATTTTATTTCTGATTGTGAGTTGTGGCATTGAGAGACACTTGTCTAGGTCACTCTTTCATTTCTACAACTCTGTATGAATTGTCAGTTTGGAGATTAGGGGGGGGACACATTTGCATGTTAAAGGCCCTGATGATTCTTGCAGTAAAGAAGTCTGTTGAACATTGCTGATCACAAGTGTATGGTCTTGCTTATCTTGCCCCCTCCCTTTTCTTCAAATGCTTGTACCACTGTCTCATGGAACAAGTATTTTATAGAAGATGGTCTGTAA
The DNA here is from genome assembly GCF_001458135.2 of Marmota marmota marmota. Lineage (NCBI taxonomy): Eukaryota > Metazoa > Chordata > Mammalia > Rodentia > Sciuridae > Marmota > Marmota marmota. Next base: position 10,849,084 of record NW_026000082.1, on the reverse strand, counting down.
GGAATGTGAAATCCTTCTAGAATTTACTCAAGGTTTTAACCACAGATTACATGGACCTTTTCAACAAGTTTAGAGCTACTAAATCTGTTAGGGAGTTGGTTGTCATAAAGATTTTCTTTGAGCTGGGCGAGGTGGCGCATACCTGTAATCCCAGCATCTTGGGAGGCTGGGGTGGAAGGATTGTGAGTTCATAGCCAGGTTTAGCAGCTTAGTGAGGCCCTAAGCAACTCAACAAATGCTGTCTCTAAATAAAATATGAAAAAGAGCTGGGATGTGCCTCAGTGGTTGAGGGTCTCCTGGGTTTAATCCCCAGTACAAAAAGGAGAGAGAGAGAGAGAGAGAGAGAGAGAGAGAGAGAGAGAGAGAGAGAGAGAGAGA
>NW_026000082.1:10847117-10848681 GCF_001458135.2 Marmota marmota marmota | reverse complement strand
GAGAGAGAGAGAGAGAGAGAGAGAGAGAGAGAGATTTTCTTTAAAAAATTCTGGTAAAAAATGTTTGAGGGCTGGGGTTGTGGCTCAGTGGTAGAGTGCTCGCCTAGCATGCATGAGGCACTGGGATTCATCCTCAGCACCACATAAATATGAAATGAAGATATTGTGTCCAGCTAAAACTAAACAATAAATATTAACAAAAAATGTTTGAAACTTACAACTCAGCTCTCTCATGTTATGACTGAGGATGCTGAGGCCCAAGAAAGGTAAGTGTCTGGGCCAAGGTTTCCCACTGAGGAAATATAAAACTGGGACCCAGTTTCACTGGGTTCTTTATGTAACCCCTAATTCTGCCTTCAGGGCCAGCCAAACACCCCGGTGCAGGGAGCTGAGGGTCAGGAAATAGATAGAAAATACACATAAAATTTCTTTGAATTGGAAGACATTATATAGTAAATATAAGAAAGATAACTTTTATAAGTCTAAAGGAATTCTAGAGTTCTAACCAGGCAGTTACAACTTACTGTATTGTAACTTAATGGAAACTTTTTCCCACTGTCCAATTCCAAGGAAAGGTGTTCATTATTATGTTTAAAAAAAATACCAAGAAGTTAGAATGTTTGGAAATACTCTAAAAGCTTATGGCTGTTTTCCTAGCAGTGCTTTTCTTAGATTGTACTCAAACCAGGAAAAAAAAATAAAGTCTCTTTCTCCCTCATAGAGGTTTAAAGTGAAGTTGTTTTCCATGCGATGGTGTCTGCATATGGCATGGCTCACTCAGCTCTTGTTGGGTGAACAAATGCTCCCTGGTGATTGCTTGTACTTCAGGATCCACCCTCTGTTCTTTGCCACCCTGATCTGTGCCCCAGGAAGCTGCCCTCCAGGGACTCTCTCTTGCCTTTTGGCTTCTGGAGCTCAGAAGGCTGGGGAGAGTGGGCTTGGCATGTTTAGTTCCTGTCTGCCTCCCTCTGCTGAGGTCCCAGCTCCTGCCAGGTGGCTCTTCTTACCCAGCCTGCCTTGTTTCTGGGTTCCCATGACCACTTCCTTCTCTGGGTTTGGCCTGGGTGGGGGGGTCCCTGCAGGTGCTGATCCTTGTGATCTTTCCACATCCTGACCATACTTTTGCAATTCTTGTAGTAACTTTCTCCAAGCTGGCCAATTTGAGTAAGACATCTGTTTGCTGGGGCCTTAACTAACATGCTATTTCATAGATATTTTGTTACAATATTGGATATTTTATTACCACTTTCTTCCATTTGGTCTCACGAGGCCTGTTAAAAATACAGAAGACTCATATTTATCTCTTTTGCATGCTGTGTGTTGAGAGGCAGCAAAGAATGTGACAGGACTTCTTAGCCCTTGAGTGCTTTAAAAACTACTGAGGCCTGAGCCCCACCTGAAAATTCTCACTCACTGGGCCTGGTGGGCCCCAGCATGTCCATCACCAGGGACTCCCCACAGGAACCACTGATGTGGGGAAGGAGATGTGGCTCTGTTGTTTGTGAGACTGTGGATGAGTTTTTCTATCTGGGCATTGGTGCCCGTTCTGTGCCCCCCCCCCCCC
>NW_026000082.1:10813876-10847092 GCF_001458135.2 Marmota marmota marmota | reverse complement strand
GAGAGAGAGAGAGAGAGAGAGAGAGAGAGAGAGAGAGAGAGAGAGAGGGAGAGGGAGAGGGAGCGCTTCACTCGCAGCTGAGGACAGAAGAGAACTTGGGTTCTGGCTGCATACACCACTGCCCTCTTGTGGACATGGGCCCAGCTGTCTTGGTGGCCGATAATGTTCTTGAGGAATTGTCACTTAACATCAGGCCTGAATGGGTCTCCAAGGGGCAATTTAGCAAAATGTAGGAAAGTCTGTGCTTAACCACTCCCAGAAGGGAGCATCTCCTTTTCCCTAAGGGCCTGCAATGAATCCTTTCCTGTATTTCCCGTGCATTCTTTAGAGTTGGTTAATTTGTTTAGAATTAGCTCTCCATGAGGAGGGGTTGGGGTGGGTTAATTGCCTTGCAGAATAATGATGATTAACAATAAGAAGGAGCATTTAGGAAAAAGTCAAAAAGATAAAAAATGAGCCCTGGGAGACAGAGCTGCAGAGCAAAGCCACTGAGTGCCTGGGGCATGAGGGAGCAAAGCTGTGTGCCCAGCTGAGCTGCTCAGAATGTGCCCTGGCAGTCTGCCAGACGCCCCCGCCTGCGCCTGTGTGGCTTCTGACCTGCCACCTCCTTGGAATTTCCTCCGCTGGCTTCAGCTTCCTCTTGTCCCATCTTCTGAGCTTCTCTTCTCTGTTTCCCCCTCGCAGCACCCTGCTTGCTCTGTTTTCCACCATGCACCTGCTCCTCTCCTCCTTTCAGCAGACTTTCATTGGTCCCTTTACAGCAAAGATGGCGGACACCTGCTAGCTGTTTCCATCAGTTTATGTGGAGGAGTGCGCCTAATGATTAGCACACTTTCTAGATATCACCATCGTTAGTGATGATGTTAGGGGAGGGCATTGTGTATTATCAGTACATTTTACATGATATAATTTGAATTCTTTTTGTTGGTTTCTAAAAATTGGCTTTTATTTTAACTGTTTAAATTTACATGAAACTATTTTTTGTCCCATGTTTGGACAAAATATTTACCAGTAATTTTTATCTTACTCATGAACCCCCTGCCATTCCTGTGCAGCCAGGGAGTGGGTTTTTAAGAGTTCTTTCTCTCAGTAGTTTTTTTTTTTTTTTTCTTGAGCACTTTCTCTATAACAGGCACTGTTCCAGGTTCTGTGGTGACATCAGAGGAAGGGATTATCCCCTTGGTGAAACTCAGGTTCTGATGGGAGGTGAATGAATATAGAGTCTGAAGGGTGGATCATATTCTTCTTCAACCATTTGTTCTCTAGCTTTGGAAGTGGGAACAAGCCACGAGTCCCTTTTCCTTCACCATCTCCAAGATTGACTTCTTTCTGAGCAATATCTGAGACTATTTTGCTGGTTTTTTTTTTTTTTTTTTGCAATTGCTGAATTCAATCAACCATTCAGGATATGGTAGCTTTTCTAGTAGTTGGAGTCACAGTAAGAAGAGGACAAAGGGATGCCACTTTCCAGGGTTGGGGTAGTGTCCATGGGCCTCTGGCTCTCATACAAAGGTATGAGTGTAACTCATGCTGCATTGAGACAGTAGAGCATGTTGGGCCACAGCGTGGGGCTCTGGAGACTCATAGGTCTGGGTTCAAATTCTGGTTTTGCCACTTATATATCTACATGGGTTGGAACAAATCACTTAACCTCTCCAAGGCTTGTTCTCAGCCTGCTCCAACTCCTACCTCCTATAGACTGAAGAATGCGATAATAATCCCCCAAGAGGCTTGGAGAAATCTTTAAATGAGATCAGTACACGTGTGTGTGTGTGTGTGTGTGTGTGTGTGTGTGTGTTGGGGTGTATGTGCACACACCATGCAGAGTGCCTTGCTGAATGCCTGGCACAAAGCTCAATAAATAGTAGCTGTTCTTACTAAATATAATCTAGTATCTCTTGATTTTCATGTTATGTGGACCTCTAGATTAATTGCACTGTCATCAGAGAACATATCAATAGTGCATCACTTGACATGTGCTGAGACAAGGGAAGTACAGGTTGATATGGTGCACACAGCAGGAGCCCCTGAAGGGTTAGGCAAGCTACCTGGAAGAATGGCTTGTAAGCATGATTCTGAAGGGCGGGTAGGACATAGCTGGTAGAGAAGATGATAAGTGTGCATGTGTTTTCAAAAGCGTCGTGGCCAGAGGCCCTCCACAGTATGGGGACGGCCTGTGAGTGCACAGGACAGGTTCAGTGTAATTTAGGACATGCTATTATGGATGGAAGCTTGGGAACTTTGGGAGCACAGAGAAGCTTAATGGATCTGCCCCCTGAAGCTATGGATGTGTGAAGTTGAATGGTATGCCTCAGTGGTTAAGCCATTTGTATCAGTCATGGGTTCGAATCCTTTTTGGCCTCTTAATAATAGTTTTACTTTGGACTACCTACTAAACTTCCCTAAGTCACAGTTTTCTTATCTGTGCAGTGGGGTTAAAATCTTGGCCTAGTACAATAAATAGGGGGTTATCTGAGACAATGCATTCACACAATTATCAAAAGGCAAGTGTCAGGGCTCTGTTAGTGGATATAATTCTATCTCTGAGTGTGGGTTCTTCAAATGATGCAGTGGTCATCTGGTCCACAAAAGTGACTGAGGTCATGCTACTGCTGCAGAACTGTCTGGAGGCAACTGGTGGAGAGGAAAGAGGACAAGGACATCCAGCATTGCTTATCGAAGAGATCCTGAGCACAGCATCCTGTGCTGAGGCACAGTTCAGTAAGCTGGCAATGGCCCAAAAGCTGCATATGCAGAGCACCTGTCCCAGAAGATAGGGACCCTCCTCCAACTTGGCATAAGTTCATCCAATGAACTTGGCCTTCCTAGATTTCAGTTTCCCCTAAATGAAAAACACAGTGGTAGTTTGTGTGGCAGATTGGATCCCTTCCCTATCAATGAAGGACTTGAGTGAGAAGAATTCAGAAGCTATGTCCAGATTTAGTAGGAAGGAACCTCCAGATCACTCAGTGTGTGTGGGTCATCCTTTATCCCATCCCTGTATCCCCAGATAGACCCCAACTCTTGCTGCATGAGTATCCTGTACCACACATCATTTTAAGTGCTTTACATGAATTACATGAACTGTCTTAACCCTATAAGGCAGGAACTATTATTATTACCTTACTGCACAGATGAAGAATATGGCCTAGAGTCGTTAGTTATGGCCAATATCCCTTCCAGCTCTCATAGTCTGTCTGGACTGGAAGCTCTTTGAGAGGAGGAACCTTGTCAAATTTATTTTTTGAATCCCTGGGCCCAAAGGCTTTCAGACTATTTTTTATTGCTTTACTGAACTCGGTATTTCTAGTTAAGCATAGAATCACCTGGGAAGGTGAAAAGCATTGCTCAGGCCTGGGCCAGCCTCATATCATGTGCACACACATACTGCGCTCAGGGACCCCTGGCACAAGGTGCAGAACCGCTGGGCTGAACACTCAGACTCTGTACCAAGCCATAGCCCTTCTTCCCATTCCTGCTTCTGGGCTCTGGGTGGTGCTGTTGGCTAGTCTAAGAAGTAGTATCTCTCCCACCCAGGTTCAGGGGTTTTGTTTTCCAATTTGTCTTGGGTATTCCTTCCCAAACACTTGGTGGAGAACTGCAAAGAAGGACATTGGCCTGAGCCAGGCTTTCTGCGGCTCTCTTTTGAATGTTCTTCACTGGTGTTTAAGCAAGCAGATAGACACAGTTTCCTGTGAGTCTGCAGTTTCTTTCTTTCCTTTTTCTTTTTCCGTCTTCCTCCAGGAGCAGTTTGTCTTTATTCTGGGGGAAGATGTTGACAAGGAATCACATGAGGTGTGACGGGTCAAATAATGGGTCCCCGAAGGTGGCCACATCCTGATCCCTGGCCGGCGAATGTGCCCCCTTATGCTGCAGCAGGGATTGGGCAGGTGTGATTAGTTACGGCTCTTGAGATAGAGAGATTATCCTGATGGAAGCCCATGTAATTACAAAGAAGACGGAGGCAGAGGTTAGGGGAGAGAAGTGTGAATGGAAACAGGAGCCAGAGTCAGAGAGAGCTGAAGGTGCCACGCTGCTGGCTGAAGGTGGAGGCCACCTGTCCTGATCCCAGAATGAGGGCAGTCTGTGGAGGCTGGAAGTAGGTTCTCCCTAGCACTTCCAAAGCGAGCATAGCCTGTCCCATGAAATCCATTTTGGACTTCTGACCTCCAGGACAATAATATAATACATTTATTATCTTTGTTGTTTTACCACTAAGTTTGTGGTAATTTGTAATTTGTTAATTTTGGGGGCAGCCAACACATGAGGAGTGTCTCAAACAATGTCAGCCGGGGGTAGTTATTCCTGACCCCTCCTCCCTTGTCTTCCTCCCAAGAGTCACATTCTCAGCCTCCCCTGCACACAGGGAAGATCATGTGGCCCAAAGAGTCATAAAGAAGTCACCAGGGAAAAGATTCTCCCTATTGGAAAAAGGAGAGAAATATTCAATGGGAGCTCTCTCCCTGATTTGAACAGCCCCTTTATCCCAACTACTAACTTACTTTGGACAAACACTTGAAAAATGTGATGTTTAGAGCTGGAGCAGCTATCTTGGGACCATGAGGTAAAAGTCTATGCATCACACTCTCAAACATCCTTAGGATTTGAAAGTTAAGTCAGCCCAATGCATCCTAACAGCCATAATTCACCCTCTAAAATATGTCCCCGATGATGCGATTTCCTTCACACAATTGTATTAAATCAACCAATCTTTATCAAATGCCCCAGGCTCGAGACTGAGGATTGAGATGAAGATATGGATTAAGCCTGCCTGCTCTGGAGGAATGCAGACCCCATGCCTGTCCCCAACTTTGCAGTGGTGCTTGGAGAAATGGGACAAAAGATAAATTTGAGGGACCGAGCGTGGTACTTAATAAATGTCATTCTACTACAGTTTCCAGAGGACTTTCAGTGCATAAAGCTCTTCCACATGGTTTTCATTTTCATTTTCATCTTCACAAACATTCTGAAAAGTAACAAGAATAAAACTGTCACCCTCAGTTTACAAATGAGGAAGAAGAGACCCAGATTTTGAGTTACTTTCTTGGTGGCACTGAAAACCCACAGTGGGGCAGAAACTCAGCCCCAGGTTCCCTGATTTCTGCTCTGGTGCTTTCCCCCCCTATTCTCTAGGGCATAGATCAAAGAATGTTAAGACAGGTAAAAATCCTCAGAAATCATCTAGCTTAGAGATGGCACATAGGTTTGGTGTACTCCTTGCGCTAGGTCTGACCTGGTCGCAAGCACCTGAAGCAATGTATTGTGTTCCAGTGCTGGGAATGAGTGCTGCGATTGATTAGCAATGTCTGCATGGGCAACGTCTGGATGGATGCATCTTTCATGGCAGCCTGACTAGCGTGTGCCTGCTCTATCTCAATAGTCCAACTCTCTAATTTAACCAATTAAGAGACTGAAACTCAAGAGAGTGGAATTGATTCATTTGGTGTTACACAATTGGCTAGAGGCATAAGTAGGATAATAGTTTTTCTTATGTATCCCAGGATATAAAATCAGACAAATATTTTAATTTTTCTTTTTCTTACCTTGGCAGGATTTCCATCACTTAAATAGAAATCACTGAGGCAGCCCGAAACATTAGACTATAGCTTCTAATGCCAACTATGATGCTGTTTAGTATTAAACAGGCTGGTTAGTCTTTTTATGCTTACATATTAATCTGCATCCCTTAGAATCTTTCCCTGACTCAAAGATACTGGACGGTTTGAGCATTGTGAAGCTCTGTAACTACATGTTGCAAAACAAAAGTCAGCCAGAAAGGTTAAGAGGACAGAAACACCTTGACATAGAAAGTACAGAGACCTTGACAGGCTGCATGGGTTGATAGGTGAGGTCTCAGTGTTTCAAGGCTGTGAACCTGAAAGTGGAGCAGCATGGTTGGATTTGACTTTGCAAGAGACGAAACAAAAGAAGCAATCCTTTCACCTGTCTGGTTAGAGAACCCCGGCTTGCTTTGCACATGTGATGGGGCTTTCGAAAGAATCCTATTTCTCATGGGCATTTGGCCTTTTGTGGAGGCTGGGCTGCTCCCAAGTTCTCAAGAAATCCCAAGCTTTGTTCCCTTTGGATTCACTGAGGGAGCAGAGACCCAGGCTATCTCAGAGATTACAGAGAACTATGTTTGGCACTTCAGGCCAACTGCAGCCTCCTGAGGCCCGAGATGTATGAACAGTTTGTAAATTGTAAAGCACCTAGCAAATGAGAAGAAGTAGAACTCCTTTTGTCTTAGCAACAGCATGAATTATTTTTGCATTTTTCAGAACGGGATCTGGTGGTGGGGGAATAGGGAGCTCATAGAAATTCTGCTTATCAGTGACATGAACTCTCCTGGATCATTGGATCAGTACACTAGATTTTCTAGAGGAAACAGTATAGGCCACAAAAGCTGAACCAGACCATTAAAAAACAAAAAAGAAAAGGTTTTATGGCTTAGTATTACCATTGCCCTAAAACTTAATAGTTTGCATTTTCCCCCTAACACTTCATGGCATTTCAGAGTTTACAAAGTCCTTTCCCATATATCATCCTGTTGACATTCCACAAGTGGAGGGGGTGGGTATTTCTTCCTCTTTTAGAGAAGAGGAAACAGAAGTCCAGAGAGGCTGGGGGACTGGTGGGTGGTTTGGTGGTGGTCACTGGAGAGGCTGGGATTTGAACCATACATAGTCTTTGGGTACTGAAACTGATAGTATTTGTACCCCACAGTGGCGGCCTTCACAGAGTGAGTGTGGTTACCTGAAGTCCTGAGGGAGCAGTGAAAGGTAGGTTAGGGCAGGGAAGTGGGGAGATAGATGAGTATGGCTAGAGCTGGACCTAGGTTGGGCTTGCACTGGTGGAAGACTGGGCAGGCAGGATTCAAGGGCATAGGACAAGCAGGAGGCTGGTTTGGTAGACACTGTCAAAAGTACCCCGTCTTCCTCTGGGTCAGGCAAGGTATTGAGGCTTTATATACATAATCTCATTTAATTTGTGGCAAATGCTATTATTGTCAGGATGTGGAACCTAAATCAGGTCAGGGAGGTTAAACAGCTTGCCCAGAGTCACACAGATTAGAAATCCTGTGTGTCAGAAGTCTGTACATCTGACCACCATGTGACACCAGGATTGGTGTGACACTGAGAAATAAACTTATAAAAGTTGTTTGGGGCCAGTTGGGAGCTTTGGGCATTGCCAGACTGAGGAGATTGGGACATGTTTCCCCGGGGTAGTGGGGAAGAAGAGCACAGGTGTTCTCTTCTTTCCTACTGAAATGGAGATAGTCTGAAGTCGAGGGGACCCACGTGTAAGTGCTGTACTCCCATGTGCATGGACAGTCCTGCTGCTGCACCCCTTAGGAAAGGGGGAATGTCACCTTCCCCGCCACATCCATTTCTTTTAAATGTAAAATGAGTCATTTAGAGCCTCTTTTGGCCTCATCAATTCTGGAGCTAATATTGCTGAGAGCTTGGCAGGGTCCTGCAAAGATACCTAGGATGGCCTTTGGTTTGGCTGACTGGCCAGCAGCCTCTATCAGGTTGTTCCCTGGGGAATGCACTCTTTGGAATCCTGACTGACTGCATTGGCCCCTGAAGAAACCCTGTGGCTGTAAATGCTCCCCTGGGCCTCTCTGGAGGGAAGCACATTCCTGAAATAGTAGCTGGGCTGATGTTCACAATCCCAAGCTTCTGGATCCCAGGCTCCTTGAAGAAGCTGATGTGGGAGCAATTTCCCAGCTGCCTATACAGGTGAGCATCGTGGGTGCTGCAGGGCTTGCTGGGACTCCTTGCTGGTTTCACATGTCAGAGAAGGTTGCTCTGTGGGATCTGGAAGCTGGCCTGGGCCTTTAGCTAAGGAGTGACATAACAGGATGTGTTGTGAAGCAACTGGAGTGGACAGATTGCTCTTCTGTGTAGAGGTGGTTTCATATCCGAGGGCCTTCAAATCCTGTCACCAGGCAAACAAACCCCGAGAAACAAAACTTTTTGCTAATCACTGTTGAATTTCAGACAAGATACCTGAGCTTGGCTGCTTCTATGAAAATAGGATGCAGAATGGAGCCAGGCAAAACCAGTTTCAGCCCTGATGGACATCATGTTGGACTGCCATTCATCTCCAGACTATTACCATCCTAGTGTGAGGCATGAACCCGGTACAATTCCCACCTGCTAGCACCATCTTGGCCTGGCAGCTTCCCACTCAGTCTGGAAAGGACAACATAAGAATTAAAGAAGGGTGGGCCCTCATGTCTGGGATGGATCTAGCCCCTCCCCAGAAAAAGTCATTATTCGTTAGCTAAACTCCTGCCATTTCTCTCCTCAAATGAATCACCCTTTGTTTGGGTGGGAGGCTCATTTATGAGTTTTTCTTTTTCTTCTCATCTTTTCTTTAGTTTCTGGCCAAGAATAAACCTTCCTGCACCACTCAATCAACTCTCAGTTTTGTTACTGGTTCTACAATTCTGAGAGGGAGAAAGATCCCAATTTGGGGTCAGAAGGTAACCCCCTCCCTAAGGTATAGTATAGCATATCTGTATATTGCTTTATACTTCATAATGATCTTTGGCCTACACGTGTGCATTGAATCCTCACATAGCAGTCCTGGGAAATAAGGGTTATTATCTGAAATTAACAGGTCAGAACACTGCACCTCCGAGGATGTTTCTTAGTGGGTTGGAATATTCCCCCAAAAAATGTCAAATCAAGTAAAATTGGATTTTAAGGACGGCCAAGTCAGGCACCAGAGGGGGGCAATCTTTAGAACCATCTGATAGTGAACTGAAGGGTATAGCTAGCTCGGTGGTAGAGTGCTAGTCTAGTATGTGGGAGACCCTGGATTCAGTCTCCAGTACCACAAAATAAATTAAGAATTAGAAAATGCCCTCTGGAAACATCTGATGGTGTGTTGCTTGGTGGCGGGGTAGTCTACTGGATGCCTTTTGTCCTTCTAGTCCTTTCTCTTCTCCACCGTCTTCCACCTAAGCGGTTGATCCCACAGACCGGTTCTGTGGGTTTCACTGCCCTCTGGTTTCTGGTCCAGGCACTGGCAGGAGGGTGAAGTGGGAGGGGAGAGACATTGAATGGAGGGTATTCTCCCAGCCAGGAGAACAGAGTTGGCCTCCTTCTAGGCAGTTTAGCTGCTGCTAACCCCAGGGCGCTGTACTACCCCTTGTTGGTTTCCTGAAACTCTGCTCCCATCTTTAAGAATAGCCCCTTTATTACAGATTGGAGTGTACTCCCTGCTTCCAGCTGGGAACGCTCACAGTTCCCCATACAGGTAGTGAATGGACTTGAAAGGGTCGTTTGTCACATGCATTAATAGGGGTATTGAAGGTGAATGTCTGGTATTGATCTGTGGGTTGAGTAAGGATGGGCTGGGCATATATGAGACGAGGTCTCTCCTGGCACTGCTAGACAGATTTGAATCTTCTCCCATTAGCCTGTTTCATCCAGTTCTTTCCAGGTCAGGAATTTTCCACATAGCAAAAATTTCCAGAAAGTGAACGAAGTGTCCACTTTCAATGCTCTGCATCTGGAGCCAGTGACTCAGGAGCAAGTTGGCATCTACTCTGGGGCCAGGGCTGCCTGCTTTGTGCCTGGTGTCCAGAATGGGCAGTGGAAGGAAGTGTCAGTGGTTCTTCCCAGAGCCTAGTAGTGACAGCAGCTGGGCCTCATCAGATTGTGTCTGATCTGCAAAGGTTTAATTTAGAACCTGTGCCATTCTGTAAAAGAGATGATAATTGTGAATGCTTTTGTAATGTGCGTGTGATGATTATCATAGCAAACTGTCCAAACAGGAAAATAAGGAAACTCATGAAAAGTCCCACGTCTGAGGCAGCTTTGCTCTGATTTCCACATCAGAATTGAATTGAACCAACAGATATACTGCTCATATGTATATATATGCAGCTCACATGTATGCTGCATGGTCTGGATGTGTCCCCTCAATTCACAGGTTGGAAACTTAACCCCCAATGCAACAGTGTTGAGGGGGGGAGGCTTTGAGAGGTGATTAGGCAAAGCCCACGTGAATGGCTTAGTGTTGATTATGAAAGTGTTTTACTTGTGAGCACTCTCTTGCCCCTTCTGCCTTCCATGATGGGATAATGCAGCAAGTAGTCCCTGGCCAGATGTGGGTCTCTTGACCTTGGACTTCCTAGTCTCCAGAACTTTTGTAAGTTTTTGTAAGAAACAAGTGTTTTGTAAGTTTTGTAAGAAACAAATCTCTGTCCTTTGCAAACTACCCCTTATCAGATTTTCTGGTTTGGAAACACACAATGAACTAGGATGAGTGTTATGGTTTGGATGTTAAGTGTCCCCAAAAAGCTCACCTGTGAGACAATGCAAGAAGGTTCAGAGGAGAAATGATTGGGTTATAAGAGTCTTAACCCAATCAGTGAATTAATCCCCTGATAGGGATTAACTGAGTGGTAACTGAAGTGGTAGGGTGTGGTGAAGGAGGTGGGAATTGGGGCGTGTCTTTGGGTATATATTTGTATCTGGCAAGTGGAGACCTCTCTCTCTGCTTCCTGATGTTGTGAGCTGCTTCCCTCTGCCACACCCTTCTGCCATGATGTTCTTCCTCACCTCGAGCCCTGAGGAATGGAGCTGCCTTCTATGGATTAAGACCTCTGAAACTGTGAGCTCTCAAATAAACTTTTAGTTCTTTAACATTGTTCTGGTAGGTTCTTTTAGCCACAGCAGCAAAAATGCTGACTAAAACAATGAGAAAGAGATTGATTTTTAAGAAGTTGATTCACATGATTATAGGTTTGGCAACTCTGAAATCTGAAGAACTAACTGATACGCTGGAAATTTAGCAAGAGTTCCTGTTATAGCCTTGAGTCCAAAGCCTATATGTTAAATCAGCAAACTGGAAACTCAGAACAGGTTCTATGTTGTCTAAAGACAGCATTGCTTCTTCTTTAGGAGTCCACGTCTTTGCTCTTGAGGCCAACGTGATTGCACGCGTTCTACCCACATTGTAGAGAGCCCTTTGCTTGAATTAAAACCTGTTGATGGGGGCGGGGTGCTGGGGTTGTGACTCAGCGGTAGAGCGCTCTCCTCTCATGTGTGAGACCTGGGTTTGATCCTCAGCACCACATAAAAATAAATAAATAAAGATATTTTAAAAAAACCTGTTGATTGAAAGTGTCAATCATATATACAAATACCTTCCCAGCCACATGTCACCTCAAGTTTGCTTGAACAACCTGACATCATAGCCTAGAATCCCTGACCCTCAGAATTGGGAACAAAGAAAATGGTGGTTGTTTTGAAGCACTAAAATCTGATCTGGTTTGTTATGCAGTAATAGAAAAATGACCTGGTATCATATTCAATTTTAGTTGACACTCGGGGGGGCGGGGCGGGGCAGAGTTGGAACTCAGGAGTTCACAAATATATATTTTTTCAATAAATATTTGTGCATTGTTGCATATTGGGAAAAGACCAGACTTGGATCTAGGTTTGCCTCCTGTGAGTGATCTTTTTGGACATCAGTTCCCAAGTTGTTGAAACAAACTTAGACTATCATAAATATTAAAGGAGATAATGAATGTCAACCATGTGCATCATGGTAGGCACCTGATGAATGGGGGCTCTTCATTTATATTTTTGTTACTGCAAAGAAAGCAGGGTTTGTGCTTGTGATATGCTCACAATTTAGTGAGGGAGTAGAAGTAGTTATTGGTGTGAAAATGATAAATTCTAAACTAACCACACAATAGAGTACAGGAGAGGGAAAGAGAACTCCTTCCCGGGAGTGGCTTCCTAAGGGAGGTGCCACATGAACCAGGAGCAGAAAAAGAAGAAAGATTTTAGCAAGCCAGCAATCTAGATGACAGGAAGTCTTTTAATGACAGCAATTCTTGTCACTTGAGCCTTCATGTATTGCTGAGTTTTATTCTTTGTTTGTCTTTGCAGGGTTTTCCTCTTAAAGAACAATACACATGCAGATCAGAGCCAGGGCAGTAAATTGGGAGGCCACAAGTGGAAGGCAAAGTGCTTCCATATGGCCTCCCCAGAGGCTGGGCCTGGGGCGAGGAAAGGGGTCAGGAAGTGTCCTGCATTTCCTCCAAAGTCCCCAGCTCCCAAATACCCTTGCTCTGAGTGTTAACAGGGACACACTATCTTGGATTCCAAAGCTGCCGAGGAGGCTGGGCTCTGGCCAAATATGCTCAGCACTATGCTTTTCTCAATCGTTGGTCGCTGTGTCTTAGATTATTAGACAATTTAGTCAGTGGTGGCAGTGGACTTGGGCCTTGGCCATGGATGATCAGCCCTTGGCTGGTTAGGTAGATACTCAGCTCCATTATGGTTGGAGACTTTGGTTAAGTTTCTTCACCTTTCTATGCCCTATTTTCTCCTCTGGAAAATGGAGATAATTATACCTCTTTTATAGGCTTCCATGAGAACGTGGTAAAATACCTTGTGGAGTGTCAAATTCTGGGTCTGGCATGTCACCAGCCCTGAGCTAAAGCCCCCCCTTCCCCTCCTGCCATTGTGGATGGCTTTGCTTTAAGCCACACCCCTGCCCCCTTGTTTTTCTCAGTAGTTCTGATTTCTCTATTGTGGACCTCCGGGATGACTCTGTTGAAGGGAGGAGGGCAGGCTCATGGGATGTGAAGGATGGCAGGCTTTGAAGAAGAAGAACCTGAGTTCAAGTCCGGATGCAGCCATTCACTTTCTGGGAGACCTCAGGAACGTTACCTAGACTTTCTGAGCCTCTATATTCTTACTTGCAGAATAGCAACCCAGGTGCAGTATCTGCTTGCTATATCCTTATGAGGTTAAATGGCTTAAATGAATGAAAAACACCTAAACTCGGGCTTAATAAGTATCTTTTCCCTTCATCCAGGAATATGTAACCCTCATCATGTTCCCATTTGTACTCTGCCCAATAACTCTGATTTCTATGTACCCTTAGCAGGCAATAACCAAATGGACTGAATTTAGAGATACCTCTGGAGTTTGTGTCCTCCGATGATGTATCTCCAAGATGGAGCGTGCTATTGGGTGAAGTGTTCTTTTTGGCCTTCTTTGATGCATGGTAACTTAGCTAACCAGTTTTCCAGGATGATTCTAGGGGTGTTGTGTCTAGGGGGCACCGGGACATGTGACCACTCCATGCTAAGATCTGCCCAGACCCTGTGCTAGAGACAGTTTCTGCCTCTAAGACCAACTCAGAACTAAAGAGTCTGACTTGACAGTGTGAGCCACAGATTTGTTCCTCCCCAGTCTCTCTTCCCTCCTTCTCTTATAACAAGGAACCCATTCCTTTTCCTCCAGTAACCCATTATGACTACTGGGAAGTGTGTGTGTGTGTGTATGTGCGCTCATGTACATGTGTATATGGTGAAGCCAAGTCCTTTTGTCTCCTGGACCAACACAAGAAAGTGGAAGTCATATCCTACCTTCTACTATGGGAGACTTACTTTGGGATGGGCTGATGGCTGCCAGGGTGCTCGGAGAGGGGAAATGGAACCTGAAGGCGTCTTTGCCTCTATTTTTGTTGCTGCAACCGACCAAGTTTCTTCAAGGGTAGATGATCTCCTTCCCAAGGTTAATCTTGCTAACTAATCACACAGACAAAAATTTTGCCTGATGATAAGGAACACAGAAACTATAGGGATGCAGGGAAGACTCATTCTGGAGAGGTGCTGCAGTGTTACTCAGAATATGAGGTGGGGGAATCTGGGGCAGAGTAGCCAGGAGGGGTGAAGCTGCCTGGCAAGGCCACATCAGGAGGATAGCCCAGAGGAAATGAGGAGCCCAAGAGTAAAAAGTTAAGACCCTGGAGTTCTCTTGGAGCTGGCTTGGATGGCTTGGATCAGGGCTGGGTAAGTGTCCTTGTGGCCTACAGGAAGGAAAGCAGAGCCATCCAAGGTCTCTGAATCACTTAGCTTGACTGCAACTACCCCCAGCATGGTAGGAAAGTACCTACAATGCAAATGAGGTGGCCCAGGTTCAAGGCTGGGTTTGAGATCCACTTAGAGACAGCTGGCTTGGGTGACTATCTGTGTGAGGAGCTCAAGGGTAAGAGAGGAGTTGAGGCTGACTCCCAGGTTTTGGACACAGGTCTGTGTGTATGGTTCGGCCATTCACTCAGAGAAGGGACTCAGGCTGGAGCAGTGTTGGGCAGGAGGTGGGACAGTGAGTCCGGTTTGGGGATCTTGAGTTTGAAGGGTGTCTAAGACAGCCAGTAGGAGAGCTCCAGTAGGCAGATTGCAAATTAAGAATGGCTGTCAAGAGTGAGGTGGGAGCTGGAGCCCAGTGACTGAGAGGAGGAGCAGGCAACAACTGAACCCTGGGGGCACTGACGTTCACGGGAATGACAAAGAACAGCCTGTGAAGGTCCTTCAGGTCCCCTGGATCCCCAAAGGACAACCCTTCCTTTCTGCTTGGGATATAACCATTCATGGCCTGGATGGTTCCCTCAGCCTCCAGCTTCATCCCCTTAGACTAGTCAACGGCCAAGGCCCACGCGTGCCTCCTGTCTAAGCACACCTAAGCTAGGACAGCCCAGACCACAAGTCCTGCTCTGCATCAAGGCCCTGCTCTCCTGATGCTCCATATTCAAATTTTTGTTTTCTAGCTCCCCTACCTCAGCCCCAGTCTTGGAACTGGAGATGGTGGCAAGGCCTGTGGTGCAGAATTCATCATGGACCTCACTGTCCTCCCAGCAGCCCACTGACAGCCCGACTAAGGCATGAGTTCACACTTTGGGAATTTTAATAAATGCTGAGCATCCCTGCCAGCCCAGATTTCTCTGTTTCTGTGCCAATGGCCTTTCAAAGGTGATCCGCATCCCATTTGTCATTCCTTGTGCCAGACTTTCTCTGGCCCTTTAATTAAAGTCCCACTAAAAGAAGGCATTTGGAAGGTGTGGTGAATGCCCCCTGAAGCTAATGGACCAGCATGCCCCAACATTCATGTGGTTTTGTTTATAGAGTCCAACCTGGGTCCAAAAGAGGTTTACACGGGACTCGTTTTTTCTTCTTCATGAAACTTCTATGGATTTTTTTTTTCCCCCAGATTGACCTAAGTCCAAATATTCCCCTATCTTGCCTAAATTGTCACAGTTGATTTGCTGGCAACAGAGACACTAGAGACCCACCTGATCTGGTGTTACAGGTTGCAGAATGATCAGAGCCCATAAAAACCACCCAAACAACTTTTCCCAGCTCTTCTGAAAGCATTACTTGGACATTACTCTTCATGTGTTCATTTGGGGAAGCTCCAATTTTTCCTGATGAGCCCTTGAACCTTCCTGATTTCCTTCTTTAAGTCTGTTTTACCTGCAGTGGCCAGGTGAGCACTGGTACCATTCACTAGGGTAGGGATTCATTCCTCCCTCTTTATCAAGATCCACGTTCAGTCAGCTACAGGCCTGGTTGATCTATTCAACACATATTTGTTAAGAGTCTACCTTATGGGGACAGTACATTTTAGCTTTGGGGGTACAGTGGCAAAGAATCCACAGGAAGCAGAAGCAGTCCCCATGGCGATCCTACTTCACAAGGAAAACAATGAAACAAACAATTACAATGGAAAAGGTAAGATACAATTATCCTCCTTATAGGATTCCAGGAATCTCGGGCTAAATGAAGCAATAAACAGGAAGTTAGTTTTAAAATTGCAAAGTGTGAATGCAAATACTGGACACTTATTAATTGTATCAACCAATTCTTAGAACCTTCTCTAAAAAGGCATGAGAGGACAAGGAGACAAGGCCTATAGTCCTGGGTTAATGAGACACACAGGAGAAGCTGAAAAGCAAATGGTGAGAAAGAATGGAGCAGGAGAAGCAGAATCAGGAGTGATGACTCTGCGAAGCTGCTGGTCTCTGTGGTGAAGGGAATTTCCGGACCATAAGACACGCAGGAGGCCACCAGGACCACTAATTCCAACTACCATATTTCTCCCTCTCTGGCCGCTTCGCACCCAGGATTCCACAGTTGAGGGAACTGCTGTGCAGAGAGGGGAATGGATTAAGCAAGGTCTCATGGGGAGCTGGGACAGACCTAGACTAGGACTCCAGCCTCCCAACTTCCGTTTCAGGGCCTTTCTCACTATGCATTTTTTTCTTGTTCTTAATTCAATAAAAATAAAATGCACAATTTGCTTTCTAACCAAAGATATTCTGTTCTATCTTTAGATACAGCAGCATAAATACAAACTGTTTAGCGTTGGAGGGCCTGGCCCTGTGTTCTCTCAGGCAGGAATATGGGTTTCTAATGGTTAACCTGACTGGTGGTCATGGGAAGAAGGGAAGGGGCTCCCAGCAGGACAGAGCAGAAGTATGTGCCGGCTGGTCTGGAACCCCTGGAGGTCCCATTGTCTTAGTCCCAGGGGAGTTGGTCAGGTCTGAGGCTTCTCCTGCAGGCTCTGCCCCAGAGCCCCTGAGGCAGTCTGGCCTGGGTGTAGGTCCAGATGTCTGGCCTCGACTGTCTCAGTCCGAAGTGAGTCTTGCTGCTTGGAATGAGCCTCAGGTGGCCTGTGCACCTTAGAGGATGTGAAGATTCAATGTTTACTAAGGGTTCACAGTCTGCCAAGCAGTGTTGTGATTGCTGCTTGTGTGGCATGCTATGGAATCCTCCTAATAGTCCTAGCAGGAAGGCATGGTTTTGAATATCTGTATCGTATAGTTGAGGAAACCGAGGCTCAGAAGGCACCTCCTACTGTCAAGAGGAGGCGAGTCAGGATTCTAACTCAGGCAGCATGATTTCAGAGGCCGGTGTACTTAAAAATTAGGTATGCTGGGGATTGCAGCCCTCTCCCAACAGGGTTCCATACACTTAGGCTTCTGACTCAGTTTCTCTGATCTACACCCAAATTCTTTGACGGAGCGTAAGACCTTCTAGCTCGAGAGTGGGGGTCAGCAGGCATACTGCCACGTGACCTTGTTGTGTCTGCTTTTAAGTTATTGGAGGTGGGAACATGCAGTTAGCATGGAGAAATAAATGCTAATATGTTGTCCTGGCATTTCACGGGTGTGGACCCCTGGCTTTTCCAGAGTGAGGAAGGGCTGTGAGTGGGGGAAGACCGAGGATCCCTCTCAAGTCCAAAACCAACCAGATTTTAACAAGTGAAGCCCGTGTTAATGGATAGATCCTGCTTTTGGTGGATTCTGCCTCAGTTGGAGCTGAGCAACTGGATGGTCTCTGTACCGTTCTGAGTGGTCTTTAGAAATGCAGGTTGCTTATAACAATCAATGTTGGCAAGGATGTGGGGAAAAGGCTCACTCAAACTTTGCTGGTGGGACGGCAAATTGGTGCAAGTTCTCTGGAAAGCAGTATGGAGATTCCTCAGAAAACTTGGAATGGAACCATCATCTAACCCAGCTATCTCATTCCTCAATCTATACTCAAAGGACTAAAAATCAGTATGCTACAGTGACACAGCCAATAGCCAAGCTATGGAACCAGCCTAGGTACCCTTCAACAGATGAATGGATAAAGAAAATGTGGTATATAAACACCATGGAATATTACTGAGCCATAAGGAAGAATGAAATTATGGTCTTTGCCTGTAAATGGATGGAACTGGAGACTATCATGCTAAACGAAATAAGCCAATCCCCCAAAACCAAAGGCCAATGTTCTCTCTGATATGCGGGTGCTAACACACAATAAGGGCCAAGGGGAGACAATAGAAGTTCATTGGATTAGACAAAGGGGAATGAAGGGAAGGGGGGATGGGAATAGGAAAGACACAGAATGAACTGGACATAATTTTCCTACATTCATATAAATACACGACCAATGTAACTCCATATCATATACAACCACAAGAATGGGAAGTTATACTCCATGTATGTATAATACTCTCATATGTAACTAAAAAGAACAAATAATAAAAATAATAATAAAAAGAAGTGCAAACTGCTGAGTTGAATTCTAACTCTGCCAGCTGTGCGACCTTGGGAGAATTGCTTCAGTACTCTCTGCCTCACTTTCTCACCTGTAAAGTGGGAATAATACTATTGCCAGCCTGATAGGGTAGTGGTGCAGATTAAGTGAGTAAAAACATTCAAAGCACTTAGCACCTTGTATCTAGCAAGTGCTTGATGAACACTGGCTGCTATTTTTATTTTTGGAAAGAGCACTGAATGTAGAGTCTTTAAGCTTATGTGCCAGTACTTGCTCTGTAGTGACTTGTTTCATGACCTTGGGCAAATCTCTTTTCCTCTTTGACTCTGTTTTTCTCTTCTCTGGAGTTAAGGAATAGAACTCCAAGTTTCTGGAGACACATTTTGGCTAGAAAGTTCTAAATTCTGCAAGGCCCAGGTCCATCCCAGATTTTGCACAAGCCCCCGGGGGAAGTATGTTTCCGGGGCCTCTTTCCCCCCTGCCAGAGAGCGCAGATTTCTTCCCCTAGCACCAGCTGGAGGAGTTCCCACAAGGGGACCTGTAAGGCTCATCTCTGCAGGTGTCACCAGCCCTGTTCAATCTCCTTTTGATGACCTCCATCTGTCATGGATCCCCAGGAAGCACTCACTGCTAGGGAGAGGGGGAAGCCCTTTGCTGCTGGTCCTTAGGGCAAACCACTCATCCATCTCTGGAAGTCTCTCTCTTGGGGCCTGAAGCCTGACAGTGGGGTGGGAGGAGGGCCCTGAGCTGGCTTGGGGAGGTGCAGGAAGGCCAGGAGTCTGGCTCTGGAATCCCATCCTGGGGTTTCCTACAGCCAATGGGATCTCAAATGGCTGAACTAGGAAATCTGACTTCCCACTCTCCCTTTCCTTCCTTCCTCATTGTATTTCTGCTCTTCCATTCTCATGACCAATGGGTTTTGACACCCAGCTGCCTTCAGGCTCTTGTGCTGCCACTGAGGTCTTTGCTTTCTAAGCCCCGGCTTCTCTGGGGTCTCAGCTCCTCAGGTATGCCAAGTGCTTTGTGCTTTGGGGACTAGGCACATGCTGTTCCCATGCCCGGAACACTCCCCATCCTTTCCCCTCAGCTAATTCCCACTCACCCTTCTGACCCCAGAGCAGGGGCTGTTTCCTTCCGGAGTCTTCCTGACACCTGAGGTTGCAGGTGATAACATGCAGACTGTGGCTATCTTCTCCCCCAGACCCTGAGGCCAGGGACTATTGCTGTCCAATCACAATGGATTTCCTGTGTCTGGAGACAGAGTCTGGTGCTCAATACTCGCAGTATTTGGAGTTAATGGAAACTTCTCTATTAATTACGTCTCTCTCTCACTCTTTCTCATTTTATCTTTCTTAAAATGTTAATGTGATGATGCCAGTCACCAGCTTAAGATCCTCTGACTTTTCCAGCTTCTTGGGTAATGGTTTGACTTGCAAGGCTCATGGGGTCAGCTTCTTGCTTTCTTTCCAACCCTACACCATAAGCACTCTGCTCCTCTGGACTGCCCTCTGCAGAGGAGGCGAACGATCCCCCCTACCATTATCAAAAGGCAGGACTACAGAAATTTAGTTTGAGGATCTTGGCCTTATTTTCAATTTTAGAATTGGGCAACACTTCATTCCATATTATAGAGTAAGTGTTCCCACACGGAGTGGAAGAGGTTGGTTTCATAAACAGAGAAAGATTGGTTGTTTCAAAATTACTTTCCTTATAAGACAGTGACAGGGAGATAGGACAATATGAAAATAACTATCATTTTAACATCAAGTTATTTCAGGTTCCTTCTTTTGTGTAAGAATTAAAGCAGAGTGAACTTCATTATCATGGCAATTGAAACTGGCTTGTTTGGGAAATCTGGATGTTCTATTTTTAATCTTGGCTTCTCGGAAGTTCAGGCAAATAGCACAGTTTCACTTGATGATGTGGAACTTGAGCATGAGAGACTCCATTTTGATTTTTAGCTTGATCTGTCAGGACCTTAGTCTAGAGCACTGACCTCTCATAATTTTTATTTAACACAATCTTAATTCTTAGGGATCTTTGGTTGCATCTAGGAACTAAACTTACACAAGACAACAGGAGAAAAGCATACAAGTTTCATTAATTTTACATGTACAAGAGGATCTTCCCAAGAGAGTGAAGATCTGAAGCCAAAGCAGAAATCTTTTAGGCTTTTTATTTTTTTTTTCATTTTTTATTTTAACTTGTTATATATGACAGCAGAACACATTACAATTCATATTACACATATAGAGCACAATTTTTTATTTCTCTGGTTGTACACAAAGTAGTCACACCATTCGTGTCTTCATACATGTACTTAGGGTAATAATGTCCATCTCATTCCACCGTCTTTCCTACCCTCATGCCCCCTCCCTCCCCTTTTCCCCTTTCCCCTATCTAGAGTTCACCTAATCCTCCTAACCACTCCCCACCCCCCACCACATTATGAATCAGCCTCCTTAAATCAGAGAAAATATACGGCATTTGGTTTTTTGGGATTGGCTAACTTTACTTAGCATTGTATTCTCCAACTCCATTCATTTACCTGCAAATGCTGTGATTTTATTCTCTTTTATAGCTGAGTAATATTCCATTGTGTATATATACCACATTTTCTTTACCCATTCATCTACTGAAGGGCATCTAGGTTGGTTCCACAGTTTAGCTATTGTGAATTGTGCTGCTATAAACATTGATGTGGCTGTGTCCCTGTGGTATGCTATTTTTAAGTCCTTTGGATATAGACTGAGGAGTGGGATAGCTGGGTCAAATGATGGTTCCATTCCCAGTTTTCCAAGAAATCTCCATACTGCTTTCCAGACTGGCTGCACCAATTTGCAGTCCCACCAGCAATGTTTGAGTGTGCCTTTTCTCCACATCCTCGCCAACAGTTATTATTGTTTGTATTCTTTCTTTCTTTCTTTCTTTTTTAGTTTTTTAGGTGGACACAATATTTTTCTTTTTATTTTATTTTTATGTGGTGCTGAGAATTGAACCCAGGGCCTCACGAATGCTAGGTGAGCACTCTACCACTTGAGCCACATCCCCAGCCCTGTTTGTATTCTTAATAGCTGACATTCTGACTGGAGTGAAATGAAATCTTGGAGTAGTTTTGATTCACAGTTCTCTAATTGCTAGGGATGTTGAGCATTTTTTTCATATATTTGTTGATTGATTGATTGTATATCTTCTTCTGAGAAGTGTCTATTCAGTTCCTTGGCCCATTTATTGATTGGGCTATTTGTTTTTTTGGTGTTAAGATTTTTGAATTCTTTATATATCCTAGAGATTAGTGCTCTATCTGACGTGCATGTGGTAATTTTTTTCCCCCCAAATTGTAGACTCTCTATTCACCTCACTGATTGTTTCTTTTGCTGAGAAGAAGCTTTTTAGATTGAATCCATCCCATTTATTGATTCTTGATATTAATTCTTGCACTATAGGAGTCTTATTAAAGAAGTTGAGGCCTAATCTGACATGATGGAGATTTAGGCCTACTTTTTCTTCTAATAGATGCAAGGTCTCCGGTTTAATTCCTAGGTCCTTGATCCACTTTGAGTTGAGTTTTGTGCATGGTGAGAGATAGGGGTTTAATTTCATTTTGTTGCATATGGAATTCCAGTTTTCTCAGCACCATTTGTATGTTTTTGCAGCCTTTGTCTAATATAGATAACTGTAATTATGTGGGTTAGTCTCTGTGTCCTCTATTCTGTACCATTATTTTGGTGCCAATACCATGCTGTTTTTGTTACTGTTACTCTGTAGTATTGTTTAAGGTCTGTTATAATGATGCCACCTGCTTTACTCTTCTTGCTAAGGATTGTTTTAGCTATTCTGGGTCTCCTATTTTTTTCAGATAAATTTCATGACTGTTTTTCTATTTCTATGAGGAATGTCATTGGGATTATGATTGGAATTGCATTAAATCTGTATAATGCTTTTGGTAGTGTGGTCATTTTGACGATATTTAATTCTGCTTATCCAGAAATAAGGGAGATGAATGTTGATTTTGTATCCTGCTAGTTTGCTGAATTCATCTACTAGTTCTAGAAGTTTTCTGGTGGAATTTTTTTGGGTCTTCTAGGTATAGAATCATATTGTCAGCTAATAGGGCTAATTTGAGTTATTTACCTATCCGTACTCCTTTAATTTCTTTTCTCTGATTGCTCTGGCCAGCGTTTCAAGAATTATGTTAAATAGAAGTAGTAAAAGAGGTTATCCCTGTGTTGTTCCAGTTTTTAGAGGGAATGCTTTCAATTTTTTTTTCATTTAGAAGAATGTTCCTGTATCCCTAGTTTTTCCTAGTGTTTTGAACATGTTGGGTGCTGTATTTTGTCAAATGCTTTTTCTGCATCTATTGAGATGATCATATGGTTCTTATCTTTAAGTATATTGATGTGATGAATTATATTTATTGATTTCCGCATGTCGAACCACCCTTGTATTCCTGGGATGAACCCCATTTGATCGTGGTATACTATCTTTTTTATATGTTTTTGTATTTGATTTGCCAGAATTTTATTGAGAATTTTCGCATCTATGTTCATTAGGGATATTAGGGTCTGAAGTTTTCTTTCTTTGATGTGTCTTTGCCTGGTTTTGGAATCAGGGTGATATTTGCCTCATCAAAAGAGTTTGGAAGAACTCACTCTTTTTCTATTTTCTGAAATAAATTGAAGAGTATAGGTATTAGTTCTTCTTTAAAGGTCTTGTAGAACTTGGCTGTGTATCCATCCAGTCCTGGGCTTTTCTTGATTGGTCAGCTTCTAATGTTATCTTCGATTTCCTTGCTCGAAATTGATCTATTTAAATTGTGTATATCATCCTTATTCAATTTGGGTGAATCATATGACTCTAGGAATTTGTGGATGCCTTTGATATTTTCTATTTTATTATTTATTTCTTGGAGTACAAGTTTTCAAAATAATTTCTTCTCTATTTCTGTAGTGTCTGTTGTGATATTTCCTTTTTCATCAAGTATGTTAGTAATTTAAGTTTTCTCTCTCCTTCTCTTCATTAACATGGCTATGGGTCTGTCAATTTTATTTATTTTTTCAAAGAACCAACTTTTTGTTTTGTCAATTTTTTCTTTTGTTTCAATTTCATTGATTTCAGCTCTAATTTTAATTATTTCCTGTCTTCTGCTTTTGGTGTTGATTTGTTCTTCTTTTTTCTAGGGCTTTGAGATATAATGTTAAGTCATTTATTTGTTGACTTTTTTCTTCTTTTAAGGAATGAACTCCATGCAATGAACTTTCCTCTTAGTGCTGCCTTCATAATGAATCAGAGATTTCGATATGTTGTATCAGTGTTCTCATTCACCTCTAAGATTTTTTAATCTCATTTATACCTAAGAATTTTAAAATCTTTGATGTCTTTTGCAACCCATTGTTCATTCAGTAGCAAATTATTTAGTCTCCAGGTGTTGGAACAGCTTTTATTTTTTGTTTTATCATTGATTTCTAATTTCATTCCATTATGATCTGATAGAATGCAGGGTAGTATCTTTACTTTTTTATATTTGCTAAGAGTTGCTTTGTGGCATAGTATATGGTCTATTTTAGGGAAGGATCTGTGTGCGGCTGAGAAGAAAGTGTATTCTTTTGTTGATTGATGAAATATTCTATATATGCAGTTAAGTCCAAGTTATTGATTATATTATTGAGTTCTATAGTTTTTTTTTTTGTTGGTGTTCAGCTTTTGTTTGGAAGATCTATGCAGTGGTAAAAGAGGTGTGTTAAGGTCATCCGGAATTATTGTTTTGTGGTCAGTTTGACTCTTGAACTTGAGAAGAGTTTGTTTGATGAACATAGACACTCCATTGTTATGTTGTCTTTTTGATGTATGGTTCCCTTAAGCAGTATGAAATATCCTTCTTTATCCCTTTTAATTGATTTTGGTTTGAAGTCTAATTTATTTGATATGAGGATGGAAACCTCTGCTTGTTTCCACAGTCCATGTGAGTGGTATGATTTCCCCCAACCTTTCACCTTCAGTCTATGGATGTCTTTTCCTATGAGATGAGTCTCTTAGAGGCAGCATATTGTTGGATCTTTTTTTTTTTTTTTAAATCCAATCTGCCAGTCTATGTCTTTTGATTGGTGAGTTTAGGTCATTAACATTCAGGGTTATTATTGAGACATGATTTGTATTCCCACCATTTTTGTTTATTTTTGGTATTTAACTTGATTTAGTTTCTCCTTTGATTAGTTTTTCCTTTAGTGTAATTCCTTCCTTGGTTGATTTTCATTTCCTTTTCATGGAATATTTTGCTGAAGATGTTCTGCAGTGCAGGCTCTCTAGTTGTAAATACTTTTAACTTTTGTTTATCATGGAAGATTTTTATTTCATCATCAAACCTAGAGCTTAATTTTGCTGGATATAAGATTCTTGGTTGGCATCCATTTTCTTTCAGAGCTTGCTATATACTGTTCTAGGATCTCCTGGCTTTGAGGGTCTGGGTTGAAAACTCTGCTGAGATAGGAATTGATCTGATTCTTCTCTCTTGGGGCCTTTAAGATTCTATCCTTATTCTATATGATAGGCAATTTCATTATAATGTGCCTTGGTGTAGATCTGTTATAATTTTGTACATTTGGTGTCCTGTAAGCCTCTTGTATTTGATTTTCCAATTCATTCTTCATGTTTGGGAAATTTTCTGACAGTATCTCATTGAAGAGATCGTGCATTCCTTTGGTTTGAATTTCTGTGCCTCCCTCTATCACAATATCCCTTATATTTGGTCTTTTGAGGCTATCTCATAATTCTTGGGTGTTCTGCTCATGGTTTCTTTCCATCTTCACTGTGTGGTCAACTTTATTTTCCAGATTGTATACTTTGTCTTCATTATCTGATTTTCTGCATTAGCTGATGTTCTTTCACATGATCTATTCTGTTTGTGAGGCTTTCTATTGAGTTTTTTAAAATTTGGTTTATTGTTTCCTTTCATTTCAAGGATTTCTGATTTTTTTTTCCCAGAATCTCTATTTCTTTCTTGAAGTAATCTTTTGCTACCTGTATTTGCTCCCTTATCTCTTTGTTGGTGTGATCAATGGTTGCCTCTATTTGCTCTCTTATTTCTTTGTTGGCGTGATCAATTTTTGCAGGTATTTGCTCATTTAGGTCATTCTTTAATTCATAGATCATTTTAATTATGAATGTTCTTAACTCCCTCTCTGACATTTCATCAACTGTGCTGTCCATGGGTTCTGTTATTGTAGTTACCTGGTTTGTTTGGGGCACTTTACTCCCTTGTTTTTTCATGTTGTCTATGTGATTTCCTTTCTTGCAGTGTGGATCTGAGGTATTATAGTTTCTACCCTATAATTTTATAGTATCTGTGCAGATTATCTGTACCTCACCATGGTGTTAAGCTTCTAGACTCCGCTGATGTTCCAGGATGGATGCTACTGCAACTATAGGAGGTGGCAGCAATAGCAAGAGATAACTCGAGATAGCCGTGGAGGTGCCCCAACACGGATGCAACATCTTTCAGAGATGGCTCTGAATGGGTGGACCTTACACTGGCTTTTGGATGCCTGGTCCAGGATGCAGCTGCTTCTAAGCCCTGTCCCAAGGTAGAGGCTACTGCATGGGGAAAGGTAGATGGCCGCAGTGTCTCAAGATGGAAGTGGGTTAGACCTGGGCTCCCAGGTGGTGGTGGGATGGACTCAAGCTTACCCTGGGACCTGGCTCCCAAGCAGGTCAGCAAGACGGGTCTGGGCCGGGCCTGAGTTCTGGTAGGGCTCTGCTGGTGGGTGTAGGTGGTCCTGGGGCCCAGCCTGAGCTCTGGTGGGTTTCTACCAGTGACAGGATGGACTTGGGCCTATCTTGGGCCTGAGCTCCCGCGCAGGTCAGCAAGGTGGATCTGGGATGAGCTTGACTCCAGCGGGTGTCTGCGGTGGGCGGAGGTGGTCCTGGACTGAGCCTCTCTTTTATGCTTTTTAAACAAAAAATGATAAATTTGTGTAGAAATGATAGGACAAAGAGATAATGGATGGGGCAGAACACTCTAGGCTCTCATTAGGAAAGGGGGTATCAATTTGGGGGAAGAGAGGGCTGCTTCAGTAGCTTATTGGTGCAGGTTCATTTAATCAATAATTCCCCATCTGTAGTGCTTACAGGTTATTTCTGATCCTGGTACTGGGAAGTCATCCTCAAAGGAATTTTTATGACTTGCTATGCTTAGGCAAAGACAGGTCAGTGAGCTCTTTGTGCAATCACAGTTTCAGGTTGAAATGGGCAGTATTCCAGTTTGTCATGTTTGGGATGAATTGTCTTTACCTCCTTCATTGCCCCTGGAGTTCCTACAGAGATCCTCCCATTTGCCCTCTCCAGAGTACTTGCATAGGCTGGTTGCTCTGCCTCATCTTACCTGGTTAGCTTCTTTACCTTTTCTTGTTCTATCCTTGCCACGGCTACTGGGCCTTCGTCTCCATGATTCCACTCTCTGGCTTCAGGACTCTTGCACATGCTGCTGCCTGTAGAACAAGGCCAATGGGATTCCTTCCTCAGTGATATTAACACCAAAGATGATCATAACAAATACATTGAGCTCCCCTCTCCCATTCTGGGTATGTAAAGCATTTTGTGTGTTGACTCTGATATGCACAAAGGTTCTATGGGGTGTGGAGGTGGCTGATGCTCTTACCCCCACTTTCTAGAGGAGACACATGCAGGCCTCAGTGCCCAGGAAGCCAGCTCTGAAGTGGAGGTGGGCTGCAGGCTTGGTGGGGAGTGTTCTTGGGACTGGCACCTGGGAATGGAGGGGAGAGGCAAGAGGGGCCCAGGAGATGTTGGGCTGTGATGTGGCCTCAGCCAAGACCTCAGCTGACCCCACAGGGTGCTCTGGAGCTCAGATGGTCTTTCAGTTGATCCAGGATGGGACCAGGGGATCTGTGCTCATCAGATGTCGGATGTGAGTATCAACTTGAGTGAGGCCATTATTTTGATCGAAGGACACACACCAGAGAGCTGACAGTGTGATCTGTCTGGTACCAACACTCCTACCTACCACAGGCAATTAGTTTTTCAATCCTGAAGGCATACTTGGGGGCACATCAGCATCTACCAGGAACCTAGGCATGGAGAGGTCAAGTAACTGCCCCAAAGTCACACAGCTTTAAGTATGTGTGTTGGTGGTTGTGGGGTAGGTATCAGGTTTAGAACTCATGTTTTACAGTCTCCTAGGCAACCCTTGCATGTGTTTATCATTATTTCCTGATTTATTTGTTTAATTTTTACTTTTGTGATGCCAGGGATCAAACCCTGGGCCTCATTTATACTAAGGAAGTGTTCTACAACTGAGCTGCACCTCCAGGCCCTTTGTATGTGTTTATTTTAGAATGATGCCAGACAGTAATAGGTGCTCAATAAATGTTAGCTTCTCTGATTATTTTACAGATTTGAAAACTAGATATTGGTGAATTAGATTGCATCCCCAAAGGGAGTAGAGATGAGATTTTAACCCAATTTCATCACAGAATTAATTACTATCAGTTTCATTAGAGAAGAAACTTCATTCTTCACAGGGCCTACAATGCCTGGAACATTGTAGGTGCTCAGTAAAAGAAGTTAATTATTTTCTTCACTAAAACATTTATGGAGCTTTGAATCTGGCTCCTCAGCCCTCCATCCCTTCAACTGGCCAATCTATGTTTTGGCCTATATTAGAGAGTATCTAGTCTAAGCACTTTTCTTTTTCAAGCATAAAAACTGAGGTTCAGCAAGGACTTGCCAAGGGTCCCGGAACCTCTCTGGCTGCAGGACTCCCATTAGGTCTCTGGACTCATAGACCAGTGTTCATTTTACATCTATGTGTCTGCCAGTTGCATGGAGGTCTTGTTCAGATGCAGGTGCTGACGCAGAAGGTCCCGGTGGGGCCCAAGGCTCTGCATTTCTAATGAGCTCCAGGTGGTGCTGATGCAATGGTGTTGGTTCATGGACCACCTCTGAGGAGCCAGGGCATTGGGGATCAGGGTTTTGAGAGCAGAAGATCCCTGAAAGCCAAAGCAGGTTGGTGCCATGATTTGGTGTCGAATGGCTGGGGTCTGTTCCTCTTCCTGCCGCACGTAATCCAGGTGCTGCCAAGAGGCAGCTGGTGCCTGGTTGTTCCCAGGCCAACCAACCCCTCCACTAAATCAATCATCTGGTGAACTGGCTCAGACCTCCCTGAGTAGGGAACCTGCAGCAGCTGGGCCGGTGGCTCCCACCAGGGGCTCTCACAACATCTGCTGCCCAGGCTGGTCATGACTCTGCTCTAGTGGGCCAGACTCAAGCCCTGGTTTGAGACCAGGATCTGCTACTTATTCACTGAGAGGACTGTCATGAGCTAGCTACTTCATTTTTCTGAGCCTCAATTTCCTCAGCTGCAAAATGGGATGACAGTACTTGTCTGCTTGTAGGTTGTTATAGACTTCAGTGGCATGGAAAGCCCTCAACTGGCACTTAATAAATGCTTGATGAGTGTTTTGTTATGGGAGCTGGGTCTGCTGGGACATTGCTGTAATGCAAGAGGAGTAGAGGGTAGCTTCCTACACTTGGGGCTGGCAGGCAGGAGCTGGGCTTATGGTGGGGGGTTACCTCCTAACCTCTGCTGGAGCGCTCAGCTGAAATCTGAGCATTACCCCCACCTCTGTGCTTTCCCTCACCCCTATATCCAACAATCACCAACTCCCTTTCTTTGTACCTTCTGGGTATCTTCCAAGTGTCTTCTGGTATTTTCTGAGTACTTATTCATCACTACTGTCTATGCAAAAAGCCCATGCCTGGCGATTTACCAGTATTTTATTAAACTTTCCCAGGACCCTGATAGATCTGTGAGGAAGAGGCCTTGTTCTACCCACTTTGCAGATGGAAACATTGAGTATCGAAAGTGGTCAGTCACACATTCAGGCTGACAGGACTGTGGGTAACGGAGATGGTGCTTTCTCCATCCTACTGGACACACAGGTCCAGCTGTAAAACGAGGGCTCTGACTAAGTCATCTCCACAGTGCATTTTGCTTTCCATTTTTATATATTTTTCACTTGGTCTGGCTGATGCCAGATGCTGCCCTTTGCCCAGTCATTGAACCATTTCCCTTTCCTCTGGTTCCATATTCCAGAGCCTCTGGCGTTTCTAGTTGCGGGGAAGGACAAGGACTGGCTAGTTGCCCAGGTTCCCTTGAGACAAGCACATCTTTGGATCAAAAGTGACTCAGATTCTTGCTGAAGTCCTGAATTTCCTCTGGAGAAGTTACAGATGATGAACTTTTCACTAGATGGCTGCTGCTGAGCTCCTTAAACTCCTCTTCCCCTCTCTCCTCCCTTGTCTCATTGTCACTGGTCCAAGCCACTGTCACCTTTGGATTTCTTCATAAGCTTCTTGAATTGGCATTTTTACATCTCCAGTGTTTTACACATGTACATCAAATTGTTACTCCCCTGCATTAAACCCCACAGAGGCTTTCTTTTATCCTTGGAATAAAGTCCTGAGATTGGCCCCTGACCTCGAGGACCTTTAGGATGGCTACTGTCCCCTGTCCCCACCTCCAGCCTTTTCTACTTTTCTTGTCACTGCAGCCACATTGGGGGTCTCTGTATTTCACCCCAGAACTCTTCCTGGAAGGCAGACCTTCCTGCACATCCCCTCTGGGTGGTCTTCTGCGACCCCACAGGGCTGGGCTTTCTTCCTCTGCTCCAGCTCCCCCTAGACCCCCTGCCTCTCCTGTTGTAATGGGCCCCAGGCTTTTCTTATTGGTACATTGACGAGGTTGGACTTGGTGAGATACAAGCATGAAATAGTTTTCTTTTTCCTTTAATCATTACCTTCCTATGGCTTGATGGAATATGCTTTTATGGTAGATCTGAACATTTTCTGGTCCTTTACAACTTGAGTCTTATTTTCAATTTGGAGTTCATTTTTCTCCCTGTCTAGGCTGGGCTTTGGCCTGAGGGCTGTGGGCTGGAGAGGGGAGGTTTCCGCCCTATTCTCTCTCCTCCGCTCTACACTATCCTGCACCTGGGTCTTTCAGGGCTATGGAAACCCTGGGATGGGAGGGGGCAGGAGCCCCAATTATGTGCCAGGCACTGTATTTTAAATGAATGAATGGAGGAATGAGTGATAGACATGAGCTTTGGAATAATTCCTAGCTTTGGAATGCAGATGAGTCACTTCTCTAGACCTTGGGCAAGTCATATTTCTTCTCTAAGCCTTAGTTTCTCTAATGTGGGGTTCATAATCTTTACTAAGTACTTTGGGGTGAAGAGTAAATTTAAAATAAGAGGACAACTATAAACTCCTCGGCATAGCAGTGAGTGCATAATCCTGAGTGTCAAGTCCTCTTGCTCACATGACTATGGAGATGGTACTCCGTGACCTGTAGAGCTGTGTTCACAACTATGCATGGAAATGGGAGTGAGATTAATAATAGCCATTTCATTTCCTTATGATTCCCACGATGGTGCCTTCTGATGCCTCTGACTTGACATTGTGTTAATCAAAGTCTCAAAGATATAGACCAAAAAACTAAGGTGGAGAGAGCCCAGCTCCTCCTCTGCAGGCCACACAGCTAGCTTGTTCCAATCCCTATGAACATGGACTTGTGGAGCAAGCTGTCTCCAATAAGACAGAGCCTACCCCTTTCAAAGTGCTTGTTTGATGTCCAAGTGGCCTTTTAAAGTGCCTTCTTTGAGGAGCGTGTCTACAGATTTGGGCTGGGAACAAGGACTGTTTTGGGGAAATGGGTCATTTCAGGGTGTTAGGTCATGAATAGTAGAAGTTGGCTGGGGCAGGTAATGACAGTTAAACTGCAAGGAGACTGGAAGAAGGTGGGGAAAGTTCTGGGGGAGGCAGAAAGGTGTGTGTGTGTGTGTGTGTGTTGTGCGTGCATCTGAGCATGCATGTGTGTTTGTGCACATATTTGTGAACATGCATGTGTTTGTGGTGTGGGGTGGTGGTGGTGGCTGCCTTACCTCTTCTCTAATTTCCTTTCAATCGAGTTCCACTTAACACCCTCTCCCTGAGTCCCTACTGTGTGCTGGGCTCTGTACAAGGCAACAGAGGTGCACATGTCAGGAGTCTATCCCTGACCACAGGGAGCGCAAATGCCACCAAGGACAGAGATGCTCCCAATTTAGTTTTTGAATAGTGTAATGTGTGCTTTTCTAGGCTGTGAAAGAGAAGTGGGAGCAATTTTTCTCTTGTGTTAAAGATGCCATGGGGCGCTGGGGATGTGGCTCAAGCAGTAGCACGCTCGCCTGGCATGCGTGCGGCCTGGGTTCTATCCTCAGCACCACATACAAACAAAGATGTTGTGTCCGCCGAAAACTAAAAAATAAATAAAAATTCTCTCTCTCTAGAGGTGGTGTTCCCCCAAAGCTCACGTGTGAGACAGTGCAAGAAGGTTCAGAGGAGACATGATGGGGTTGTGAGTCAATCCAATCAGTGAATTAATCCCCTGATAGGGATTAACTGGGTGGTAACTGAAGTGGTGGGATGTGGCTGGAGGGAATCAGGGGCGTGGATTTGGGGTATATATTTGTATCTGGTGAGTGGAGTCTCTCTCTCTGCTTCCTGATGACGTGAGCTGCTTCCTTCTGCCGCACTCTTCCGCCATGATGTTCTGCCTCACCTCCTGAGGAATGGAGGTGGCCTTCTATGGACTAAGACCTCTGAAACTGTGAGCTCTGAACCAACCTTTTCTTCTCCATGATTGTTCTGATCAGATCTTTTAGTCATACCAGCGAAAAAGCTGACTAAAGCACCATTGTTATTTTGTTATAGTGCGTTAAGGGAATTATCCTGGTCCAAGAGTCCTGGAATAGGAATCAAGAGATTTGAGTCTTTTTTTTTTTTTTTTTTTGGAGGTGTGTTTGTTACTGTCTATGTGGCCAGGGGTGAGTGATTTATTTCCCTTCCAAATTTAGTGCTTCATCTGTAAGATAGGGAACAAAACGATGGGTCCCATGGCAGGAAAACAGGTGGGAAGACACTGGGCAGATACAAGACCCTGATTCCTGAGCCCCTGAACCCCACAAGGAAGGGAAGAGAAGTCACCCTGTTGTCCATGTGAGGTGAGCAGGGAAAGGCTTTCCAGGCCCCCAGCTGGCTCCTGGCTGTTGTTCCCTTTACCTGACACCCTGAGACTTCTTTCTGGCCCCGGTCCTCAGGCTCTCCAACCCATGACAGAACCCAGACTGGACTCTTCCAGGAACTGGAGAGGAAGCTCACCTAGGAAGTGCTTCCACAGGCCCAGCAGAGACCCTTCTCGGTTTCTGTCAGTGGAACAGTGTCCAGGCTGTGATCAAGATTTTCTTTTGCGGGGATTGGTTTGGTGCTTGGATGGGGAAAAAGGGACAATGCAAAGATTCTGTGTAGCAACTGTGCTCACAGCACTGGCTCAGAGAGCAGAGGGTAGAGCTAGTGTTAAGCAGACATCCTTTTTAGACATTATAACATTTTTTTTTTTTTTTTACGGGTTACCTGTGTACCTATGTTGTCCACGGAAGCCATGAACTCCCTGGCTCAAGTGATTCTCCTGCCTCAGTTTCCCAAGTAGCTGTGCACCACTGTTCCCAGCTCAGACTTCCTTTTTATTGCCATCATTTTTCAAGTGCTTTGCAGAACTTAAAAATCTGCTATGATGACTTAAAACCTGATTCTACCTTTTCTGTGAGTGTATCTATGTGCACACAACACACCTAGGTGTGGTGGCCACTGAAAGACTGAGCTGGGAGGACTCTGGAGACAGGGAGGAGGAGGACGTAAGTGGAACAGCTGACACTCCATCTCTCTAGCACCCCCTGTATGCCCTGCTGGGCGGATTGAATATGTGATTTCTTTCAATAATGAGATAGGCACTACCCTTCACAATTTAAAGATGGGGAGACTAAATCTCAGAGAGGGTGAGCTGCTTTTCCAGGCCACATGACTGGGAGGGTGATGGAGGAGGATGTAAGCCCAGTGCACCAGAGTGGAACAGTGCATTGGTTGTGCCTTCTAGACGAGAAATTTCACTCCATCCTTCCTGATGCTCACCTTGGAGCTGCTAGTGAGGCTCAGGCTCCAGGAGTCCCTTCTTCCCAGCCAGGGGTTAAAGACAAAAGAGCAATAGTTGTCTTTTGTTTTATGTGAATATATCCCTTCACTGATCCCCAGGTAGAGGATGCTCTTATCATTGGGGCTCCCGCTGAGAGGAAGCCATTACTGCTGCATCTGGCTTTGGGTTCAGTGCCTCTCTCATATGCTCCCTTTGCACATCCCTCATTTCCAGGATACAGAAGCTCCCATTTATTGAGCTGCTATTGTATGCCAGGCACTGGGTTAAGTGACTTTCACATCTTTTTTTTTTTTTTTTTTTTTTTTTT
>NW_026000082.1:10801730-10809752 GCF_001458135.2 Marmota marmota marmota | reverse complement strand
GTTTGAGTCCCCGTAGCCGATCCTCGTGCGATGGAAATCCTTCCTCCAGGTTCCGGAGCACCCCACTATTGCTGGAAATTCCTAACAAGATATCCTTTAGCCGTCCTGACTTGTCATACTCCCACACAGTGAAGCAGCACACGGGGGTAATGCACTCCCCTCGCCGCCATCTTCCCTTAACCGACTTTCACATCTTGTTTGATCCTCTCCTAACTCTCAGATAGGGTGGATATTCACATTATGAATAAGTAAACAACCTTATAGAGTTTGAAGAACAAACCACATAGCTAGTAGGCTACAAACTGGCCATTACCTCTAGGTCTGTCCAAGTTCAAAGTCCAAGTTCTAAGATATAGTTTTATTTATTTTATCAAGTTTAACTCTAATGTTTACTTATTTATTTATTTTTTTCCCCACATTTTTAAATCTGTGCATTATAATTATACATGATGGTGGGATTTGTTGTTACATAATTTCTGGATGCACATGACATAACAATATAATTTGAGTAATGTCCTTTCCCACTATGAGACACTGCTTTATTGTCCCACTATCACACTAAGATACATAATTGTCCATTTATGGGTCAGTAGAGATCTCCTTGAGGGCCGAGCTTGAAGTAATGAAGGGATACTGCATTTAGAGTCAGAGAGAACTGATTTGAACCCTGGTTTCGACATTTTCCAGCACCATGACTTTGATAACTGTATTCTTCAAAGGCTCAGTTGTCTCATTCTTAAAATGAGTGTGATCAGGCCTTGTGCAATGATATGATTATGGTAATGCAACATGGTAATTATGGTAATGTGATTATGATCGCTGTTTGATGGACAGATGAATTCAAGCTGAGAATTCCTGCGAGTGTGCCTGTGATATCTTGGTGCCTCCCTTGAAACTGCTTCGGTTGGAGAGCTGCTATTTGGCTTTCCCATTGTAAGGATGCTGATGCCACTGTAAGGTGATACCTGCCTGGTACTGTGGCAGGTGGCGAGAGGCCCAACTATTCTCCTTCCACAAAAACCCAACCCCATTATGTTTCATTTTGACACTTTCATACTTTCTTCTTCCCTTTCTCCTCTTTGAATAAAATAAACTGTGCACATCAAAATGTCACTCAGCACTCTATAAAGGGACGAGTGTCTCTCTGAAACCCCTTGCTGTCTTGAAATTCTCAAGAAAAATCTCACCGAATCCCTAGGGAGAGAGACTAGTTTGAATTTCTCAAGATACCAGTTCAAGAAGTTTATCCCCTGATCCCGCCCCACTGGACATATTTCCCACAAATAAAGGGACAATTCCAATGTGACAAGAAGGATGGAAGCATTAGATCTCTAAAAATCCATCCTGAGATTTCTTGCTCTCTGTTCAGCCACCCATCATTGCCATCCTGACTCCAGGACACGAAACAGAGGCCAGAGGCCAGGTGCCCTCTGGATGGACAGGGGAGGTCATCTTGGAAGAGCATGGGCTTTGGACTGGGGTTGGGGGAAACTGGCTTTGCATCTCAATCCTTCACTTTCTGACCTATTGACCTTAGGTATATCCCCATGCACCCAGGTTTCTTTATTTGGGGATAGTGCTTCCTAATTTGCAGATTATGTTATTAACGGCATGTTTTCTTTAAATTATCTGGCTCAGTATCGATATTTACTCATTGCTATTTGTCAGATACCTATCATGGGTGGGTCTAGCTGATCAGAGGAGTGTGGCCAGGCCAGCTGAGCTTCTGGCCATCGACACTCAGGAGGTGCTAGTGGGGAAAGGCAGTTATTGAGGAGGAAATTTTGTTCACAGGAATTGGGGATGAGAGGAGGGTGAAACAGTGTGGAAGAGAGAAGTTGATTAAAACCACACTGCGGTTTCTTTCCCAATCTAAATCCAAGGTGAAGTCCTGGTCCAATGCAGCAGGTGAAGATAAGCTTATCACAAAGTCCTTTGTGAGATTTGGGTTCTGATCATGACTGCTTTGGGGCCCAGCAGGCAAACTGAGATAGGGGTTTGGCTCAGAAGTCCCCTTCCCCAGTCCTGTGTGGAATATGTGCATATACAGGGGAGTGTCTGGGGTTCTGGTGCATGCAGCTCTGGGAGCCTGGGAAGGAAGTGCCATTCTTACTGGTGGGGAAAGCAGTGGGGAGGAGCCTCCTCTAGAAGCTTTCAAGTGGCGGTGGCATTGAGGATAGCACAGAACCCAGTGTTTGTGAGACATCAGAGAAACCCAGGGGAGAATCTGAGGAAGACTGAATCCTTTTGACAACAGGCGAGGGCACGGAGTCAGTAACATCTAACTTATTAATGGGACCTCATTTGTACTCACAGCCTGCTGAAAATGGGTATTTTAGCTGAGGGACCCAGGGGACATGATAGTATTAGTCTTGATTCCAGAAATTATTGGGATGGGAGGTGGCATGCAAATCACCAGAGGTGGGTGTGGGGCAAACCAGTATCAGGCATGGGGTGTGTGCTGCTGGGAGGACACCCAGCGAGGCTTTGCCATCGGGCCAGGCTGGGGAAGAGGGATCAGGGAGCAGGGAGCATGAAGACTACCTCAAGGACCTCTAGGAGGTGAAAGAGAGCCTGGGGCTCCTGCTGATAGGCTTGCATTCAGGGAAGGCATTAGTCTTCAAGCAAAGATGAAGCAGGATCTTGGAGCCATGTCAGGTTGTGGAATGGTGACCAAAGTTTGATGAGAAGCAGGACAGCATGGCTGGGATCTCTGTGGCCTAGTGGTTAAGGGCCTGACTACCACCCTGAAATCACAGCTGTACCACCTCCTAAGCAAATTGCAGAGCCTGCCTGGGCACTTAGAGCCATGCTCACTAGGCATAAGTGTCAGTTTTTATCATGTACCTATTCTCTTATGTGAGTGGTGTCATTTGAGTGGGTAGAGTCTGATTCTACAGTTGGACCTTCACTGCCTGTGAGTGGACCGAGGTAGAAGAGTGCTGGGAAATCAGACTATGGATAACAAAGTCTGGTTTCTCAAGAGCCTCCTAATTAACAATGAATAACAGATATTGCAAATATTTTTAATTGAGGAAGGAATATATGTATCCAAGCAGTATGAAAAGGTATAGGGTGAAACCCCCCATTTCCATCTGAACTTTCTCTAGTTCTTTTCAGAATAGTTTCCTGAAATCATTCGGGCATGTATATCAGTGTCCTCTGATCTTTAGGGATATGTTCCAAGAACCCCAGTGGGTGCCTGAAACCGTGGATACTATCAAACCTGATATAGAATATGTTTTTCATTTACATACATTGATAAAGGTTAATTAATAAATTAGGCAAGTAGAAGATTAATAGCAATAACTAATAATGAAATAGATTACAACCATATCCATAATAAAAATTATGTGAATGTGGTCTCTGTCTATTAAAATAACTTCATGTACTATACTCATGCTTCTTCTTTAATATTTTCAGAACTTCATTGACTGCAGAAAATGAAACTGTGGAGATGGGGGGACTATTACACAAGTGTGTGTTTGTGAGTGTGTGTGTGTGTGTGTGTGTGTGTGTGATGTTTTCATACTGTTATGTACCTCAAATTAATTCTATTTAATTTATTTATTATTTATGATTTACCGAGCTCAGCATGTGCTATCTTATAACATATCCTGTTACATATCCTGTAACAACCTGTATGGTATCTGTTACTTGGATTGTTCTAGAGGTCAAAGGAAAGGGAGGCTTAGGAGGAAGCTATACAATCTGTCCAAGGCCACAGATCTGAAGATGGAAGGAGTCAGGAATCAAATGAAGTCTGCCTGATTTCTAAGTGAATACACTCCCCATTACTTCATGCTGCCTCCTAAATTCCCATTGGAAAATGCTTTCTGTGAATTTTCTTTTTTTTAAAAAAAATATTTTTATTTATTTATTTATTTATTTATTTATTTAGTTGTAGTTGGGCACAATATCTTTATTTTATTTATTTATTTTTATGCGGTGCTGAGGATTGAACACAGGGCCTTGCACGTGCTAGATGAGTGCTCTACTGCTGAGCCACAACCCCAGCCCCTTTCTGTGAATTTTCTAATTCAATTTCAGAAGGTCTATTGTAGGCTTTTGGTCAGTCAGATTTCCATTACTATAATAAAATACCTGAGATAATCAGTTTAAAAAGAGGAAAGATTTATTTTGGCTCACAGTTTTGGGGATTTCAGTCCTTGGTCAGTTGGTCTATTGATTTGGGACCTGTGGTGCGGCAGCACATTATGATGGAGGGCATGTGGTACAAGAAGTCTTTACCACATGTCTGGGAGCTCAAGAGAGGAGGAAGAAGGAGCTGGGGTCTTGAAATCCCCTTTAACAGCACGCTCCCGGTGACCTGAAGAACTTCTCCTAGGCCCTACCTCTTAAAGGTTCTGCCACCTCCTCATACTGTCATGGGCTGGGAGTCAAATTTTTAATGCATGGGACTTCGAGGGATGCTCATCAAAACCCTATCATCTTTCAATGATGAAAGGTACAATTAGAAACTCAAAAGAAGATCTAGGACAGTTTTATTTATTAGATCTCATGGCTCATTCCCATCTCCAATGTCCACTTACTAATCAGCTCCTATAGAAGTTGTACTGGTTTCCATCAAACATGACTGGACTCGCTCCTAGGTCCAACTGATGTAAGCTGATTTTGTATATTTTAAGAGTGTATATTGGGTTTGCCAATGTGTGTGCTGGATGTGTATGTATGTTTGGGGTGTGTGTGTAGGGTGTGTGTTGTTGGATACTTGACTCGGAAAGGCCTAAGAAGCAGCCATGTTGTAGGTTTGCTCTTGGGAGCAGTGGAGTCAGTGGAACGAACCTTTGATTGCTTTGCTCCATGGTTGTGAGGACAGGAAAGAATAATACATATTTATGTTTCTCCAGCCTGAGGGTAGTCATAACACTGACTACATAGTCACCCCTGTCAGGGCCTCAAGAAGGCACAGGATGGCTATGGTGTCCTAAATTACGGATGCACAGTAAAATTAGAACACGCAATTGCTTTTGAAATTTAAAGAGAGCATGAATATGTTATCGGAGAAATATATATTGTAGTGATTAAGGGCACCGTCTCTGGAAGCAGATGGTCTTTGTCCAAGTTCTGACTCTGATACTTGCTGGCTGTGCATCTTTAGGTAAGTTAATGAACCTCTTTGTACATCAGTTTTCTTACCTGCAGAATGGAGGTAAAAGTAGTACCAGCCTCAAAGACTGAGGAAATAATACACGTGTTATAGTTTTGATAATAGGTGTCTTCCAAAAGCTCATGTGTGAGAGAATGCAATAAAGTTTACAGGTGAAATGATTGGGTTATGAGAGCCTTTACTCAATCAGTGCATTAATCCATGATAAGGATTTACTGGATGGTAACTATAGGCAGGTAGTGTATGGCTGGAGGAGGTGGGTCATTGGGACATATCTTTGGGGTAGATATTTTGTGACCTGAACTAAGTCTCTCTCTATTTCTTGAAATCATGTCCTCCGCCATATCCTTTCACCTCTATGTTCTGCCTCACCTTGGGCCCCAAGGAGTAGAGCATGCTGTCTATAGATTAAGACCTCTGAAACTGTGGACCCCAAAATAAACTTTTCCTCTTCTAGTTATTCATGTCAGGTCTTTTTGTCCCGGCAGAATGGAAAAAGAAAAAAAAAAATAAAAGGACTAAAACAACATATAAAAGGCTTAAAATAGCAACTGTTTTAAATACTTCATAAATGTTATCTGGTACTATTATGTGGAACAGAATAGAAAAATCACATTCATTTAAAAAGATAAAACAGCATACTTCAATGAATTTTTGTTCTTGCTGAAGTTAGCCTTAGAGTTTAAGAGGGAGCTGATGTTTTTACAACCAGCTGAGTTTACATGTTCATTCTTTATAGCAAAAAGCACTTTTCTGGAAAATTTGGCACACACAGTTTGTGCAAAATACATTATATCGGTCATTGTCATCATAGCTATTATCCTAAGGAATGTAGATTCCTCTGAGAGGTTGCTCACTTATTTTAATGATCTGACATTGTTAGTAGGAGAAACTTGCATCTTCTTGTTCAGAAGAGCCTTTTGAGGTTGTTTGTAAGGCTTAGGAGAATATTTGAATTAGACTTTTTTTTTTTTTTTAAGATTTGGGAGTTAACAAACGAGGACTGACTATTCTCCTTGTTGAGTGCATACTTATTCATCAAGTAGCTATGAATGGCTTTTGGTGATTTCTGAAGTCAAATCCACTCTTGGAGGGGAAAGATTAATGATTAAGAAAGAGTTTCCAAAAATTGGCTGGGCAATAAATACATGAAAATAATTTAATCTCATGAAAACCTCCCAAATGTAAATTTAAAACAAATAGATCATATTTCCTGCTTTTAAATCAGTCAACATGGAGAAACTGATAATACTTGTTGCTGACAAGGGAATGGTGAGCTGGGCATTGGCATAGGGTTGGGTTGCACCCGATCTTGTTAACAGATCCAGATCTGGCTGCTCACTGCTCCAAAGCGAATACTTGGGAGAGAAGAGCCAGTAGGAAGGAAAGGAGGTTTACTCAAGGGTCAGTCCTGAGAAGAGGGAGGGGCCAGCATCCTCAAAGCTCCATCCTGGGGAACTCAGGGAGATAAAAGAGGTGTGGCAGACAATGGGCAGGAAGCCTACATGCTGAGCGAGGTCCTCCTCATCCAGGGTGTGTGATTCCCCGACTTTTCCCTCTCTGACTGAAGTATCTCAGTTGACCTTGGCCTTGCAGAGTTGGTTTCTGTAATTCTTCAGATAAACATATGGCTTTTCTGAAAGTGAAACCTCAGGGAAATTTACATGCTTTGTGTTGATGCACAGAACTATAGAATGAAGGGTGTTACATATTCTGATGTTATCTGAAGGTCACCAGATGTTCTGAGTTCTGTAATTCTAAAGAGAGATTATTTAGCAGTCAACAATATAATAATTTAGAATTTAGAATGCTGGGCAGAGGGAGGAGAAGTAATTCTGCAAAGGACAACCCCAAAGGAGTGGCCACTGTTATCATCTCCTAAAGTGAAAATGGCATATAATCAATATCATCCTTGAATTAGACCATAAGTGCAGCACATGTGTTTTGTGTTTTATATTTACCCATACTACTTTGTTTTAAGACCTTTTTATTTTGAAAATTTCCATTACACAGGGAAATAAATTGGGTGTGGAAAAAAAATCTCTCTGGAGTCTTCACTCAGACTTGGTCACCATCTGCATTTGCCACATCTGGCTCATCGATCAACCAGGCTCCTGCCTTTATTTTCTTCAAATATTTTAAAGCAAATTATAGACATTGTGCCATTATGCCATAATTACTTAAATGTACATTAAAAAGTGAAGGGGAATGGCATAATGCCATCATTGCATGTAACAAAATTTATTGATGTCATCTAATACCAAGTTTCCTTTATCTGCTAAACAGTATCTTTTAATAGTCGATTGGTTGAAATTAGGATTCCCAAAGGCCCACATCATTCACACTAATTCTTATGTTGAACATAGAGTTGAGATGCTCTAAGCCAAATTAGAGGAAGAAAGGCAAGGACAAGTGTTATTAATAGTCAATCATAATGGCTTAATGGAGGGAATGTTTTGACACAATTAATGTGTTTTTCTATTTTGCTTCCTTTCTTTCTTGACCTCTGCTCTAGGTG
The DNA here is from genome assembly GCF_001458135.2 of Marmota marmota marmota. Taxonomy (NCBI): domain Eukaryota; kingdom Metazoa; phylum Chordata; class Mammalia; order Rodentia; family Sciuridae; genus Marmota; species Marmota marmota. The sequence goes on along the minus strand of NW_026000082.1, from coordinate 10,802,103 downwards.
ACTTGAAGCATCCATCATTCTGGAGGAAGACCAGGATTTGTAACAGAAGGAATGCAAAAGACAAAAACAAACAAAAATCTTCTATTGGAATACAACATAGAATTATTCAGAAGAAAAAACTTTGTGAACCAGATGTTGTCTTCAAAGATTTCTAAATTTTCTTAATTTTCTCCTTTAGAATTTCAACAGTGCAGCCTGATTGAATCAATGCATTACAGTCTCCTGATGTGTAGGTAAAATGCCCTTGTTTTACATTAAGGCATCTCTAAGAAGTAGAGTGAAAGAGGGAGGGCATCATGCAGGGGCCTGACCTTCCGGGGCCCCATGTGATAGGGGAAATATGGTAGCTAGGATAGGAGAGAGGGGGGGGGGG